>NC_051065.1:99325055-99642476 GCF_004664715.2 Peromyscus leucopus
TTCCAGTAAGAGCTGCAACTAGCTTACTTAACTTGGAATTAAATGGGTAACCAAGTGTCTCCAGTGATGGAGGCGGGCAAAGATACAGAATGTTCCATCTTGAGTCATGGGGCTCAAGACAGATCATTTTCTCCCACCAAAGTCATTCAAATTCAAACTCTGCACAATGACCAGATCAAGACACCCTGTGCCTTTGTCTGTTGGTGGCCTGAGCCCATGGCCTGGTCTCTGGAGCCTGAGGCCTGGATGAGCATGCTTTCCCAGAACAGATGGACACACTTCCCAAGCTGGCTGCTAGACTTTACTAAAAGCACTTCCCCGTTTACCCCTTAGGGATTGGCAGAGTGTTGGTGTCTTACCTGTCACTGTACACAGACCTCTCGAAGATTTGCACGGACTTCTCTGCCCGTAGGAGTCTCCCTGGAAGGGGCTCCAGCTGCACTTTCAGACGGCTCATAAAGGAAACCGTCTGGAATGTATAGGACCATCTCGCTGGCTCTCGGTACATCATTTCTAGCAAGTTTCCATGACCTTTGGAAGTGTTGTCCTATGGGAGAATGCAGAAGAGGACAATTTCCTAGAAGGTGTATTATTTTCTTCCTCAAGAAGATTCAATATTTAATGTCAAAAATAACCACAGCTGTGTCCTTCCACTGAAAACATGAAAAAGGTATGCTTTTCCAGCTTAGTTTGAACTATGTAAGCAGGGAAGACTGTTCAACCTTGTGTAGTAAGAATCTGACAGAGAGAGATGACACAACACATTTACTGGAACAGAGCGAGCAAAGTAAAACTCACAGACAATTCACATACACACCGAAGACTGGACTTGTGGAGTCTATTTGGGGTGCACTAACTGACTGTCACCTACAACTTCTCCTCTGAATCAAATTCTCCTACTTTAATACCATGTTGACCTTCAGATTTCATTTGCTATTATTTTTCAAACTTCAAGGCAGGTAAGAAAGAAAACAATTGCTTATTTGAGAATCTAAATAACCAATGAATTAAACAAACTTCTGTGTCTTTCATAGAAGGATCACACTTTGTTCAAACCAGGTCTAGTTCCTTCTTTATTGTAGGAACCGTGAAATGCAATCTGAAATACCATTCTGAATGTTCAGGTGGAACAAGTAGTGGACGCTCAGGAGCCCAGGTATATTTTCTAGGTTCAGTTACTGATTCAATGCAAAAGTAAATTTTTGTTTGTTTGCTTGTTTTTTGAGACAGGGTTTCTCTGTGTAGCTTTGGAGCCTTTCCTGGAAATCGTTCTGTAGACCAGGATGGCCTCGAACTCACAGAGATCTGCCTGGCTCTGCCTCCCAAGTGCTGGGATTAAAGGTGTGCCCCACCACTGCCAGGCTATAAAAATAAATTTTAAGCAAAGCACCTTGTATCTTATTTCCTTTTTCCCTTCATCATTCATTCATTCATTCATTCATTCATTCATTCAATCATTGCTACTGAAGGCTTGTGTGGCCAAGGTATACTACATGGCCTGGGTGCTGTAAGGCGTAGAGAAAAAAGAAGTAATACTTACTTCAGAGTTCACTGGACTGTTATTTCATCTTCCAAACAGCTTCCCAAGGTGAGTAATGTTAGAAGCATTTTACAAAGGGGAAATCCACTAAGAGGCTAAGTAATTTACTTGTGTAAGGTCCCATGGGGGAATAAATAGGGAATGGGGCTCAAACGGGCTCTCTCTACGTTCTTCATTCTAACACCTCTCCTATCAAGATGAACAAGATACAGTAACTGGACTCAAGGAATTCACAATGTGGATGACTAAGATATATAAAGAGCTGACGAGAAGGCCAAGCATGTGACAAATGTCCAGTCATTTACGCTGTAAAGAACGGAAAGAAGTTTCTGGCAAAGAGAATCATTAAGTTTGGAAGTAAATGACGAGCAGACTCTTCACAGGAAATGCGAACATTGCTCAAATGTGTCAACAGGACAGTAAGTATAAAATACACGGCTGGGGAGACGGCTGGGCGAGTCGAGTGACTGACTCGCAAGGGTAAAACAGAGCTCAGCTCCACCCCAGAGTCCACAGAAGTCCGGGCACGGTAGCAGGCACAGCAGGGCAGGGCAGAGACAGGAGGGTCCCCGGGCCAGCAGCCCAGCAGTCCAGCAGCCCAGCAGCCTGGCACACACTGCAGCGGTGAACTCAAGGCTGTCTCCACTGAGATGGAGGTGAGGACCTACACCCAAGGTTGTCCTCTGACCTTTTTGTTTTTGACAGCCTGTTCTCATTTTATCAGTGAGGCAATCTGACTCTTGTTGAGACATTCGTTTTTGTTTCCTGTTTTGGACAATAGCTCTCTCAGCACAGAGACTGACTTGTTCCTTTTCAGCTGCAGGATATACATCTATATGTGTGTGTGTGTGTGTGTGTGTGTGGTGTGTATATATATATTCTACAATTTTGTATCTCATATAGTATATATAAATATATATTTTAAAATTGTGTATGCATATATGTCTATGTTTGTGTGAGTGTACCTGTACATACCCCCCTCACATACACATAATTTAAAATAATAATAAAAAAATCCTTAAAATGAAGGAGGAAAGAAAGAAGGAAGAACAGGCATGGTTTCAAGAAAAAATTAAACACAAAAGTTTTTCCTTTTAATTCCAATAAATTAATGAAGATCCCACAAAGACTTAAAAGGGAAATGAAGCAGTATTGAAATCTACAAATGTAAAGCAAAACCAATTAAAAACGTAAAGGGGCCGAGTGGTGGTGGCACACGCCTTTAATCCCAGCACTTGGGAAGCAGAGGCAGGCGGATCTCTGTGAGTTCGAGGCCAGCCTGGTCTACAGAGTGATTTCCAGGAAAGGCGCAAAGCTACACAGAGAAACCCTGTCTCAAAAAACCAAAAAAAAAATTAAAAAATAAAATAAAATAATAAATAAAAATGCAAAGGGAAATTACAAGGAAAGACAGGTGGAATATAAAAAAAAAAATCACAAATGTTAATATTCATGTTTCACAGTTAACAGAAAGAGCAGACCCCCAAAATGAGAATTCAGAGGGAACAATCATTTTTCCCATATATGTGAATCTGCACTACATCTTCAATGATTACTAAACCTAAGACATTTCCCTTTTCCTAAAAAGTCTAAATAGATTCTGTCCTACAATGGCATCTTACCACTGACGAATCACCTCAAACTTTATGTATATAATATTTTTCTGAAAAGTTGACAAAGCCAGCTGTGGTGGCACATGGAAGCCTGAGGCAGAAGGATCCACGTGAGTTTGAGGCCAGCCAGGGTTACAAAGCAAATTCCAGACCAGCCTGGTCACATAAGACCCCACCTTTAAAAGGAGAAGCAGCATCAGCAGCCATAATTGTCTCATGGTAAAGGACGCTAAGAAGACTTACAAAGAAAATCAACGTTGGCTGTTGATAAAAAGTGAGCACCCAGTACTATTACCAGCAGGGGCCTCCTTCCATAGGGAGTAACAGAGGACAGAACACTGACATTAGAGGGAGCTTCACCAAGGGCAGAAAGAATAATGACCACCCTCCTACAGTTATTTAATACTCTTCTGCAAACTCTACCCAAAGCAAGCAGGAAGACAGAGATGAGTCATGAATACTGGAAAACTCTTCTTAGAGGCAACAACTATTGTCTAGAAGCCTGGGCAAAGGACTCCATATGAGAATTGAGTCACACTATTCAAATACAATCAACTGCTTCCCGTCAAAATAGCTATAGAAGTTTGACAGATAATGAGGATAAATATCATTAACCATACAGTATATATCTACTCAGGAATAAGCTACATAAGAGCACTACTGGACCAGTCAGATAACTATTTGCTTAAAAAAAATAAAATGGGGGCTGGAGAGATGGCTCAGTGGTTAACAGCACTTGTTGCTGTCCAGTAGACCTGGGTTTTATTTCTAGCATCCACATGGCAGCTCACAACCATCAGTAACTCCCGTTCTAGAGGATCTAATGCCCTCTTCTGGCCTCTGTGGGCACCAAGCATGCATATGGTACACAGACATACATACAGGCAAACGCCCATACACATAAAATTAAGAGTCTTACAGGGTTTCTCTGTGTTGTCCTGGCTGTCCTGGAACTCACTCTGTAGACCAGGCTGGCCTCTGACTCGCAGAGACCCACCTGCCTCTGCCTCCTGAGTGCTGGGATTAAAGGTGTGTGCCACCACCACCTGGCAAATCTTACAACTTTTATTTTATTTATTTATTTTTTAAAGATTTATTTATTTATTATATATACAGAGGAGGGCGCCAGATCTCATTACAGATGGTTGTGAGCCACAATGTGGTTGCTGGGAATTGAACTCAGGACCTCTGGAAGAGCAGTTGTGCTCTTAACCTCTGAGCCATCCTCCAGGCCCGTCTTACAACTTTTAAAGCCAGATACAGCATAAAGAAATACAGGAGGCTATTTTTAAAATCTTGAGCTACTGGAGTCATAAAAACAAAAAAACAGAGCCTCCAAGATGGCTCAGGGGGTAAAGGAATCTGCTGCTAAGCCAGACAACCTAAATTCAATCCCCAGGACCAATATATATTGACTCCTGAAGGTTGTCCTCTGATCTCCAAAGGTACCATGGCGCTCTTCCCCTTCACTAACTAACTAAACCTAAAACTTTCAGGTCTGGGGAGACGGTTCAGTGGGTAAGAGTGCTTGCTCTGAAAGCATGAGGACTTGTGTTTGGAATCCCAGTATCAACGGAAAAAGCAAAGCTTTTGGGGTTAGAGACAGATACTCAAATCCTGGCCAGACAGCCCAGATGAAAAGTCTAGCTTCAGTTTAATGAGACACTGTACCAAGGCAATATAGCAGAGGGTGACAGAGGAAAACACTCAATATCCTGCTCTGGCCACACATGCCTGTGCACACTCACATATGTGTATCACACACAGTGAGAGAGAGAGAGAGAGGAGAGAGGAGAGAGAGAGAGAGAGAGAGAGAGAGAGGTGGGGGAGGGAGGCAGACAGGCAGCCTTTAACACCCAAGGCAACAATTGGTGAAGCAAAGATGAACCAATTTGACTACAGAAAAACTAAACCTGTCTGGGCAGTGGTGGCGCACACCTTTAATCCCAGCATTCCAAAGGCAGAGGCAGATGGATCTCTGTGAGTTCAAGGCCAGTCTGGTCTACAAAGTGAGTTCCAGGAGAGCCAAGGCTACACAGAGAAACCCTGTCTCAACACTCACACCCCAAACTAAAAACAAAAATAAAACAAAAAAACAAAAAAACTAAACCAGATGGGTGGTAGAGCACGCCTTTAATCCCAGCACTCAGGAGGCAGAGGCAGGTGGATCTCTGAGTTTGAGGCCAGCCTGATCTACAGAGCAAGTTCCATGACAGCCAGGGCTACATGAAGAAATCCTGTCTGCCTTGCCACCAACCAGCACTCAGCAGACCAGCATCTTGAGTCGACCACCTAACCAATACTCAGAAAGCAAAGCTACACAAAAAATCCGAAAAAAAAAAAAAAAAAAAGAAATCCTGTCTTGAAAAACCAAAATCCAAACCTAACCAAAATAAAACAATAACAACAACAACAACAAAAACTAAGCTAAGGGCTGGTGAGATGGCAAAGCAGGTTAAGTTGTTCTGACCTCCACAGATGTGCTGTGGTCCATGTACACCTTTCCTTTCCCCACACCTGAAAAGAAAAAGAAGCAAAAAACTCCCCACTAGACAGTATCATAAAATATCATATATAGTTTGCCTGGAGAGATGGCTCAGTGGTTAAGAGCACTGGCTGCTTTTCTAGAGGACCAGAGTTCTATTCCCAGCACCCACATAGTGGCTCACAACTGTCTTTAAACTCCAGTTCCAGGAGATCTGTCACCCTCACAGACATTGGCAAAACACCAATGCATGTAAAATAAAAAAAAAAAAAATACTGTATATAAAACTAAAAGAAAAGCGTATTAGCAGAAAAACGTATCAGCTGTTTATCTCAGTTAATATATTTATCTACAATGAGCTCACAAAGACACCAGGAAAAAGAAGATCTTGGGGCTTGGCCCACAAGCATGAGAACTAAGTTTGAATGCAGAACTACATCAAGCAGGCACAGAAGCACGGTAATGTCTGTCTATAAACCCAGTGTTCCTATGGCAAGATGGCAGGCAGAGACAGTGAGCACAGGCAATGCCAGGGCCAGTGGATGAACAGAGCCTATCACAAAAACAAGGGGGAAAGTCTTCACTGATGTGCACATCGGGATGGGGTGGGGAAGGAGGGAGAGAGGGAGGGGAGAGAGAGAGGAGAGAGAGGAGAGGAGAGAGAGAGAGAGAGAGAGAGAGAACACAAGAGAGCACTAGAAAAAAATCAAGGGACAAACAGGCAGCCCACTAAGTAAAAGTAAAAAAGCAGTTATCACCGAGAATGCAGAGTGCCTAGGGTGTAGAAGGGTCTGCGTTTAATCCTCAGCCCTAGAAAAGAAAGAAAGAAAAGGAAAAGAAGACTGGGGAAATGGCTCAGTTGATAACATGTTTGCTTTCTAAGGGTGAGGACCTGAGTTTGATTCCCAGAACCCACATGAAAAGCAGGTGTGGTGCAGGGTGAAATGGTCTGTGTCATACTCCTGGTGCTTGGCAAGTGAAAGCAGGGAGACCAAGAGTTCAAGGTAGCCTAGGCTACAAAGGCTGTCGCAAATAAGCAAATACAGAGGACTGGAAAGCTGGATCAGTGCTTAAAAGCACCAAGGAGTGGAGAACTCAGCTCCTTGACTTCAGTGGCGGAGTAGCAAAGATTTTGTGAGTGTATTTTAAAATGTCACTACTTGCTTCTGACATACTCAGAAAGAGATAAAATCTGTTTCTAATGGAAAGTTTTACAAATACACATCTGTATACATACAACATACAAACAGATGACTGGAAAAACATACCCCAGTCAGCATAGCATGCCAGCCACACAGGCAGCATTGCTCTGGACTGGAGTAACGCAGCCTGGCGCCCAGATCCCACTCTGTGGTTTCCTAGCATACAGAGCACTGGTGAGTGCCTGTTGGGCTCTGAGCAATCACTCTTGGTGAACTGAGTGGAAAAGAAACACACTGCACGCTGCATCTTGCACACAAAGTGGCTTCAAGATGGAAAACAGCCCGGAGGAAACCTGGAGTTGTTCTCAAGAGATTAGGTCTGAGAAGAAGGAGGAAGCCCTGAGCCTCAACTGTACACTAGGCAAAAGAACCTGAACCAAGGAGCTCAAGTCACAGGGGTTCAATGTGGTTCAACATATGAAGAACTGACCAACAGTTAGTGGCTGAGACAAGACGGTCACTCACACATTCCCAGTGCCTGCAGGAGCTCACGAGGCCAGCAGCACGCTTGGCTACCCCTTCAGCTCTTCTGAGCTCTGTCCAGACTGACCCTCCCTACTCACACTGATGTGGCAGGGCTTGAAAGCAAACCTTGCTTTGGCAGAAGCAGCAGACCTGACGCTAGGGCTGAGTCGTGAGGTATGAGTGAAATGTGGGGTCAGACCAGGCTGAAAGAGACCTGGCAGACATTTTTAAGACCAGTGCCTTAAAAATGTGAACTGTTGTCTCTTCATTGACTCAAAGAGTGACCAGCTGCTCAGTAAGGTTCCTTCCCAAGTCTAAGACGTCCTCATTGACTATTAATCCTGTCAGCCACCCTCAATAGCAACAATATAAATACTTAAGGGTAGGAATGACAACATTCATCTTCAGAGCCTGGATGGGTGGGCATGCTTGGGAAACCACAAAGACAGGAGGCGGGTGCTTACACAGACATACAGAAGCCACACAAATCAAAACTAAACACATTCAAACAAGTCATATCCTCTGCGGCCTGCTTTCTGGAATGAAGCTATTTTAACAGACAAGCTGGGCTACTTCATCTCCTCAGAGCAAATTAAATTATTCCAACTGGACTGCTTGTCCATGGCTGCCAACTACCCCCCACAGCCAAAAACTTACTTTTTGGGTGTCAGCAGCTTGGATATTCTGCCATACTGCTACAGGTTCTGTAGCCACTTGCCACTCTGGGTGAGTATTCGTGAGTAGCTTCACAAAGGTGGATTTGCCCACAGCTGCAATGCAAATGGCATGTGTTGGGATGCTTCCCAAATCCGGATGAAGGAGGCAACCACCAACCTCTGCCACGAGAGCCCATCTCATGGGAGCAAGGGCCAGTTTTCCCAGCTTCAAAACTTGGCAGCCATATGACTCACTGTCAGCTTGGTGATGGGATGGGCAGCTAACCAGCTACCACAGTGAGCACAGGCAACAGGGAGGAGCCATGGCTTTCAGGATTCAGCTGCAGTTTTAATGAACCAACCTCCTAGAGGCAGGGTACTTAGTAACTGTTGACAGTAGACCCTTCAAAAGTGGGTGAAACTGGTGACTGTAGAAACTCTAAGTCAAGGAAAGGCCATTACAAGCTAACAAATGCTCATGGAGAGCTAACTTGTGCTTGGCATTGTCAAGCACTGGGGTATGCCTGTAATAAAACCCTGGATGCATTTTATCCTCAGAGGACATGGGTAGCAGGCACTAAGGAAACACACAGGAAGCTACTGATAAATCATGCTGTGCTGAGAGGGGAAAACGCAGAATGCCTCGGATGCAGCTCGGGAGGTTGGAAAGGACTCCTTTGAAGAAAATGTCGTTTAAAGAAGCCCCGAAAGATGAGCAGTCAGCCAGGCAGAGGGTGGGTGAAGGATAACCCACATGGGAGCAGTGTGAACCAAGGTCCGGAACGGCAAGGGAGGGAAGGCAGCAGTCCCAGAAGCAGCCGGCAGGGATGCGGCACCTGGAGTGAGGGAGAAGAGTAGTCCAGGATGGGGATGGCCAGGCAGACAGGTGAGGCGCAGGCTGCACAGGGCTCACAGGTCTGACCTCTCAGTCAGAAGCAATGGGTTCCAGCAGGGAACCAACAAGATCCTTCGCAGCTTTCCACTGACTTTTTTCTATGTGTATCTGTATACCACCCGGGCCTGGTGCTCACACAGATCAGAAGAAGGTGTCAGCTCTCCTGGAACTGGAGTTCTAGATGATTGTGAGCTGCCATGGGGGTGTTAGGAATTGAACCCAGGTCTCCTGTAATAGCAATAAAATGTTCTCTCTGACCCCTCCTTCTCACCCTTTAAAGGCCACTCCACAAGGTGTATAAGAATGGGCCGAAGTGGAAGTCGGCAGAAGAGTTCATTGTGGCCCAACTGGGTGATATCAAGGAGGTGGAACCTAGTCCCACAACACTAAGACCCTATCTATTTCCATTTACACCTACATCTAGCACATCTGTTCTGAGTTCCAGGCAGAGAGAACCTTCTGGACCTCCCAGGCATAGCTCAAAGTCTGTATTCCCCAAATAAACACATCACCAACCCACCATGTGGAGCTTCCCCATCCTCCAGATTTAGAGAAGGGCGACATCCACTGCTGTCAGGACATCCTCCTCTGCCAGGACTACAGAGGCCCTAAGGCCACTTGCCTGTATTGCTTAACTTTTCCTTGTTTGTCCTTTTCTTGTTTGTCCTTCTACACTCAGGACCAGTATGGTCCCCTGCCTCTTCGACTCCAGCTGTGCTCTCTGCAACGGACCCTCCACACCGCTGCTGTGTTCCATGTGAAGTACATCTTAAAATGCTGTCAGGACTGGATGTGGTGGTCTATCTCTGTAATCCCAGCACTCAGGAATGCTGGGGCAGGAAGTTCATGTATTTGAGGCCAGTTGGAGCTAGACAGTGAGTATGAGGTCAGCCTGGATACATAATGAGATGCTGTCTCAATACCAAAATCCATATATATATATATCCATCCATCACCTGGGGGTGAGGTGGCAAGTCATGACATGCATGTGGAAATCAGAGGACAACTTGTGGGAGTTGGATCTCTTCATGTGGGTCCTGGGGATCAAAATTAGGCCATCGGCTTGATAGCAGGCACATTTGCTTCCTAAGCCATCTCACCAGCCTTGGTGTTTAAAATTACATTTATTTATTTGTACACACAATGGTGGACTTGTGATGGTCAGAAGACAATTTATGAGAGTTCTTTCCTTTCATGTGGGTCCTGAGACTTGAACTCAGGTGTCTAGGTGCCTTTATGTGCTGAGCATCTCGCTTGCCATATTGCCTTTAGATAAAATCCAATCCTATAAGCATGGTCTGAACACAATAGGACCTGGCCCCTACCTATACCCTTTCATGCCTCAGCTTTCCTGCTGGCCCTAGCTCCTTGCAACCCATCATACCAGAATCTTTCCTAAAAGTGTGACTGTACTGCTCTCCCACTCGCTAGAGCATGCCCTCTCCACTCCTGGTCAATTCCTACTCAGCTTTCAAGGTTTGGCCCATTGTGTGCCAAGCCTTTGCTGACACTGATTCCTCTGAACTGGGCTAGCCAATACTTTCTGAGTGGCCTGGTGTTCTAGACATGACCCCATCACTACAATGACAACTGTTTCTCTAGGTGGAGGACGGGGCTTTGCTAGGACAGAAAACCAAACCTAGCCTCACATTCTGCCTCTACAAACAAAACATTAATTTCAGTTCCCCTCAAAAAAGACCAGTCTGCATGTGGTGGTTCACACCTCTGATCCCAGCACCTGGGAGGCGGAGGCAGGCAGAGTTTGAGGCCACCTGATCTACATACTGAGTTCTAGGCCAGCCAAGGTTATGTACTAAGACACTCTCCCCCCCCTCTCTCTCTCTCTCTTGAAGAAGGAAGAAGAAGAAGAAGAAGAAGAAGAAGAAGAAGAAGAAAGAAGAAGAAGAAGAAAAAGAAAAGAAGAAGCCTTCAGAAGTGATCTGAAGCTCAAAAGCAGTCCTTCTCAGGGAGAATCCAAATGGAATGGGGTGGGGGGGCTGATCAGAAGTGCATGTCTCAGCGCAGGAGCCCACACATCAATCTGTGGCATTCATCACACAGCACCCCACTCCTCTGAGAACACAGGAGGAGTATAAACAGCTTTGCAGTCACGCTCTTCTCTGTCCCACCTCCACCCAACTTTGCCTGTTCATCTTGCTCTGCCTCTGCTCTACCCACACAGAGGTGAGTAAATGCCTTCCCTTCCCTCGCAGCTCCAGGCCAGTGACTTAATTCTTCCTCTTCCAAGTCCAATGTCTCACCTATAGTAAGAGTGACTTCTCTAGTGAGTTCCCAATTCCTAATATGTTGGTGAGTTAACAACTGATTGAGATGCAGATTTTTCAAACCTGCCTGTTCCTGAGAACGTATCAGCTTAAAATATGTGGCCTAGGAAGCTAATATTTAGAGGGTAGGTTGTTCAGTAAGTCTGAAAAGATGGTCCTTATGTTTAGGCTGAAAAGCTATTTAAACATTTAAAATGATATTTACTCCGTGTGCCATGACGTGTGTAGAGGAAGGGGACATCTTGCAGGAGTGGTTTCTCTCCTTACACCATTTGAGTCCCTGGGGACTGAATTCATGGCCTCAGATTTGGCAGCAAGTGCCTTTACCCACTGAGCCATCTTGCCAGCTCCCGAGAACTATTTAAAATCCTATGAAAAAGGGAGGCACTGTGGCTCTTGACCTGTAAGCTCTGCAGCTGGGAGCTCAAGAGAGAGCAGAACTACTGCAAGCTGGAGGCCAGCCTGGGCTACAGAGCATACTCCAGGCCAGCCCCAGCTACAAAGTGAGACTGTCTCAAAGCAAACAAAAAGTAAAGTAATAAAACCAAAAGGTGAAGGCAGCTGCTCTGCTGACAGAACTAAGTGATCATCAGACCTGCTTGTACCTGCAGGTTGGGGAGTACCAACTTCCTATCTGAGATCAGATAGTGTCAGTTCATCTCAGGGCAGCCAGAACTGAGAACTCGAGTGATGCCAATGAATACATGTTACTAGGGCTGGGAGAGCCTGGGTTACTCACTATGGAGTAGCATTTACTGAATGAATGCCATTAGAGCTGAGCTGTGCCCAGGTACCATCCACACATGTGGAATAATCACTTCAATACTGGAAGGTATTTAAATAAAACCTGGAGATGGTGTAAACTTCCGGTGTTGTAATAGCTACGCCTCTTCCAGAGGACCTGAGTTCAGTTCTTAGCACCCACACTGGACAGCTCACAACAGTCTGTAACTTCAGTTCCAGGGGGATATGATGCCCTCTTCTGGCCTCAACAGGTATTGCATGGAGGCACACGTGACCCCACAGACACACCTGCATACAAATAATTAAAAATAAAAAAAAACCCAAAATCTTTAAAGACAAATGTCTTAATGTGTTTTCAGAGGCTTCACAGTGGGGATTGGTTCTCCACTGCCACAGAGGCTTGCTAATGACAAGAACACCCATGTCTACAGCAGCCTCCCTTCAGATAATTTTTTTTTAATCTTGGACTTAGCACAACGTAGAACCCCCATGGCTGTTGTGTTCCACTGTGTCCCACCTCTCAGTCCCCCTTTTGAGCCTTAGCTGTTGGCATGCTCGGTGCTGACTATGGGGAGCATTTCATCACTTCAACACACGAGTTTTTAACTTTAGGACTGCCCCTTCCACAAACCAGAGCTCTTCTGTGACTGCTCATCTTTTCCTAAGTCATGGCTTTTCCTTCCCACAAACTTTTCTATAAACTGTATGCTTGCTATATTTAATTATGCTATGATACAGTAGTGACAGAAACTGACCTAATGCCCCAGATACCATATTTTCTATCATTCTAAATTTTATACACTTGCATCTCATGTTCAAAACTTTTAAAATACACTATCACCTCTGGGCAGTTTCTTGCTTTCTTTTTCTTTTTCTTTTCTTTTTTTTTTTTTTGGGGGGGGGCAGGGGTTTCCAGACAGGGTTTCTGTGTGTAGCATTGGCTGTCCTGGAACTAGCTCTATAGACCAGGCTGGTCTCAAACTCAGAAATCCGCCTGCCTCTGCCTCTGAGTGCTGGGATTAAAAGTGTGCATCATACCTGACATTTTCTTTTCCTTAATAAGATGGAAAACATGAGGATAAAAAATTCAATTTTAAGCCTTTACTAAAGTTAATTAATGGCAGTAAATATAAATAAGATGTCCAGCATATTACAAAATTCCTTCCCAAGAAAATGTAGTCTTTATGTGACACACTTGCGCTTCTATGTGCACTCATCCAGCAGCAGCTCAGAGCACCTACTAAGAGCACCTGTGTGCATTCATCCAGCAGCAGCTCAGAGCACCTACTAAGGGCACCTGTGTGCATTCATCCAGCAGCAGCAGCTCAGAGCACCTACTAAGGGCACCTGTATGCACTCATCCAGCAGCAGCTCAGAGCACCTAAGAGGCACTGCAGCTAAAGCAGTGAAGCAGGGTGAGCTCTGCCCTCAAGGACCTTCCTCTTTTCCAACTTTGACACTAAGGCCTCTACTCCAACTTTGACACTAAGCCCAGGACCATAAAGGTTCTAAAAGCATTTTGGGAAAACTTAGTAAATCAGGCAACAAGAGTTAAAGAAACTTAGTAAGTTTATTTGGTTTCTTTTTTTTCCCTCGTGGTAAACTATTTGCAAAAAAAAAGGTTCCTCAAAGCTTGGCGCATGATGCAAGAAAGGAAGAGGTTGATGCTGCTCTCCTCCCCTACTGTGCCTGCCCTGTGACTCCAAGGTGGCCACTTTCTCTGAAGCCAGCCGCCTTGAACTCTCTCCAGCTCCACTCCATCCCTAGGCAGTTAATTACTGCCTGCTCTAGTTTACCAAGGTATTAGAGTGTAATTATTTGTTCCCTCTTCCTGCTCACCAGCCAGGCTGGGAGCTGCTTTATGAAGACAGACTGCACTTTCCTCCTTTCCCAGGCTGGGTGCCTGCCAGGTACTAAGAATAGAAATGGGGGGAAAAGAATGAGGTGACTCACAGAAAGACAAGAGAATCCAAGATCCAGTATTAGAAGTAGGTAGGTTCTTCCCCACCAGAACTCTTTGCTCTTTTTAAAAATTTGATACAAGTAGAAGACACATCAGTGTGCTGAAAACACCTAGTTCTAAATGCAGGAAAAACATGTCTTTAGCAAAGCCTTACTGCCTTACCCCCAAGTCTCCAGACCGGGAAAAATTTACTGTCTCCTCCCTCACAGCAAGTCTTTGAAAGTGAAAAAAATCAGGGATGGGCTCAGATGACCCACTGATAGTTATCTCATATGGCAACCTGCACTTCAAATGGGGTTTGTAGTTACAAAATAATGGACTTCGGGAGACAGTGGGTGACACATACCATGGATGAACAGAACTAAAAGATCAGCTAGGTATTTTGTTTGGATTTCAGGAGTTCTAGGTGTCAAACTTGCAACTGCAGTCATACACAGCGCCTGGCTTCGGGATCACACCAGAAGCCTTCCCCTTTTCTCTGTGTACCAATGACTAACTTCCACATGGATGTGATAGAACGGGACTCTGGCAACCACTTCATGGGCACAAAGGCAAGGCTACACAAAAATAAACAGGGCACTGGTGGCTCCAGCCCAGGGAAGGTACTGAACATGTGAACAATCTCAATAGCACTTAGGTGCAAACAGTTATGGGTAGGAAGTTCTGCCAGCCCACTCAGGATGAGTAATTCTGTGTGGGACATGTCATCTGAGTGTGTGGTGATGGGAACAATTGCTGACTAAAGCCAAGTCAGATGCAGTCTCCCAGGTCACTCTGCATCACCTCCAAGGCTTTACTTACCCCACCTGTCATCAGCCCCATGCCTGGCATCTTAGCCCCATCTCCAGTCTCTCTGAACTTTGGGTACATAGTCAATCAGCTCAGGATCTCCTTGGTGTGCCTCACAGATTCCTCAGACAGAATGTATCACTCTTTCCTCCCCAGGACATCTCTTCCTTCACTTCATCCTCTGCTTCCTGAGTCACAACCCAAACTATAAACCTGAGCATCCTCCTCCTCCTCGACTAACCTCTAAGCAGCCACTAAGTCCGGGCAATCTCAATTCCAGACTGCCCTTTGAGCTGTCATTTCTCTCTCTATGCAAGCCCATGTCGTCTTCCCTCCTTCAACTACAACAGTCGTAGAAAACAGTTTATTACTCCAGACCTTTCCAATGTACCTACTTGTGCACTGGATGAGCTAGAAACAACGCACTGTGCGTACTCCCACAGATGTGACATAGAGCGTGTCCATGTTATGACACATTTGCTCATTCACTTACTGTGGTCAGTCTCTTTCCTAGAAACTAATGTGGTTACGGCACACACTGATCTCAACTCTCCAGTAGCTCAGACAGCCGACTACTGCCAAGAGGATAAACTGGTGTCTACAGGCTTACCAACATCTGGCCAGTCATCCTCTGCAAACCTCTGTTCTGCCACTACCTCTCTTTCTTGTCACTGTGGCAGCAAACTACCTGACAGAGCAATCGACGTAAGAAGGAAGGAAGGAAGGAAGGAAGGAAGGAAGGAAGGAAGGAAGGAAGGAAGGAAGGGTGGGTTTATTCTGGCTCACAGTTTGAGTCCATCAAGGTGAGGAAATCATGGCATCAGGAGGGTAAGGCAGCTTTTGCATTAAAAGACAGGAAGAGGGAAAGATGAATGCTGGTACTCTAACCTCCACACAAACATACACACACAAAGTAAATAAACATAATTAAAAATGTGAAAAAGATGCATTCTAGTAACTAGACCATTTTTTAAATAAACGTAACATGTTTCAATCTTTCATAGAAAGAAAAAATCCTGGGCGGTGGTGGCTCATGCTTTTAATCCCAGCACTCAGGAGGCAGAGGCAGATGGATCTCTGAATCCAAGGCTAGCCTGGTCTACAGAGTGAGTTCCAGGACAGCCGGGCTACACAGAGAAACCCTGTCTCAAAAAAAAAAAAAAAAAAAAAAAAAAAACAAAAAAAAAAAAAAACCTAAAAAATGTGCAAACCCTCTTCCAACTGCAGCTCCCAACCCATGACATGTTCTTCTAGGAAACATGTCAGTTGTTTTAAACCTAATCAATTCTTCACCTTCTCATTCTCCTTGAATCTATGACAACCAGGCTTTCAAGTCTACTCCTGAAACTGTTCAAGATCACGCTAATCTTCACTCAAACAGTATTACCCAATTCGCTATTCTCTCCCTTTGAACATCTTTGCTTGGCTTCCGGGATGTCACTGTCTTTTCCCCCTTCTCCTACCTCAGTGACCTTCTTTCTCTTCTCAGTCTCCTCTGCTCACTATTCCTCATTTTCCTGATCTCTTAAGGTCCTCAGACTACAGGACTCAGTCCTGCCCTTCAGTACAGTCTTCTGGCTTTAAATATCATCTCTCTGTCTAGCTCTGCCTCTTCTACTCACATACCCAACAGCATATTCAAAACTTCTACTTGGCTATCCAATAGCCATACAGCAAACCCAACATCCTTAAAAACAACTCTTGAAACCGGTAACACCATCTGTTCTTCCCAGACTTCTCCATCTAAGACAATCTGAGCTGGGTGTGCTATTTCACAACTATAATTCCAGTTACTGTATGTTCAAGGCCAGCTTGAGCTACACATGGAGTTCAAGGCCAGCCTGAACTACATAAGCAAGATTCTGATTGGGAGTGGGGGGAGGAGCAAAAAACAAAAACAAAACACATGGTCTGGGCTGGAGAGATGGCTTAGCAGTTAAGAGTACTTCCTGCTTTTCCAGAGGATCTGAATTTGGTTCCCACTACCCATATTGGTGGCTCACAAACACCTAAAACTCTCCAAGCCTCTGAGGGAACCTGCACTCACATACACATACTCACACACAGACACAAAACTAAAAATAAAATAATCTTTAAAAAAAAAAAAAAAAAAAAAAAGAAGAAGAAGGCTCAGGAGCAAACATGGCTCAAATCTGATTCTGCTGGTGCACAAACCATCTAATAATCCCCCACGATGATAAAATAAGTAAGCAAACAAATACATGTTTAAAAAAAAAATAAAAAACTAAGTCTTCCAGGCTATCCAAATAAAAATGACTGAGGTCATCACTGACCCCTCTAACACTACACACCTCATCTATCACCAGGTCCAGTTGGTCCTACCTTAAAATGTGACCTTCACCTGGGCCCAGCTTATCCTGTTATTATTGCAATTGTTTCCTAATCGACATCTTCCACTTTCAGTGCATTGGACCGGCGATGCCTTTGTCCCTCAACATCTCAAACCATTGAACGGCTTCTGTCTCAGAGGAAAACCCACGACAGTTTTTGGGATCTATATAACCTGGTCATCCTTCATCTACCTGACCTCATCTCCTTCCACTGCCTCCCTTGCTCCCTCTACTTCAGCTGAAAGGAATTCCCTCCTATTCACTGAACACACCATTCGATCCCCAGGCTTTCCTACTTGCTCTGCCTGGACTAATGTTCATCAGCTACTCACGTGGTTTACTCTCTCACATCGTTCAGGTTATTGATCAAACATCACCTCATCAGTGAGGCATTTGTTGATTACTCTATTTAGAAAACAATTATCCTCAACCTCTCATCCCTGACGTCTCTCCACCCCACTCATTACTACCTTGCTTAATTTCTATAGTTTAGTTATGTATCACTCCCTATTCAAATTCCATGAGTGGAGAATTTTTATTTGTTCTGTTCAAGGCTGCTATCTTCAGGGCTAACAGCAGTGCTGGCACAGGGAAGGTGCAAAAGGGGTGATTTATTGTATGAATAAAATGAGTAACACTATTGGTTGCTGGATTGTCTTCAGCACGCCATACTTGCTGATCCCATTATGGATCAGGGTCTGGTCAGAATTCAGCAACATTAAGTTGAACCGTTTTGCTTCAATGTTACTTTTTTTTTTTTTCAATTTAAGATACTGGGTTACTTGTAACAAAAAATGTTAACATATTTCTAAGCTTAAAAAGTGAGATCTTTCCAAAAGGCAGGCAAATCTCTGAGTTCGAGCCTAGTTTGGTCTAAATAGTTAAGTTCCAAGTCAGGTAAGGGTTACATAATGACTGTCTCAAAATAAAACAAAAAACACCGTAATAATTCACAGTGCAATTCACATGGGAGTATGGCAAAATAGTGCAAATGGAATCTGTTAAGAATTGAGTCTAAATAAACAATGGGCCATTTTTAAGTGTATGTCCCGAATACTGAATGTGGCACACTAAAATTATCTTTAATTCTATGTAAACTGGACTTTTATTTTTATTTTGCTAAATCTGGTTATCCTATTTTAGGAAAACAAATGGCACACTGTAGCGTCTATTTCTAGACGCAAAAGAAACACGCCAGTAAACCAGTACAATTCCGGGGCTATCTGCAGCCTGCGTGGCTTTGACGTGCCCATGGGTGAGTAGGTAGGCGGCTTCTGAGGCCCAATGTCCCCAAAATCAAAACCCACGGTGCACTGTGGGAGAAAAACCCTGACAAGCAGAAACGCAGGTAGGGTGGTGGCAGCAGAAGGGGGGGTGAAGTGGGCCGGATTGGGGCAGGATCCGAGCCCAGCTTCCTTTCCCAGCCTGTCAGTCACCTACTCGGCGGAGGCCAAGGCTCGGAAGCCACTTTCTGGCCCTTACCGATGTTGCCTTCGATGGAGAGCCTTCGGGGGCCGCCCCCGTCGTGCATGGCCCTGGCGCGTGGCGCATCCATGAGCGCGTTCTGAGGCAGGGAGCGGAAGGGCGCTCGGAGTCGACGCAGAAGGAACCGACCAGCGGCCATCCTACTCAAGCTCAGCGAGGCGGGCACTTCCGCCGAGGGCACCTCCTCCTGCCGTAGTGCGGCTCGCGGCGCGCCTCTGACGTCAGAGGACCGTCAGGCAGGAAGTGGCTGTTTTTAGGCCGCTGAGAGGCGCGCGGGGGGCGGGGGGGGGGGGTGGATGCGGGAAAGGGACTGTTCTGCTCTCGCGATGTTTGAGGGGACGCTATGGCGCCGTCTCGGTGTTTCGGTGTCGGAGGGTTTGCTGAATTGTAGATAGCCCTTTCGTTGTTGTTTTGATTACATTTTATGGATGGATGGATGTACATACATACACTTATTTACTTTTTATTTCTGTGTAGGAGGTTTTGCTGACTGGTGGCGTTAAGGCATTTATGGACCTCTCGTGTTATTTTAATTACATAATGTATGTATGTATAGACACACACATATACATACAGCTTAATTGTAAAGTGTCTGCCTGGCATGCACAAAGCCCTGGGTTGCCTCCTCAACACCAGAAAAATTGTAACTAAAAATCTTAAGTCACACTTATTTTGATTTTTTGAGACAAAGTCTGATGTAATTTGGTCTGATCTTCCTGCCTCCCCCTCCCCCCAAGTGGTGGGATTACATGTGTGCCATGCCAGCTGTGTATTATTTATGAGGGTGCATGTGTGGAGGTCAGGACAACTTATAAGGAGTGTTCTCTCCTTCCAGCACGTGGGGTTCTGAGGGTCAAACTCAGGTTGTCCAGCTTGGCAACCAGTGTTTTAACCTGCTGAGCCATCTTACTGGCCCTGAGATAAATGGCTCCTTCCCCCATACTTTGGGAGTTTATTGCCTACAGGAGGAAATTGGACTTTTTTTATTTTTTATTTTTTGGTTTTTCGAGACAGGGTTTCTTCGTGTAGCTTTGAGCCTTTCCTGGAACTCACTTGGTAGCCCAGGCTGGCCTCGGACTCACAGAGATCCGCCTGGCCCTGCCTCCCGAGTGCTGGGATTAAAAGGCGTGCACCACCACCGCCCGACAAAACTGGACATTTTAAGTAGGAGGGAAACACAATCTAATAACTTACACAAGTAATGCTTCTCATTCCATGCAACTGCCAGCATGACGCTGGACCATTATTTTTATGTGAAGGAATCAGCTTATTGCACCCCATTCTTATTTTGATTTTTAAATAAGTAAAATGTTCACTCAAGTTACTGAAGACTCTCCTTAGGGTAAAGTGTTGGATCTGGGATGGACTTGGCTCTGTGGGAATGAACCATGGCATGGAGGAGAGAGGTGCAAAGGATTTGGAGTATGAGGTGCAGTGGGAAGAGAGGAGGCGTGGGAGAGACGTTCTAGAACATAAATCCTCCGGTCCTACAGTGGTTGGAGAGCTGTGACCTGCGGAGCCCCAGGGAGAAACCTGAGCTGTGCCGACAGGAAGGCCTGACTGGCTGGTTTCCCCCCTCCCCATACATATATACAGGTTGGCTAAATTCACATTTGTATATTTACTCCCCCCCTTTAGTAGATTGAAGGCTGGGGGTGATGGTAGCAAGGTAGCTCAGTTGATAGAGTGTTTGCCTAGCATGCACAAAGCCCAGGGTTAGACCCCCAGCACCAAATCCCACTATGATGGCACAAACCTGTAATCCTGGACCTTGAGAAGTAGAGGCAGGGAGGTCAGTAATTTAGAGTCATTCTTGGCTACACAATGCATTTGAGACCATCTTGGGATACATGAGTCTGTCTCAAAAAGGGGGAGGGGCTTGCAAGATGGCTTAAAGGCACCCTCTGCTAAGCCGGTCCACCTGAGTGCAACAGTCCTCAGGTCCTATGTGGTGAAATGCAAAAAACAACTCCTGAGAGGTGTCCTCTGACCTTTACATGTATGCCTTGGCACGAGTGTGTTCTCCCTCCTAAATAAATAAAAATGAAATAATTAAAAAATTAAATATGTGGAAAAAATGGAAGATAATCTAGGTGGGATGCTGATGGAGGTTGGAGCTGCTAAATCCCACCCATTCCCACTGCCACACCAGTAGCCATCTCTGTGTAAAAATATCCTTTACATTTCTTTGCTTGAATAAATTCAGAGCTGGGAAATACTTAACACCCTCCCCCTCAAAGTTTAACAGGCTCTCTTTGTCCTCAGGGTTGTGAAGTTCAATGAGGAAGGTGTCTGCAGATAGAGGTAAATACAGGCAACTAAACTTCTAGAAATTAGACTGTCTAAGAGTTGGTTTTTACAAACTCATAAAAATGTACTGAGGAAAGCCAGGTATGGCAGCTCATGTCTGTGATCCCAGTACTTGTGAGGCTGAATCAGAAGGAGTGCTGCATTTCAAGCCCTCCAGGCCAGCCTGGGCTACAGTGTGAGACCCTGTCTTAAAAAGGGGCGGGGGTATTAAGATGAATCAGCGTGGGGTTTGGACAGACGGCTTGGTAGGCTAAGAGCACTCGCTGTTCTTGCAAAGGACCTGGGTTTGGTTCCTAGAAAACTTTTTTTTTTTAAGGTGGAATCTCACTATGTAGCTCAGGCTTGAACTCAGTGCGTCTCAGCCTTCTCAAGGCTTCAATTACAGGCATGTGTCATCCTGTCTATCTATTTTTTTAAATTTTGGATTTATCATGTAAATTAATGAACAAAAAACATTTTTACCTAGTTGTCTGCCAGGTAGCCTGATGCCATTATTAGTAATGATCTTTCTACCCTTTATATTTATTATATGCTATGTCTCTCATCAAATTAATCATGCTGGGTATGGTGACAGTAATAATCACAGTACCCTTGGAGGTAGAAGCAGGATAATGAGGAGCTCAGGATATTTTCAGCTACATAAAGAATTTGAGGCCAACCCTGGGCTACAAAAGACCTGGTATAATTTTTTTTTTCAGTATCTTTTTGATTCCAATTCTAAATTCCTAAGAGAAAGAACCTGTGGCCAGAGGCTAGGGTCTCATGGAATGACAGGGGAACTGTGTTAGTTACTTTTCTTGTTGTTGTAGCAAGATGTCCGACAACAGCGTGTTAAGAGAGGGAAGGCTTGTTCTGGCTCTTGGTTTCGGACGGATTTCAGTCCACAACAGTGGGGAGAAACGGTAGCAGTATGTGGTGGAGTCTCCTCCCATTGCAGTGGACCAGCAGGCAGAGGACATGGGCAGAGCTGGGGGTGAAGCCAGGAGGGGGTATAACCTTAAAGGCCCACCCCTGGAGACAGATCTACATTCTCCAGACAGGCCCCATCTCCCACAGGCCTTCAAAATAGTGCCCTAGGTTGGGCAGAGATTCAAAAACACATTAGCCTGTGAGTGACTTTTCAGATTCCAGCCTTACAGGGCACCTTCTCTATGATGAGAAAGGGCAATTAAAGGGTTCCTTAAGGTAACTCCTCCCCAGAGTGATTAGTTCCTGTTGGCTGATGGCAATAGGGTCTTTTCATCCCAGCTCAGGTGCCAGCCAGAGGAAAGTTGCGGCATGTTGTATAATGGGATTCACTCCTGTTTACCTTGGAGAATGAGGTGTTTCTGCTCCCAGTGGTTGTGAGACATAATGCATTGGGGCTGCTGCTGCTCTATCAGAACTCTGGTCAGGAAGCTTCCCTTCACTCATCTCACAATTGCTAAGCATCTGCTATATGTCAGGTTCCCTGCTTAGCTCTCTGAGTGCAGCTCTGAATGATGGATTACTCTTCAAGTTCTTATAAATGCTGCTGTCATAAGTAAAGCTGGCTGACAACATATTAAAGACTATGCCGTCATTAAAACGTGTGAGACAAATGTTCAAAAAGGTGGCCTTCTTCTGCTGCTTGGGCACATTCATGGGTTTACATATACTTGTGTATGCGTGAGTGCACGTCTAGAGGTCAGAGGACAACCTGCTGTGTGAGTTCTCGCCTTCTACCTTGTTCAAGACAGGATTTCTTGTTGTTTATCACCGTGTGTGCCAGGCTGTCTGGCTCATGAGCGTCTGACTATTCTAATGTCTCTGCTTCCATCTAGCTGTAGGAGCATTGGGATAACATGGATGCTACTGCGTCCAGCTTCGTGTGCATCCTGGGGATCTCAGCTCAGGTCCTTAGATGTGCGCTTTACCCACCAACCATCTCTCTAGCCTCCTTTTGGATATTTTCTTATTTTCAAGTCACAATACCTCTCTTTATCAGCAGATAACTTGACATCAGCTACAGAATCTAGAACAAGGGACTGGAGGACTATTAAGACCACTTGTTCCATAATTGTGAAGACTGGAGTTCAGGTCCCAGGATCTTGTAGCTTGCTAAATTTGTAGGCATTCCCACAAACATCTTTAATCATGGCTCCAATGTGGGCGAAGACACAAGGATTACTGGGGCTTGCTGGTCTCCATCCTAGCTCAAGGAGAGACCCTGCCTCAAAGGAATAGGCAGAAAATGATAGAGAAGGATACTGGATGCCCTCTTTGGCTTCTGTGCACAAACGTACTCACACACATATGCATATACTCAAACAGATATAAACAAACAAACAAATAAATAAATAAATAAATAAAAAACAAAAAAATTAAAGCACCTAAAATAGCATTTTTTGTGTTGTTTTTAAAGTAGAGAGATAGTGGGGTCGGGGTAAAAGGGGAGATACAGGAAGTCAGATGGGTATGGAAGATGGGGAGGGTGGGTCTAGTCAGCCTGCCCACTGTTCCCCAAAGTGGACAGGTGGAGATTCCAGAGCATTCTTCTAGAGTAAGTTGGTCTCCACCTGTCCTTGAATCCTCTGTGTGTTGTATGTGTAGTGTGTGCATTGTGTGTGTTGTATATGTAGTGTGTGCATTGTGTGTGTTGTATGTGCGTGTCCCTGAGCTTTGCCTCCAACAGCCAGTCTGTTGAAGTGCCCAAGGAAGCACACATAGAAGGTCAAAGAGCTCTGTGTCCCCAGGGTGCACCCCCACCAGTCCCTAGCAGGCTGGCACTGTGGAGGCTGGCGTTCTAATTCTGACTTGCCTTAGATTCTAGAGCAGTGTGTGGGGTGAGATGCAAGCAACCCTCCAAAGGGCCTTTGCTGACCAAGGCTCTTCTGCCTCTTCCAAGCAGCCTACTGGGTCCTCCCCAGAGACCTTGTAGGAAGTCACACACAAATCCTGATTCCAGGATCCACTTCTGGAAAATAGATCCTAAGACTGCATTCCTCCAAGGAATCTTGGAAACACACTCTCCCAGCACTCCTAAGACTCAAGTGTGGGCTGCTGTCCAAGAATTTGAGGTCTCTGCATTTGGCCACAAACACAGCGTGTTTGTTTGCAATGGCTGGGGGCCAGGCTATATTTTCAGCAGCACAGAGGCCAGGACTAGGCAGATGAAGAAAAGGACATCAGGCAGAAAGGAGGACCTACTTCTGATCCTAACTAGCAGGACGGACTAGTCACTAGTAAGCTAGCTATGGCAGGGAATGGTACGGAAATGGAAACTCAGAAGAGTTAAGGTCTTGGTGAAGACTCCCAAGAACCAAGAACACGCAAGTGTATCTGGCACTAAAGCCAGTATTCTTCTTACAATGCCATTTTATCTTCTCCTTGAACATTAATAAGAACAACAACCACATATTTGGCAAGGTGGGAGTAAGAACTCAACTTTCAGAAGCGTGAGTCCTTATCAGTGATACGGGGATAATTATAGCACCCACCTCAGGAGCAGTGTGGGGATTAGGCATGTCGTGTGAGGAACCTGAGAGATGGCTCAGTGGGTAAGAGTGCTTGCTGCTCTCATAGAGCATCTGAATTCAGTGCCTAGCACCCTTTACGGTGGCTCACAGTTGCCTGTAACTCCAGCTCCAGGGGATCCTGTGACCTTTTCAGGCACCTGCACTCACATGCACATATACCTACACAAACACATAATTTAAAAAAGAGTAATAAAAAAGAAGGCTGGAGAGATGGTTCGGTGGTTAAGAGCACTGCTTGCTCTGACAGAGAACCCAGATCCAATTCCTAGCACCCGCATGGCAGCTCACAACCATCGGTAACTCCAGTCCCAGGAGAAGCAATGCCCTCTTCTGTCCTTCCTGGGTACTGCACACTTGTGGTATACAGAAATGCAGGCACAGCACCCGTATATTAACTATATCTAACAAGAGGGAGGAGGAGAAGGAGGAATAAAGCCGGAAAATCCCTTAGCATTGCCTGTGAGACACACACATTTAGAAAATCTAGGAACAAAAGAGCCCCATACAAAAAAGTAAGGCTTGAAGGTTTTAATGTTCTGTGGTTGGTAACAGCATTCTTGAAGGGATCCTCAGAGAAACCCCTCTGACTTTAGAAGCATTTCCTGTGGACAATGGAGGGGCCAGCCTCGTCATACTCCGGCTTGCTGATCCACATCTGCTGGAAGGTGGAGAGAGAGGCCAGGATGGAGCCCCCAATCCAGACTGAATACTTCCTCTCGGGAGGAGCAATGATCTGCAAAGAGAAAATGTGGCAAATTATGACCAGCCCCCAAGAGAGTGGGTAAGAAGTGGGGTACAGTGTTGGATGCTGTGGTCTCAGATACTGAGAAGCTTCAAAACCAGGTGCTCACAGGAGCCCAAGATTCTAAACCATCTAGATCAATACAAAATCTCATCTCAAAAATAAAAATACAAAATTAAATATAAGCAAGGGGGATCAAAAATCAGAAATTTTCTCAGCCCACTCCAGAAAAGGGTAGTCTCCGTGGTCAGAAACGAACAGGCTAGGGACTGGAGAGGTGGCTCAGTAGTTAAGAGCACTTGTTGCTCCTGCAGAGGACCTGGATTCTGTTCCCAGCACCCCACATGGCAGCTCACAACTATATGTAACCCAGTTCCAGGGGCATCTGAAGCCTTTGGCCTCCACATGGTGCACATACACACACGCAGGCAAAATACTCTCTCTCTCTCTCTCTCTCTCTCTCTCTCTCTCTCTCTCACACACACACACACACACACACACACACACACACACACAAATTAAATCTAAAACTAAATCAATGAAATAGAAATGGGAGATGATTAGATTGTTGGTCTAAATGTTCCCTACCCTGCCACTCCCCATCTCCTCCATAGAAAGAGTGGGTTCCTCTATCCTGTGACTTAGGGCTGGGCCTTGTGTCACCTTGTCCAGTGGATGCTAGCAACCATGACACAAACAGGAATGGAAATGTACTTGTATAGTTGGCCATACTCTCTGTGCCTCTTCCCTCTTCGTGAGAAGAATTTCTCTGTGGGAGCTGCAGGTCCCTTATCCTCAGCCTTGGATTTGAGATGCAGAACTTGACCTGAGATGAGCAGACCCATCGAGCTCCCCAGCCAGAGCTGACCTGGATTAGCTGACTTTCTGCTGACCCACAGCTTCATAAGTAACCATGCTCATTGTTACATGCTTCTGAGATTTTGTAGGTGGTTGTTACTCAGCAATAGCTGACCATTACCAAAATCAATAGGGAGAGCTTTGTTTGGTCCTTGCCTGGAGTTTGGATCCATGGATACTTTGGGCTGAGCTGATTCTGTTTTCTTTTTTCTTTTTACTTTTTTTTTTTTTGAGACAAGGTTTCTCTGTATAACAGAGCCCTGTCTGTCCTGGAACTTGCTTTGTAGACCAGATTGGCCTCAAATTCACAGAGCTCCTCCTGCCTCTGCCTCCGGAGTACTGGGTTTAAAGGTGTGCGCCACCATGCCTGGCTGTTGATTCTATTCTCAACTCTATGCTAGTCTGTTTAAACCCTGCTTTGAACTTTACTTGGCAATGGCCGCTTAAGTGTGGGAGGCTCTCAAGTTTATGCACACTTTGTTAATCCTGTCCACGTGCCAGAAAGCTTGGAACTCCAACTCATTTTCCAGTTTTTGAAGCATTGGAAGTGTTTTGTTGTTTGTTTGTTTGTTTTTGTTAATTGTTTGTTTGTTTGTTTGAGATAGGGTCTCACATAGCCTTAGCTGGCCTTGAGTTCTTTGCATAGCCAAGGATAACCTTGAATTCCTGATCCTGCAGCCTCTACCTTTCTAGTGTTGAAATTATTAGTGTACACCACCAATGCATCCCTCAACTCTGTCTGTCTGTCTGTCTGTCTATGTCTATCTGTCTATTGTGGGGGATGCGGTGTGTGGTACAGGTGTACACATGCCATGGCACTTCCGTTGAAGTCAGAGGACTACCTTCCGCAGTCAGTTCTCTCCTTTCACCATGGGAGTCCTGGGGAATACACTCTGCCTTCAGGCCTGGTGGCAGGCACCTTTGCCTGCAGAGCCATTTCTCAAAACGGGGCCTAACTATGTAGGCCTGGCTGTGCTGGAACTCACTGTGGAGACCAGGCTGGCTTTGAACTCACAAAGATCTGCCTGCCTCTGCCTCAGTGCTGGGACTAAAGCACTATGTACCACTATGCCTGGTTTTTAAAAAAAGTTTTGAAGCCCTCAATTCTCCCCCCACCCCCAAGACAGGGTTTCTCTGTGTAGTTTTGGCTGTCCTAAAACTCACTCTGTAGACCAGGCTGGCCTTGAACTCAGAGATCCACCTGCTTCTGCCTCCTGAGCGCTGGGATTAAAGGCGTGCGCCACTGCCTGGCAAGCCCCCAATTCTTTAAAAAAAAAAAAAAATCTATTAACAGTAAGGTCTCCAGAAATCCTTGAGAGAGTGGCCTGATTGTTTGGAGACCAGAAGCCAGGGATGTCACCAGACAAACGTGATTCCTTTCTATCAAGACCCCTGAGACCAGGCACCATCAAGAGAAGAATCGTGGGGACACGGCCGTCCCAACGTTCAGTAGGTCAGAGCTGCCTAGCTAAGGTTAGAGAATGTCTCTGGGAATTTGAAGTGACAGCCAGCCCTGTGGCCACACATCCCCTCTCTAGAACTTTCCATCTCTTCTTCAAGTCACGTGTGTGTTGTTGTATACATGCATACGTGTGTGCTTGCACGTGTGTGGATGTCACAGGTTAATATCTGGTATCTTCCTCAATCTCTCTCCACCTTATTTTCTGAGACACAAGTCTCTCGATGAATCCAGAGTTTATTGATTCTGTTAGGTTGGCCAGGCTTTGAGCTCTGGGGATCCGCCTGTCTCTGCTTCCCTAGTGCTGGAATTACAGATGCGCTCCATCCGCTTTTGTATGTGGATGCCAGGGACTCAAGCTCATGGCAAGTACTCTGCTGGCTGAGCCATTTCCAAATCTCTATTCAAGCCATTTTTAAAGTTGAATGATTCTTTAGTATTGCCACTTTCTTTTCTTAAATTTTTTTTTTTTTTTTTTTTTGGCCGGGCGGTGGTGGCGCATGCCTTTAATCCCAGCACTCAGGAGGCAGAGCCAGGTGGATCTCTGTGAGTTTGAGGCCAGTCTGGTCTACAGAGTGAGTTCCAGAACAGGCTCCAAAAGCTAAACAGAGAAATTCTGTCTTGAAAAAATTTTTTTTTTTTTTGTATGAGGTGGACATGGTGGCACAAACCTCTAATTCTAGCACTTAGGTGGCAGAGTCAGGCAGATCATTATGTTTAAGGCTAGTCTGGTCTACATAGTGAATTCCAGATCAGCCAGGGCTAAATAGTGAGACCATTCCAAAAAAGAAAAGGAAAGAAAGGAAGGAAGGAAGGAAGAAAAAAAGAAAGGAAGGAAGGAAGAAAGGGATAAAGAAAGAGAAAATCATATGTATGTGTCTCTCTTTGTGTGTTTGCACATGCAAGTATCCATGGAGGCCAGGAGAGCACCAGCTCTTATAAGCTGTAAATTATAAGTACTGGGAACCAAACTTATTTGTTTTGTTTTGTGAGATAGCATCTCACTGTGTATCCCTGTCTGATCTGGAACTCAGTCTGTAGACCAGACTATTCTGGAGCTCACAGAGATCCACCTGCCTCTGACTCACAAATTCTTTAACCAAACGTGTGCACCACCATGCCCAACTGACCCAGCAATAAGTGCTCTTAATGGCAGAGTCATCTCTCTGACTCCAATTGCTCTCTCTTTCTATCTCCTTCCTCCTAATTTCCCCCTCAAATTCCCTCAATATTGTAATCACCTCAAATTCTTTCAGTATCTTCTCATATGATGCCCATGTGGATATGGACTGAGCCATGCTAAGCATATCTTTATCCTATCATTGCCCCAAGGAACATAATCCTCCATGATGTGATTGACTGCAGCCCAGGAGGAGAACGACGAGACCAGAAGACCACCAAGCGGCCAGGCCCAGCGACATCTCCCATACAGGCAGGTATTTGTATGTAGAACATCAAAAGGGAGGTAGGGCAAGACCCAACCCACCTTGATCTTCATGGTGCTGGGAGCCAGGGCTGTGATCTCCTTCTGCATCCTGTCAGCAATGCCGGGGTACATGGTGGTACCTCCAGAGAGGACATTGTTAGCATACAAATCCTTGCGGATGTCAATGTCACACTTCATGATGGAATTGTATGTTGTCTCATGAATTCCAGCTGACTCCATGCCTAGGGGAGGTTACAGAGTTTAGTCAATACCCATGCCTTCAGAAATGTAGCTCATATCCAGGCATGGTGGCTCCTGCTTGTAACCCCAGGCACTTGGGAGGCTGAGGTAGGAGGGTCAATGAATTCAAGGCTAGCCTGGGTTACAGGGTGAGACACTGTTTCAAAACCAGCTGAAACACCACCAGAAGTCTAGTTTCAGCTCTTTTAAGGACCCTCCCCATTGCAGCGGCCTGGTTCAGACCCTTGATGAACTGGATCACAAGCTTAGATCCCCCTTACTGGTCATGGCCCTGCCTTAAGCTTCTTCATGCCTCAGGTGATCTTTCTCACTGTTGCCCAAGGCACATTTCTGAAACAACACACTTCATTTCCCTGGCTTTAAGGAGATGTAATTCATATACTATAAAGTTAACCCTTTTAAAGTGTACAGCTCAGTGGTAATTAGTATATTCACAGAGCTGGGCAATTGTCACCACAATATTATTTTTTTAAGACAAGCTGGCTTTGAATTCACTGTGCAGCTGAGGATGACCTTGAACTCCTGACCTTCCCAGTTCCACAGCTCAAGCACTGGGATTACATGGATTTACTACCATACCCAGCTCTAGAGCACTTTAATGGCTTCAGAGAAACTCCAAAGCTAAGAGTAGCCACTGCCCATTTTCCCCTTAAACACTCTTCAAGAAAGTGTTTCCCTTATCAAGTATTATCTCTTAGTCCTTGTCATAGCACTATCTGGTAAGTACATGTCACTATTTCCATTTTTAAAAGTTTGTTATTAATCTTATTGCTTCATTTATGTGTCTGAATATGGGTTTGAGCATGTGAATACAGTGCCCGTGGAGGTCAGAAGAGGGTGTCAGATTCCCTGGAACTAGAGTTATAGGCTGTTAGGAAGCATGAAGGTGCTGAGAATTGAGTCTGGGCTCTCTGGAAGGATCAGTGAGTGCCCATAAATAGTGAGCCATCTCTCTATAATGCCCTACTATCTCCATTTTTATAGATGAGAAAGCTACAGATTGAAGGAGACGGTACGTCAGTGTGACAGTGCTCAGAGGTAGAGAGGTACAGGATCAGCACTGAAAATCAAGTCTGATCCCAGTTCACTGTCCGCACCACTGTCTAAATACAGGGCTCTGTGACCTAAATGCTAAGTGATGCAGAAGTGGTTTGGATTGACCTTTAACCTCATTATTAGTTTCATACTATATCACCTGTCATGTTTTTCCTTATAAAAATATTTAATTGTGTATGTGTGTGCCCACATGAGTTTATGTGCACCATGCTCATGCAAGTGCCCATGAAGGCCAGAAGAGGGTATTGGATCCCCAGGACCTGGAGTTACAATCAGTTGTGAGGCACCGTGTGGGTGCTGGGAACTGAACCCAGGTCCTCTGCAAGAATAGTAAATGCTCTTAACCACTAAGCTATCACTCCAACCCCATCCTGATTTTTCTTTATCTTGATTTCCTTAGTCTTCTATTCAAAATTATGGTTTTATTTACTTGTTTACGCAATACTGTCCCTTCTTGGGAAAACTTAGGGCAGATAAAAGTAACAAAGTTTCCTTGACTCTAGGTGTTTCTCTTTCCAAATCTCCTCCTCTGCCCTGCACCCTCCCACTCCGTCTCCTCCATCCTACACTCTCTGCTCTATATCCACACACCCTGCACTCTATCTTATAACTGTCTGCCTTGGCCCCTCCACCCTGAATTGTTGAAACAGCTTTTTCTGAAAATATCTCTTACCTTTAGAAAGTGAGCTTTTGCTAGACCGGGCAACCAAGCTAATGATATGCATTGAGACCACTTAAAACTATGTACTCGATCTGCTGTCCTGAAGTGTACTCAGCCTGTTTAACTTGCCTTTAAGAAAACAATGTAATCAACCTTACTATACTTTGGACTTCCTACATAATCTCCTTTTACAACATAAGCTGACTGTATAGCTTTAATCTTAAACTATGTATGCTTCCATGTCCCGATGCAGAATAGTGTGTGTGTGTGTGTGTGTGTGTGTGTGTGTGTGTGTGTGTGTGTGTTGTGGTAACCATTTGCTGAAAGCAGTCAATAGGTTGAAAGCAAACTTAAAGAAAATAAACATTACTGGGTGGTGGTGGTGGTGGTGGCGGTGGCGGCGGCAGCGGCGGCGGCGGCGGCGGCGGTGGCGGTGGCGGTGGTGCCTGCCTTTAATTCCAACACTTGGGAAGCAGAGACAGGTGGATCTCTGTGAGTTTGAGGCCAGCCTGGTCTGCAGAGTGAGTTCCAGGATAGGTACCAAAGCTACACACAGAAACCCTGACTTGAAAAAAAAAAAAAAAGAAAAAGAAAAAAAAAATCCCAGAAACGTTGGAAGCAACATGAGGATTTAGGTGGACAGCATCTGTGTCTGGTTCTGAGTGCTGTTCTGGGTTATTTGGGGTCGGTAAAATAACTTCTTCTCCTTAGTAAACTCTGTTAAGGATTTCTGTAAAGAATTCCTCATTTCTTTCCCCATGCTATGTGTTCTGTGCTGTTCAGCAAATACAGAGCAAAGCTTTTTGCCAGGCACTGGAACCAGACAGGTACCAGATACATACAACAGACAGATGACAGAGGACACGGGCTACAGACACTAGACAGATGGAGGAGGCGGGGGATTCAAATTTAGGCCCGCTTTTGGTCTAAACTAGCCAAGAGGAAGATCCTTTTCGACCTTTAGTGTGGAACCGAATCATTGTACCCCTCTACCCTGCACCCTCTACCCTGCACCCTCTACCCTGCACCCTCTACCCTGCACCCTCTACCCTGCACCTTCACCCTGCACCCTCTACCCTGCACCCTCACCCTGCACCCTCTACCCTGCACCCTCACATTGCACCCTCTACCCTGCACCCTCTACCCTGCACCCTCTACCCTGCACCCTCTACCCTGCACCCTCACATTGCACCCCTCACCCTGCACCCTCACCCCGCACCCTCACCCTGCAGCCCTGCACCCTGCACTCTCTCTCCTGTGCTCTCCCAGCTTGTACCCTCCACCCTGCCTCTGAGTGCTGAGCAGGGCCCACAGGCAGCACCTCACCGATGAAGGAAGGCTGGAAGAGGGTCTCAGGGCAGCGGAAGCGTTCATTGCCAATAGTGATGACCTGCCCATCAGGCAGCTCGTAGCTCTTCTCCAGGGAGGAAGATGAGGCTGCTGTGGCCATCTCATTCTCAAAATCCAAGGCCACATAGCACAGCTTCTCCTTGATGTCTCGTACAATTTCTCTCTCAGCTGGAGAGTGTAGAAATGGTAAAGTGGTCACTGGGCTCTCCAAGCTCGGCCGTACCATGTACTCTCCAGGAAACTCTCAGTCTACTTTGAATCCAGCCTTAGGAAGAGGACAGAGCTGCCCCAAAGAGAGTCAAGGTTCTCTTCCATGCTGGGTTAAATGCCCCATCCCTCAAAAGGGTTTGATTCTCAAGCAGGAACCCAAGGGATAGTCTTCTTGCTCTGTCACTCTGTCTTGACAATACCACAGTTGCTACTGGGGGCCTTCCAGGGCACATTATGGGGTAGACTTGGACTTACCCCTCGTGACTTGGCAGAATCTAAAAAAGTTACTACCCAAATCCACTCTCACCCAGGTGGGCTTCATGACCCTCTCTCCTCTCAGATTGTTTTTTATATCACTTGTTCTTATAGAAACCACAGACACCTCCAAGGAGAAAAATTTATCACCGGACAGCCAAGCCTTGTTGAAGCCACTGGGACTGAGGTGACAGGAACATAGGCAGTGTGTGCTGGGGGGTGGGAATGTGGAGATGGCTCTGAGGATGGCTTGGCAGGGCACTGCAGAAGGAAGCTAGCTGTAAGCCTTGTCCTCCTCCCCAAAGCATCTCCTTGGGCAACCTTCATCCTCCAATGAAGCTGTCTTAACACTGCAGGGGTTCCCTGTCCACCCCAAGACAGCTTGAGGTCAGAGCCACAGAATTCTCATCATTCCTAAGAACTTCTGGTACTAGATGAGACTGGGTTTGAGCTCAAGTCTGAATGAGGAAAGGGGTGGGTACCTGTGGTCACAAAGGAATAGCCTCTTTCTGTGAGGATCTTCATGAGGTAGTCCGTGAGGTCCCGTCCAGCCAGGTCAAGACGCATGATAGCATGGGGCAGTGCATAGCCCTCATAGATGGGGACGTTGTGGGTCACGCCATCCCCTGAATCCAGAACGATGCCTGTGGACAGGGAAGACAAACCTCATTTCCATCTTCCATCTGTTTCTGGAGTCTGTTAATGAATGATCTTCCATTATCACATTTTCCTTCAGGAGTTAAGAAAATTCACCCACCATGAGAATTCTCAGTCATTTGTGTGTGTGTGTGTGTGTGTGTGTGTGTGTGTGTGTGTGTGTGTGTGTCCTCCTAAATGAGAAGATTGGGTTCTAGAAGGCAAGTGTTATGTCTCAATTTCTTGAAATACATACATGAAAATGGACACTTGTCAATTTTTCTCTAAGTCTGGACTCCACATTCTGTTATTTGTTATTTTTAGACTGCACACTCTCTTTGAGGGTGTCAGGTCCCCTGGAGTTGGAGCTGCCTGATGTGGGTGCTGGGAACTTAGGTCCTCTGCAAAAGCAGTATGTGCTCCTAACTGCTGAGCCATCTCTGCAGCCAAGTATGCCTATTGTTTGATACAGGCTTTGTGAAAACCTCTGGAAGGATGAATGCTCAGGTAAGCAGCAAACATATGCAAGAGTACATTTTTTTTTTTTTTTTTGGTTTTCGAGACAGGGTTTCTCTGTATAGCTTTGCACCTTCTGGACTCACTTGTAGCCAGGCTGCTCGAACTCACAGAATCCGCTGGTCTGCTCCGAGTGCTGGGATTAAAGGCGTGCGCCACCACTGCCCGGCAAGAGTACATTTTTTTTTTTTAAGACAAGGTTACTCTGTGTAGTTTTGGTGCCTGTTCTGGATCTCACTCTGTAGACCAGGCTGGCCTTGAACTCATAGAGATCCACCTGGCTCTGCCTCCGGAGTGCTGGGATTAAAGGTGTGCACTACCAGTGCCTGGCTGAAAGAATACATTTTAAAAAGCATTTATGACAGTGCTCAAGTCCCTCTTGAGGATCACAGATTCTCTGCTTCCTGGGCATCCTTCTATATCTAGGCACATACTATGTGCAAAGTCACTGCTATGAAGATGTGGGCATAAGCCCCTGGCATGCCGATAATAAGGAAACAGCCCTTGTGCACGTTATCAATTCATGTATCAGTTGTAGCTTGTTTATGTAAATTTGCTGCATGGGCACTCTCAGTTGTTACTTCCCTGGACACTGGCTGTTCCTCTTGTTCTAAGCATGAACCTTTGTAGGAGTCCAACTTGACTCTGCTTCCCCTGCCGCAGTGCACATCGTATTGGTAAATTGTCATATGCTGTTTGAGCTCCCTGGGACACTGGCTCTGGAAATGTAGTTTCCATTTCAGACCCAAGCATGTTTGTCTCAAAGTGCCCTCCAAGGCCCTGTCTGCGGACGGGACGGCCCCCTGACTCTGTGGCAGGGAGGGAAGAGAGAGTGAAGTAAGTGCGGACAGCTGGAAGCTAAACCATTTCCAACAAAGGTTACTACTGTTTAGCCCACGGTATAAAAAGTGCCTGTCATGGGAAAGGGGAGCCACAAGTTCAGCCACGGAGAGAAACTCAGTCAGGAACTGTGGCTCACTGCCTCAGCTCCCCCAGTCAGTGTCTGTTGGATATTTGTAAGTCCCCAGTTCAATGACATCACCTATCTGCTGTTATTTGTTCTTTTCCTTGGAGGGGACACTCTCCCTGCCCAGGACTCTTTCCTGGAAACTCCAGCTACAGCCTCAGTGGGGCATCCCCAGCTGATTTCTACTGGATGTTTTTTTTTGAGTAACCAATCTGATGATGTTCTGCTATCTGTGGATTTGTCATCCGTCTCTTGCTACTTATTCTTTTTCTTTGGCTTGCGCTAAACTCGCTGCAGATGCTGTCATTCAAAAACCAAAAGGAAGCCTGGAGCCAGAAACTCTACCAACCTGTGGTGCGGCCAGATGCGTAGAGGGAGAGCACGGCTTGAATGGCGACATACATGGCCGGGACGTTGAAGGTTTCGAACATGATCTGCAAGGACAGCAAGGAGGAAAGGACTGTCTCACAGACATCACAGCGTCTCCCGGCCCACAGGATGCTCTGTAATCTTCTCAAGGGCAAGAACAAGGCCAGCTCAGTGGTCCTTCTTTATCCCACTTCCCCTGGGACTCGCCTTGGCGGCCCACACGTACAGCGATCTGTAAAGACGTTCGGCTGTGCGCGGTACATGATGGGGAAGAAGGACCTGGCCAAGCTGCTTCCCTGTGCACAGTGCTCTTACCTGGGTCATCTTCTCCCTGTTGGCCTTGGGGTTCAGGGGGGCCTCTGTGAGCAGGGTGGGGTGCTCTTCTGGTGCTACCCGCAGCTCATTGTAGAAGGAGTGGTGCCAGATCTGGTTGAGACAAAAGCCAGAGAAGCCGAGCAGGCTTCAGACCGTGAACAAAATCTGACTGGCCCGTGCGTACTGGAGGAGGACAGCTGAGAGCTGCACGGGACAGTGAATCTGGAGAGACTGTTCATCCCGGGGAATCTCTGATGGACGTGGAGAGAACCTATTCCTCCTCCCCCAGCATGCCAGACAGAGAGCCATGTCTGTGCTCATGTCTACTACCGTTTGACCCCCCTCTTCCTCCCTCCTCACACTTCCTCCTGTTGCCTTCGAGGAGGCAGGCGGCACCGCGGTGCTTGTTGGTTTCCGGCTCCTGGTTGTGTGTAGCTGATGAGTGATATTGGCAAGAGGTTGGGCAGTAGGGGGAGAGAAAGGCCAGGGCATGGCTGTGGTGTGGCCTGCCATAGACACACCTTCAGCTGACGGACCCTCTTTCAGCCCTCCAGGTCTTGCTGCGTTCCGAGGACACTGCCTACCCACTCAAAGTTTCCGCAGGGGACTCTGGAGATCACAAGAGCTCCTGTGGTAACTAGTCCTCATCCTTCTCTGGTTGCCTTAATCTTGCTCACACCCCTGTAAGTATGCGTGTTGTCAGCCTCATCAAAAGTGTATACTGCCTCCTGCTGTGATCCTGATACATATACGTGGACCCAGTTCTCAGTGTTTACTGATGACCAGGCTGGTGCTTTGAGCAGGGCCTCTCTACGTCAGCACCCTGTCTTCTTAGATGGCTCAGTCAGTGCTGTGTGGGACAGACCTGTGCATCATGGGAGGTTTAGTGGCATTCCTAGTCTCCTCACTGGAGAGCACCATTTGACTCTAGCACAAATTTGGTTCCGTCTCCAGACATAACTACGCATCTGTCCGTGCGTGCGTGCGTGCGTGCGTGCGTGTGTGTGTGTGTGTGTGTGTGTGTAAGCATGTACATGTGTGTGCCCACCCATGCAAACCTATCCTAGACAAGAATCCCTGCCGTAGAGGAAGTTTCCTGAGCCCATGACTAGCTCCTTATCCAGTGCTTCAAGATGATCAGATGAGGGGCTTTACCTCAGAGGGGTTTGGCAAACAGTGTCAGGGACATGAGGTTTCAGTTTCTTTAGCAACAGGGCTAAATCATACCACAGTATTTGTGGGTTTGCTGAAATGCTAATAAATGTGACAAGAGCCTCTATGATTGGACATGATGTCTGCTTCTTAGTCTGGATGAGAGAAAGGCCAAAAGACAGAAATACTAAGAAGCAGCTAAATGAATGGAAGAGAGAGAAATGATCACTATCTGGGTGACTGGGATGGGCTGGGAAGCAGAGAGGGCCCCCAAAGGCTTCAGAGGGTCCCTGAGACACAGGGACGCCACTAACAGAGGCCTTGGACTTGGACGTTTCACAGAGATAAGGGACGGGGACTGGCCTCAGGGGAGTAGAGTGGGTTTGAAAACCTTTCCCATGGGCTGGAGAGATGGCTCAGAGGTTAAGAACACCGACTGCTCTTCCAGAGGTCCTGAGTTCAATTCCCAGCACCCACATGGCAGCTCACAACTGTCTGTAATGCCAGTTCCAGGGGACCCGACACCCATGGCAAAAATGCCAACGCACATTAAAATAAATAAATTAAAAAACTAAACTTTCCCCAGTTGCTCTGTCTCAGCCTCGCCTGGGCCTGTGAATGTAGGCACAGCTGGCTTAGCTCTGCCCAGACCTGCCAATCAGCACCATTAAGAGTGGGCCAAGCACTGGACTTCATTTTAGGAATGTTGCAAATCAAAACATTTGGAAAATATCTTCATCCCATCTGTTGTTTATACATCTTTCCCTTGTGACTCTTGTCTTTATGTTATTTGTAATTTACTTCCTTCCCTTTTCCCCTTTTTTTTGGGGGGGGCATTGAGGCAGGGTTTCTCTTTGTAACAGCTCTGACTGTTCTGGAAACTTGCTCTGTAGACCAGGCTGGCCTCAAATTCACAGAGATCTGCCTGCCTCTGCTTCCCAAGCACTGGGATTAAATAAAGGTGTGTACCACCACCACCTGGCTATTATTTCTTATTCACTTCATATCCATTATTGTTATTGTTATTATTATTATTATTATTACATGTTGAATTTTGTTTTTAATTAATTAATTAAATATTTTTGAGACAGTGTTTTTCTATGTAGCCCTGACTTACCTGGAACTTGCTCTGTAGACCAGACTGGCTTCAAACTCTCAGAGATCTGCCTGCTGCTTCCCCAGGGCTGGGATTAAAAGCGTGTGTCACTACACTTGGTTGCTTTTATTTTATTTTGAAGTGTGGATTTTTTTTAAAGAGGGTAATTTTCTTTTCTTAAAAAGGGGATTTTTTAAAATTATGTGTATTTGTGTTTGTGTGTGTGTGTGTGTGTGTGTGTGTGTGTGTGTGTGTGAGAGAGAGAGAGAGAGAGAGAGAGATGCACATGAGTATAGGTGTCCTCAGAGGCCAGAAGATGGCATTGGATGCCCTGGTGCTCGAGTTACAGACTTAGGTCCTCTGCGAGAGCAGCCATGCTCTTAACTGCCGAGTCATCTCTCCAACGCTAGCACTTTGTATTTTTAATGATCAATCTATGCTGCCTGTCTAATGATCTTTCAGTATGCTTGCTGTAATATTTTTACAATATTGTTTGACTTTCAGACTTTCTTCTCGGACATATACACTAGAAGTTATGACTTTTAGGAAATCAAACCTATATATTTTTTCTCCTATGACTACTTTCACCAGAAAGCTGACTAAATGTTTGCATCCACCTTACTGTATCTTCAGTCTTTGAGTTTTTATATTTAACTTTTTTAGGTTCAGTTGATATTTCAGAGAAATGGTATGAGGTAAGATTCTGCATCCCTGAATAACTAAGTTGTTATTTCAGAACAATCCATCCAACTCCTATTCAGCTTTTCTTTTAAGATGCATAATGTATACCTAGGGCTTTCTTTAAAGAGTTCATGCACTGTCCCTACTGTGAGAAAATATTTTGTTTCTTATGTTTTCAAATTAAGTTTTCAGAGATGTGTGTAAACAATGAGTGTCATTTCTAACGCTCCAATCTATATGTTGGGATCACAATAAGTCAGTGTCTAATTTCATTGCCAAAGCCCTCTAGTGGAAAAGGAAGTCGCTTGATCTGAGATGGGGGTCTCATTCTGTGACCCAGACTGGCCTTGAATTCACAGCAAGGTGGCAATCCTCCTGCCTCAGCCTCCCAAGCTCTGGCATTATAGGTATGAACCACTGTACCTCACAGGAAAGTTGTTTGTCTTTTAATCTCCAGCTCAGAAATGAAGATACTAAGGCTGGGTGTACGGTTTGTACACACGTTTCTTTGCTGTTCACTCCAGCGCCTTGCCTGCACCTCTCTGGAATGAGAAGGCTTTGACACACCTGAAGGCTAGTTCACACCCGAAGATGCAAAGGAACTAAGTGGATTACATACTACAGATCAACCATTCAGCCCCCATTGCCACCTGCTCAGGAAGCTCTCTGTTGCATTTTAGAAGACAGTCATAGCTGAAGCAGGGGTTTGGAGACAATGGCCGGCTGTATTCTAGAAGAACACTAGAAAGGTGCTGCTGACATTTCCACTTGTGATGTCATCATTGCCCCGCCTTCTGCATGTTCTTATACAAAACAACAAAAAACTTGCAGAAACTCCTAGCTTAGTCCTAAAGTTTTTCATTGGAGAATACTATACCAGCACTGCCCTGAGCTGAACGTATGTCAGGGCAAACAAATAGGAGAGAGAGCTGGACTGCAGAGAGCTGTGAGCTGCCTGATGCGGGTCCTCTACAGGAGCATCAAGTGCTCTTAACAGCTGAGCCATCGCTCAGCCCCAGCTGAGATGTCCGACATTTTAAACTCGGGCCTGTGCCTAGCCAGATGGAGTCATGCAGGAGAGACAGGAGCTGGAAATTAGGTATGACCGGATCCTCAAAGGGTGCTACGAAGAGTTAGGAATGTGGAGAAGTGTATGGATGAATAAGGGCACAGGAAAAGGGACACTGCGGGAAGCCATTGCCATGGTCCAGGGGGAGAGGTTGGGGGCTCAGGCTGGAAATCATCTAGGGAGTGGAAAGGGAAGGAGGAAAGCTGTGGGAAGCATTCCCGAGGAAGACTGTAGGATAGGAGAGTCAAGAGGAGATGTCACCATTAAAATAACCACACTGGGGGCTCCAGATACCTTTTCCATGTCGTCCCAGTTGGTGATGATGCCGTGCTCAATGGGGTATTTGAGGGTCAGGATCCCACGTTTGCTCTGGGCCTCGTCCCCCACATAGCTGTCTTTCTGGCCCATGCCCACCATGACACCCTGTGACGTGACAGAAAGGGAGAGAAAAGTGAGTTGGCTTAGGGGTCCGCACACAAGAGATTCAGCCTGATGTCCCTGGAAAGGAAAGAGATGAGGAAAGGAAGCAGGAAACGAAGGTGGGCAGAGACAGGAAGGGGAGGTGGGGGGTTTCTCATGGGCTGATCCTTTTCTCTCACAGAAGACGATGTGGTTTTCTGAGAGAGAACAAAGACCATAGATTTATTTATTTATTTATTTATTTATTTATTTTTTTTTTTTTTTTTTTTTTTTTTGAGACAGGTTTCTTGTGTAGTTTGCGCCCTGAACTACTTGTAGCAGGCTGGCTGGAATCACAGAGATCGCTGGCTCTGCTCCGAGTGTGGATAAAGCGTGCGCCACATGCCAGCCCTTATCTTATTTATACTCTCTGCAGAGAGAGAGAGAGAGAGAGAGAGAGAGAGAGAGAGAGAGAGATAGAGAGCTCAGGATAGTTCTTTCCGTGCAGGTGCTATAGGGCTCACTCCCAGTGGCTCCGTCTGGGACCCAGAGGGAACCCACCTGATGACGCGGGCGGCCCACAATGGAGGGGAAGACAGCCCTGGGGGCATCATCTCCGGCAAAGCCTGCCTTGCACAGGCCAGAGCCGTTGTCACACACGAGGGCGGTGGTCTCTTCTTCACACATGGTGGGTGTGGCTGAGTGAGCTGGGGGCTGGAGCACCTTTGGGGTGGAAGAGAAGAGAACAGTTAGCCACCTGTCGGGTAATACAGGAGACGGTCTTTGTGGCTCTGGAGTCTGAGCAACTGGGGTCCTGTTCTAGGAGAGACAGACATAGGTTTGGCTTCCTTGTTTCTCGAAGCTGTGGCTCATACCTCCCTTCAGCTGCTAAGCACTGAATTATGCGACCCTAAATTCATATATGGAATGTACATCAGCATCCTCACACCTCAAAATATGACTGGATTTAGAGCCAGGTCTTTACAGAGGGAAAAGAGTTTATAATGAGGTTATAAATCCAATATGGCTGGTCTCCAATATGGCTGCTCTCATAGGGTAGTATCTGTGTAAGAAAAAAAAAAGTTAGAATACAGATATATGGAGAGTGTGGACTATGTGAAGACATGGCCAGAAGGCTGCCATCTATAAGCCAGGGGAGGGTCCTGAGGAGAAGCCAACGCTGATGACATCTTGACCCTCAGATTCCTAGTGTCCAGGATTGTCAGAAAACAAATTTCTGTCCTTAAAGGCCTTTGTCTGTGGTTGTGTGGTATGGCAATCAGCCAAGAAATACATTTTATTTTTATTTATTTAATTTTAGTTTTTGAGATAGGGTCTCACTATGTGCACCGTGTGTGTGTGTGTGTGTGTGTGTGTGTGTGTGTGTGTGTGAAGACCAGAAGAGGGTTTCGGATCCCCTAGAATTGGAGTTCAGAATGGTTATGACTCAGGTCCTCTGCAAAAGCAGCAAGTCCTTTTAACCACTAGTCCATCTCTCCATTCCTGAGGTCTTACTGTGTAGCCTTGACTGGCCTGGAACTCACTGTTAGACCAAGGTGGCCTCGAACTCACAGAGATCAGCCTGTCTCTGCCTCCTAAATGTTGGGATTAAAGGTGTGCGCCACAGTACCCAGTTTATTACACTTGATTTTAAGGATGAAGTAGCCATACAACTTTCATTCAGTGGAGTGAATTATGAGAGCACTTACCGGTTGTTAAATAGGTTGAGAAGTTTTACAATATACCTGAGGCAGGATTAGTATTTACAAGAAGAAAGACCTCTTACAAACCAGAAAGCAGACAGCCCAAAAGAAAAAAAAAAGACTGCGAGAAGACGGTTGACAAGCAAGGGAAGCAAAACCGTCCCAACGAGAGACACCCAGCCTCCCTGACAAATAAAGCCACCTTCCACCTAGCACGAATGCGCGCGCACACACACACACACACACACACACACGTATATTTGGTATGTTTGTATAAGTGTTCATCTATGTGTCCATGTATGTGCATGTGTGTTATAAGTCAGGAGACAAAACCTCCTTTCCCCTCCTTCCTTCTCTATCTCTTAAAAATTTATTTATTAGACAATTTCATGCAAAAGAGAGGCAGAGAACAAGGAATGGAGAAACTCTCTGGGAAGGAGGGGCTCTAACGTGTCATTTGGTGTGTGTGACCACAGCTCACCCTCTCATGGCTGGAAGGAGAGAGGTGCTCCAGACAGCTGTGACTGATCCCAAACAGCCTGTGCTGAAGCCAGGCAGTGAAGACCATGAGCCAGGCAAAGAGATTGTGTTTTGGGATTTTGATCAGGAGATCATGAAGGCTAGACAGAGTCAGGGCAGAAGTTTGTTAACACTGGGGCTGGAAGGATGGCTCAGAGGTTAAGAGCCCAGGCTGCTCTTATGGAGGACCTGGGTTCGATTCCCAGCACCTACACTGTGGCTCACAATCAACTGTAACTCCAGTTCCAGAGGATCTGATGCCCTCTCTGGCCTCCTGAGAACCAGGTATGAATGTGGTACGTGCAGGCAGAACACACACACACATAAAATAAAATAACAACTAGGAAATACATTATTGTATGTGTGGACAGTGTGTGTGTTTTGGGGGGCGAGGGCACATGCTCCTTGGCATGAGGCAGAGCTCAGGAAACTATGGAGCTTCCATCTTTATCTGGGTGCTGAGGATTGAACTCGGGCCATCAGGCTTGGGCAGCAAATGCTTTACCTAGTGAGCCATTCTGTGAGCACAGCTTCGTTTAAAACGATCAGAATTGAGGGGCTGGGGAGATGGCTCAGCCGTTAAGAGCACTGGCTGTTCTTCTAGAGGACCCAGGTTCTATTCCCAGCACCTGCATGGCAGCTCAAGACTATCTGTAACTCTAGTTCTAGGGGACCCAACACCCTCTCACAGACATGCATGCAGAGAAAACACCAGTGCACATAAAATAAAAATAAATTAAGAACAATCAGAGCTGGGCGACGGTGGCAGCACTCAGGAGGCAGCGCCAGGTGGATCTCTGTGAGTTCGAGGCCAGCCTGGTCTACAGAGTGAGATCCAGGACAGGCACCAAAAACTACACAGAGAAACCCTGTCTCAAAAAAAAAAAAAAAAAAAAAAAAAGAACCATTTTAATAATGAAAAGAAGTTATTGAAAAAGTTAGTTGGCTCTGAATTGCTAGAAGCCTCTACCCCGCCACCCAATGGAGAAAGCAGAGTATGTGATGTAAGGAGAAAAGGGCCAGGTTACTTCCATCACACTGCGGCCAGCGCTTCCAAGTTGGGTGATATAGCATGTGTTTTTATATAAGGCAGGAGAGCTCTGTGTAGCCCATGCTGGCCCAAACTTAGGGCAATTCTCCTGCCTCTACTTCCCAACTGCTGAGATTACAGCCACCATGTCTGGCAAAAAAAAAAAAAAAAAAAAAAAAAAAAAAATTACCTCAATTTTACAATTTATAGTATTATCTAGTTAAACTTCAAAATTTCTCTGAGACAATATATTTTTAAACCCATTCTATTGACTTGCACATCAAGACTCAGAAAAGTTAAAGAACTCAGCTAGAGACCTCCTAGCCAGAAGAAGGGGAGCAGCCAGGCCAGGCATCGATCCAGGCCAGGTGTGGACAGTGCCAGAGCCTGGGTTGTGTTGTCCTTGCCATGGCCGAGACACGGTCAGAACTTCTCCTTGTATGGCAGTGTTCTTTCCCCTGCTTTCCAAGAGCACACAAAGGGACCCCTGTTTCTTCTCCCTGGGCATCCTCTGAGCTCTTTCTACACCAGGACCAGGTTTACCCTAACACACAACTCAATGTCGGGTACACAGGAGGTGCTCAATACATGTTGACATAGTGGGCCCCCTCCCAGGCCTGTCTGCTCTGTTCCTGGGCTCTCACGCCCTTGGCTCTCTCTCCTCTAGCTAGTCCTCAGCTGCGCTGACAAAGTGAATATCCTCCTGAGGGGAAAACGGCGCGAAGAGCCAGGAGGCCAGGAGGACGGGAACCACACTTCTTTTCGTGTGATTTATTCAGACTTCAGGTGCCTATGGCTTTCCCCCTTTTTAATTTTGCTTTAGTTGTTTTGAGTCAGAGTTCTTTGTCTACGGCAGGTTGCCTCTTTTAACTCACAGCAATACTCCTGGTCCTAGTTTCCCAAATGCTGGGATTATAGGTGTTTTGCCTCAAGCCTAGTGTCTCTTGGGTGCCTCTCCCAACCCCCTCCTTCTTTTGATAGGATCTCATGTACCCTAGGCTGGCCTTGAACTCCCAGTGTAGTCAAGGATAACCTTGAACTTCTGATCCTCCTCCCAGCCAGTACTAGATTAAAGGTACTTAGTACTTACACTCTTGCAATGCTGGGGATCAAACCCCAGAACTTGGTGCATGCTTGGGTAAGCACTCTGCCGACTGAGCTACATCCCAGGGTGACTCCCATTTGACTTTTCTTCTCTCTCTCTCTTCTCTCTCTCTCTCTCTCTCTCTCTCTCTCTCTCTCTCTCTCTCTCTCTCTCTTTTGTCTTTTTGTCTTTTTTTTTTTTTTTTTTTTTTTTTTTTTTGAGACAGGGTTTCTCTGTGTAACAGTCCTGGCTGTCCTGGAACTCACTTTGTAGACCAGGCTGTCCTTGAACTCACAAAGATCCGCATGCCTCTGCTTCCCAAGTGCTGGGATTAAAGTCATGCACCACCATCGCCCAGTCCCTTTGACTTTTCAATGACTCATCTCTCTGGTTTCACTGAACCCTACCCTACTCCAACTCAGCCCCACAAAGAATCACAGGCTTGCACTTTCTTTTCCAGGTTGCATGGCCACTGAGGCATCCACTGAGCAACTTCAAATTGTCACCAGTTCCCACCAGAGTATTTCAGGGACTTAAAGTCACTTTCCCTCTTGAAAATTTTTTCTTCTGATTTATTTATGTTTAAGTGAGTGTTTTGCCTGCATGTATGGATGTGTACCACATGGGAACAGTGCCTACTGATGTCAGAAGAAGGCATCAGAACCCCTGAACCTGGAGTTACAGATGGTTGAGAGCTACCGTGTGGGTACCGGGAACTGAACCTGGATCCTCTGCAAGAGCAGCCAGTGTCTTCAACCACTGAGTCACCTCTCCAACCCCAGAAACATTTTTCTGTGGCAGAGCCAGAGATGAGGCAGGGCGCTGAAGGCTGAGAGAGCTAGAGGCCCAAAGGCATCTCTGGCACTGCAAAGGGACTGGGCTGGCCCTGGTGGCTCATCTCTCCTTCAGTGTCCCTTTATTCTTCCTGGGACCCTCTCCCCACAGTCCTTCCTATTTCCCTCCCTGGCTCCAGTTTCTTCCACTACAAAATTGAAATGAGAACATCGATCTCACAAGGAAAAGATTAGGGGCTGGAGAGATGGTCCGGTGGTAAAGAGCTCTTGCTGTTCTTACGGAGGACCTGAGTTCAGTTCCCAGCACCCACACAGTGACTCACAATCATCCATAACTACAGTTTCAGAGGATCTGATGCCTTCTTCTGACCTCTGAGGACACCAGGCACACACATGGTACACATACATACATGCAGGCAAACACTCATGTGCATAAAATAAAATAAATAAACCTAAAAAGAAAAACCCTAAAAATACTTTTAAAAGAAGAAAATGGGTTAAACAGACACAGGGATCTGAAAGGGTTGCACAGATTGTAACCCAGGATAGGCAAACTCTGGCCTACTTTCTTATAAACTGAATGTTGAGGGTTTTTACGTTTTTTTAAGTGGTTGAAGACAGGCTTGGTAGATGGCTCAGTGGGTGAAGCACTTGCTGTGCAAGTGTGAGGACCTGAGTTCAAATCCCTGCTCCACAGAAAGTCCAGGGGTCACTGCTGGCTCCTCTGTCATCCCAGTTCTGGGCAGATGGACATAGAAGAACCACCAGAGCAGAGCTTACTGGCCAGTTGGCCAAGCTAGCTGAGTCAGTGAGCTCCAGTTCAGTGAGAGATCCAGCCTCAAAAATAAGACGGAGAGTGGTAAGGAGGACACCCAATGTCAGCTGCTGGCCACCACAGACACCCATGTGGACAAGGGCACACACACACACACACCTGCACACACACACACACACACACACACACACACACACACACACACATCTGCACACACACCTGCACACACCTGCACACACACACACATCTGCACACACACCTGCACACACACACTCCTGCTCACACACACCTGTACACAACACACCCACAAATAAAAAGTTTTTAAAAAGCATATTTAGCCGGGTGTGGTGGTGCACACTTTTAATCCCAGCACTCGGGAGGCAGAGGCAGGTGGATCTCTATGAGTCTGAGGCCAGCCTGGTCTACAGAGCAAGTTCCAGGTCAGCCACAGCTACATAGAGAAACTTTGTCTCAAAAAGCCAAAAAGAAGAAAAAAAACATATTTTCTTTTTAAAAATGGTAGAAGACTAATAGTTCATGACCTGTGAAAATTATGTATGATTCAGTTTTAGTGTATGTATTTATTTTATTCTCGAGACAGGCTGGCTCTGAGATCACTCTGTAGCTGAGGACAGCCTTGAATTCCTGCTCCTCTGCCTCCACTTCTGAGTGCTGAAATCATAGGCTTCGGAATCCTAACTGGCCTCTGTATATTGTTTTATTGGGACCCAGGCACACCTACTCATGTCCACATTGTCTGCGATTGCTCTTGTTATAGCTGTGGAGTGAAGGTGGTTGTGATAGACCTCAGTGCCGAAAGCCTGAGCAACTCCCTGTGTAGCTGGGATGAACCTGACCTCCTGAGTCTCCTTCCTCTGGTCCCCAGTGCTGGGATTACCAGGTGTCTTAATCACATGCAAGGTGGTTCCTCATTTTTTCTGTTCCTCAAGAATCTACCCATATCACCCACTCTTCTGGCCTTCACCCAGCCTCCCACCCAGGGTCCCAGCTCAGCTCTTGACCAGACTCTTCCCCTGAGCTCCAGACCTGCCGAGCGAGCTGTGTGAGGTGTGTGCAGTCCAAGGTATCCCAACCCGGTACCGCCAAGCTGGCTGACAACATTAGCTTCTAGCTGGAGCTATACCCAGAGAGGTGTGCCAACCACCCCAGAACCCAGAGCCAGCACCTTGTACTCTCTCTTCCCTCCTAACCAATCATAGCCCTTTGGGATTCTGCCTCCACGCCACCACACAGGTGGTGGCACTTCTGCCCTGTGCCCAGTCCTTTTGCCCTCCAGAGCAGTCCTTCCGAGATATACAGCTCTGGCTGTTATCCTTTAGGCTTGACTCCTTCCATGCTTCCCACTGCTCAGTCCTTCAGTTTAGCATCTGGAAACCAAACAACTGACCCACCCACCCTTCTAAAGTTACTGGGCCTGCTCCTTGCCTTGAAATCTAAATGGGGTGGAGCTGAGTCCTTTGCTGTCCCAAAGACCACCATGCTTCCTCCCCTCCCCCCCAGGACTGTCCTTCTCGGGGCTCAGCTCAAGTATTCTTCCTCCAGTAAGCCATCCCTGCTTGTACCTTAACCAGGAGCTTCTCTTGGGCTTCCCCCAATTCATATACTTAGATACTCCACTGTGATTCTATTTTTAATCTCATTTTATTTTGATACAGTGTTTTTGTAAAGCCTGGGCTAGCCTTAAACTTACTACATAGACAAAGGCGACCTTGAACTTCTGATCTGCTAGCCTCCACCTCCCAAGCGCTAGGAACGTAGGCTTGCACCACCACATTCTCCATAGTGCTTATTAAACTTGAGAATGCAAGGCTAGATAGACCCTAGCCACATTGGGTCGGGAGCTATACTATACACATTTACTCCTCACTCTGAGTCACTCTGAGAGGGTTCTGGGTGCCCGTGTTATGGGTGAGGACATGGAGGTCACTCATAACACTGAGTACCAGCATCCTGACCCCAGTCTGCTCCACTTGGATGCAACTCACAAAGGTGGTAGAGCCCTCCCGACCTAGTGTGCTAGTGTGTGTGTGTGTGTGTGTGTGTGTGTGTGTGTGTGTGTGTCTGTTGCAGAGATGGTAGCCTTGGCATATTACTCCACAGATGGTGTGAGATGTTTTGTTTTGTTTGAGCCAGAGTCTCACACTGAGGCCCAGGTTAGCCTGGAACTCACTATGTACACCAGGCTGGCCTTGAGCTTTGGGCAATCTGCCCGCCCTAGGCTCCCATGTACTTAGAATAAAAGCATGGGCCGCCATGACCAGCGAGGGCGCATCTTCTGGAAAAGTTGCTTAATTGCCCTGGAAGGGCCTCGGCGACATCTTCAGAGGAGAACAAGTTAGCTGCCTTCTAGCCCCTCAACATCATGAAGCCATGAGACATTTGTTCCTCCCTCGTGTCTCCCTTTCCACATCCCACAGTGACCTTACAGCCTTCGGATTCTGTGAAAACTCTCTACTCATCTCAGCCAAGCTCAAGCTGGAGGACAGAGAGACCAGCCAAGGCCAACAGAAGGCAGTCCCTTCCTATTCTAATACAGGTAGCTCATGGGTACCAGGGCCACCATTGGCTGTGACCCAAATACCCAGGGGAAGCTGCTTTTCTGCAGTGACACAGTGACCCAAGGCAAGGAGAACAGGACAGGTGTAGACTACAGGAGTTATGCCCTGGGCGGTCCCCAAACTGTCCTGTCTCCAGGATGCTCCCTGATCAGAAATGCCTTTTCCCAGCAGGCAGCAATGTGTTCCAGGCACCACAACTACTAAGGTCCTTGACCTGTGACCTGGGCCACAGAAACCAAGCAGATCTCGAGTTGCACAGATAAACAGGAGGCCTGACAGCCCCAGAAAGGAAGAGGCTGCAGAAGCAGGCAGTACTCACCGAGGGTGTGAGAAGTCCTTCTCCCAGGGACTGAGGGCCGTGGAGTCTTTGGCAGAAACACCAGAGCAATATAAAACCCCTGAGGCGGATCTTCTTTAAACAGAGTCCCTAAAAAGGCCAGCTGACGGTGTGGTAACACTATTACCATATAAGGTGGTTTTTTTTCAATAAACCAGCCTTGGGGGGCGTGGATGGAGGGTGGGTAGAGTGAATTATCATTTGAAAAATGTATGCAAAAGGATTCGAATGGTAACAGTCTCTGGGCTGTGGATTTGTTCCTTTTAGGCCATACTCTCGTAAACAAAAAAATCACACCAGGCCTTATAAGCTGCCCAGAGCGAGGCCTGATAGGGCTGTGCTCCTGGAGAGGGAACCATACCAAGAATGGCAGTGGCCGCCTCTGTTCCCGCCTCTTTCCTCAGGCCCTCTGCCTGCTGCCCCAGGGTCTGCCTGGGACATGCATGCTGTAGCCACAGAATGAGTGCCATTGTGCTTTGTCAGGTGCAAGTCCAGGACAGCAGAGGGCTGAGGGGGAAATTCCATCTGCGTTTGGCAAAATATCCCATGTGCCCTACTGTTTTTGCTGCCCTGGAACCTCCAGTGCCCCTAAAACTTCCTTCAGAATGCCAAACTCTCCAGTTCTCCCTCCTGGAGTCGCTCTGCCAGTCTCCCAGTCCTGGGAAATGCAGAATGAGGGGCCTACCTCAAGACTGAGCACACCTAGCAAGACCCAGGGGCCGGCACAAGTATCCATAGTCCTGTGATCATGGATTTTCTTACATAATGCATTCTCTCCCTGGTCAGCTGTTCCATGTCCTACAGTGTCCACCACCAGCTCTGTGGCAGTGAGTTCCCACTTCGCCACACTGCACACGTGATCCACAAAATGTTCAGTTGTGGACTGGAGAACTGCATCCAGGTGACTGTGGGTTTTTCAAGCTCAGCTGTCTAAAACCTGTCTCCCCCCCCCCTAAAACTGTCACACCCCCTGATTCCCTCCCCCAGAGTCTTTCCTCTCACTCTGTCCTTCAGGAAAGCCAGTCAGTCTAGAAGCTTCTCTTTCTCCATCTCCAGGTACCTGGGCACAGTTCCATGAATTCTAGACCAGCCTAGGCACAATAATTTTAAGGTAAGAAGCAGTTATAAAGGTAGAGACATTTTATAAAAAGTGTCAGAGGGGTACATGGGAAGGATTGGAGATAGGATAAGGAGGGAGGAAATGATGTGATTATATTTTATTAAAGAAATATGAACATGCACTCATACACACACACACACACACACACACACACACACACAGAGTCAAAACAAGACAAGGCGGCCTTCTGAGTACTGGGATTATAGAGAGGCTTGCCTCACCACAGCCTACTTCACACTCAGAGGTTTTTTTTTTTTTTTTTTGTTTTTTCGAGACAGGGTTTCTCTGTGTAGCTTTGCGCCTTTCCTGGGACTCACTTGGTAGCCCAGGCTGGCCTCGAACTCACAGAGATCCGACTGGCTCTGCCTCCCGAGTGCTGGGATTAAAGGCGTGCGCCACCACCGCCCGACTTTTTTTTTTTTTTTTTTAACATCTTTTCAGCAATGGATGAACAAGGGAGAAGAGAAAAACAAGAAAGAATACAGTGTTTCAGCAACAGGATTGAATCTCCCTTAGGTAGCCCATTGTCAGACGTCAAATTGCCACTATGTCCCACCCCCAGCTGTAATAACAGGCTCTGGATGGCCCTGAAGAGAACTCCTCCCCGCTCTCGCTCTCGGGTTACTCACCCCCACTTAGAGCTCCCACTGTCCCAGCTGCAGCTTCCTGCTGTCTCCCAGGCTGTGGAGAAAGATGGAAAGAGCGTCTTGGGCTTGTGAGGACAGAGTGTGAACAAGGGGACCTCTCCTGTTTCTGTGGGAAGGGGAGAAAGGAGCATTCCAAGAGGGCATTTCGGGATAGTGGCCATGAGACTTTGTTCTTGTCTGGGTGCGGTTCCCACCTGAGTGGGGAGGAGAAGAGAGTGTGGACGGCAGACGGGCTGCTTGTCAAATGGGCACAGGACAGGTGGTTGAGCCTTCTTGTCAGCCCCACTCCAGGGGACAGACAGCCAGTCCACCTGGGACTCCTTCGATAAAAGGCTGTGGGTCCCTCTGGAAGAGGGTGGGGTGGGCCTTTGGACTAGACTGATTTCTCTACAAAGAACCATGTGGCTGGCCAGAACTTCTAGGAATTCTCCATGTGAACACTGGCTTGGAGCCACAATTTGGACTTCAGCACTAAAGGGAAAAGCTTAACATTCCGAGGTCTAAAGTGAAAAAATTGAAACCTGCCAATCATGTAGGTGAAAAGACGTTTGTTTCTCCCATCATCCCATGAGATGGGAACCTAGAAGAGCTAGGAACAGACTGTATTCCTTCTATTTTCCAAGAGTCCTAAGCCTTGAGCTGGCCTGGGAGTTGCCTCAGGATCTGGGTCTCCATAATCCTGTTCCCCCACTAATTATCAGTTTTCTCATTCCCACACCCACATTCATCTTCTGGCAAACCACTTGAGTTATCCTAGCCTCGGCCTAGAGCTAAGTAAAACTATAATTCCAGCAGCCAGGAGGACCATAAAGTCAAGGCTAACCTGGGCTACAAACAAACAAACAAACAAACAAACAAACAAACAAAACCCTCAAAACAGCAGTCAAAGAAAACAAAAATACATCAAACTCTTCCCATGAAACTCAGGCCTGTCACCAGAAAGATGGCTTTCAGTGGAAGCAGGACCCTCCCTTCTATTTTTGATCAATATTGCGGTTTCTGTAGGAAGAGCAGGGAACCTATAGGGACTCAACAAAATCTGGGCTGTTAGGACCCTCAGCCTACCCGGTTAGGCAAGACCAGAATGTTCTAGAACACCAGAGTCTCCAAGGGTGAATTTGAACAAGTGACTGACACAGGTTCATACTTTCTTGTTGTTATCAGAGCTGCCATTTATTGATTTGTGTCTATATGCTATATATTATACCTAATCCTCTGTACATTCAGTCATATATTTAAATTTATTATTGTGTGCTTATGAATGTGTGAGTATGATGTATATGAGCAAGTTTGTGTGCCACAGTGCCCGTATGGAGATCATAGGACAACTGTAGGGCTTATTTTCTCTTTCCATGGGTTCAAATGAACTCAGGTCGCAGGCTTGCTTTACAAAGTTCCTCTGATCATTGAGCCATCTTGCTGACCTCTGAGTAATCATATTAAATCTTCATATTATGGACTTAAGAAAAAAAGAGTTGGAGACTCTGAGCTCAAGGGAGATGAAGCCTCTTATAGAAATCAGGAATCCACCTGTTCCGGGTTGGTCTGGCACCAGGTCCTGTCTTTGAACCTGAACGTGACTCTCCTCCCCGTGTTGAGAGAGCCTGGTGTTTGCCAAGAACTGTTGGAGTGGTCACTTGCAATGCTGTAAGGATGAGCGTCTTGCGACATAATGCAGATCATCTCAGATTCATTTTCTTTCTTTTGTAAAGACTTATTTATTTATTTTGTATACAGTGTTCTGCGTGCATGTATGCCTGCGGGCCAGAAGAGGTCACCAGATCTCATTACAGATGGTTGTGAGCCTTGTAGTTGCTGGGAACTGAACTCAGGACCTCTGGAAGAACAGCCAGTGCTCTGAACCTCTGGGCCATCTCTCCAGCCCCAGATTCATTTTCTTACCGGTGTCTTTTCTGTTGCTGTGATTGACTATCATGACTCAAGTAGCGTATAGAAGGAAGAGGTTATTTGGGCTTCTCGTGGCGGGAGGAGGTAGCAGTGAGCGAGCGGCAGGAGAGCTCTCACCTCCAACCACAGACACAAAGCAGAAGGCTAACGGGAAGCTGGGGAAGACTATAAACACTCAAAGCCTGCCTCAGATGACATACTTCCTCCAACAAGGCTCCACCTCCCTCAGGTTCCAGGACTTTCCCGAACAGTGCCACCAACGGGGACCAAGTATCCAAATACCCAAGACTATGGGGGAATATTCTCATTTAAACCACCACACTTTTCATTTGAAAACATATCTGCAAACGAGTCCCGATTTTTTTATTTTAATTTTTAAACACACACACACACACACACACACACACACACACACACACACACACACACACACACAGGAGCACATGTGTCTGAGGAGACAAAAAATGGGTACCAGAGGAGCTGGAGGTACAGGGGGTTGTGATTTGCCTGCCATAGATGCTGGGCAGTGAATTTCGGGCCTCTGTAAGAGCAGCAAGGGTCCTTAACTATTGAGCCATGGCTCCTGCCCTGAGCCCTCCTTTTCTTACATTTGGATTAAGAACCCTTAGTTAGGCAAAATAACGTTTAACAAGTCAAATGAAGAAGTTAAAAGAAACAATAAAGGGAAAGTTTATAATGTACTTTTCACTGGCTTAAAAATACTTCAGTAACTGCATTGTTTGGTATTTTGATGTCTAGTTTCTTGAACTTTTTATATATTCTGGAGATCAGCCCTCTGTCAGATGTGGGGTTGGTGAAGATTTTTTCCCATTCTGTAGGCTGTTATTTTTTTCTTATTTACCACAGTAAATATTTGCCTTATAGAAGCTTCTCAGTTTCAGGAGGTCCCATTTATTAATTGTTGCTCTCAGTGTCTGTGCTACTGGTGTTATATTTAGGAAGTGGTCTCTTTTGCCAATGCATTTTAGGCTACTTCCTACTTTCTCTTCTATCAGGTTCAGTGTAGCTGGATTTATGTTGAGGTCTTTGATCCACTTGGACTTGAGTTTTGTACATGGAGATAGATATGGATCTATTTGCATTCTTCTATATGTTGACATCCAGTTATGCCAGGACCGTTTGTTGAAGATGCTTTCTTTTTTCTGTTGTACAGTTTTGGCTTCTTTGTCAAAAATCAGGTGTTCATAGGTATGTGGATAAATGTCAGGGTCTTTAATTCAATTCCATTGATCCACATGTCAGTTTTTATGCCAATACCAAGCTGTTTGGGGATTGCATTGAATCTGTAGATTGATTTTGGTAAATTACAATTTTTATTATGTTGGTTCTACCTATCCATGAACATAGGAGATCTTTACATTTTCTGATATCTTCTTCAATTTCTTTCTTCAAGGACTTAAAGTTCTTGTCATACAGGTCCTTCACTTGTTTGGTTAGAGTTACCACAAGGGAGGGCAATGAAAGAGATATCTTGATAAAGGGAGACATTATGGGGTTAGGGAGAAATCTGGTGCTAGGGAGGTTCCCAGAAATCCACAAGGATGATCCCAGCTTAGACTACTAGCAGTAGTGGAGAGGGTGCCTGAACTGGCCTACCCCAGTGTAACCAGATTGGTGACTGTCAATCTAACTGTCCCTAACTGTCATCATAGAGCCTTCATCCAGTAACTGATGGAAGCAGATGCAGAGATCCACAACCAAGCATCAGGCCGAGCTCTGGGAGTCTAGTCGAAGAGAGGGAAGAGGGATTATATGAACAAGGGGGGTTAAGATAATAATGGGGAAATCTATGGAGACAATTGAGCCAAGCTTGTATGAACTCAAAAACTTTAGACTGACATCTGTGGAGCCTGCATAGGACTGGACTAAGCCCTCTGCATACAGGAGACAGTGTGTAGCTTGGTCTGCTTGAGGGGCCCCTGGCAGTGGGATCAGGATCTGTCCCTGGTGCATGAACTGACTTTCTGGAGCCCATTACCTATGGTGGGATGCCTTGCTCAGCCTTGATGCAGTGGGGAGGGGCTTGGACCTGCCTCAGGTGAATGTACCAGGCTTTGCTGACTCCCCATGGGAGGCCTTACCCTTTTGGAGGAGAGGATGGGAGTTGGGGAGGGTGGAGGCTGGGGATGGGATTGGGAGGAGAGATGAGAGGGGGATCTGTGGTTGGTATGTAGAATGAATAAAGAAAAAATTTTAAATAAAAAAAATACTTCAGTAAGGCAACTGCCTATAGAACATCCATCAGGCTGCACCACAGAGGCTGACTACTTCTGTCTGAGCTCTAACTCAGAACATTTAACTTTTCCTTCTCTCTTTCTTCCCCCCCCCCATACTGTCCAAACATTGAGCATCATGTCCTGGGTGCTCTGGCTTTCTCATTCTTTCTCTGAAGCCCACCTACCCACCCCTTCCTCCAGGCTGCTGCACACATGCTTTCACAGAGCCACACATGTGTGTATGCAAGCCCACACCCTCTTACCTCGCGTGTGGTGCACATAAATTCACACCAGCACACACCACACACACACACACACCTAAATAAACCTAAAAATAAAATCTAAAGGCAAAACATACAGTAAATGTGGGTCATGATGGTATGCATCTGTAATCCCATCACCAAGGAGGTCAAGGCAGAAGGATCAAGGAGGTCAAGTCCACCCTTGACTGCATAGTTAATGAGGCCAATCTGGGTCACCTCAGAGCCTATCAAGAAATCACCACCACTATCATCATCAACAACAACATAATAATGATGACCTCCACTACTGTGCCACCCCAAAAAGAAAATTCCAAGCAATACATCAGAGCTTCCAGGTGTGACAGAGTTCATCCCTACACTAAACCAGTCACAGAATCCAGAGTGTCTCAGTTGGGACCTACAATGCCCATCCCAGTACCAGCAGAGTTATTTTTCTTCTATATGTGCTTTAGTGAGATGCCGTAATTTATATTGGAAGACAGATCCTGTCTACCAGAAGATGCTGGGTTTATGTTATTATACAGATGATTATGACATACCTCATCTAAAGTGATTGTAGTTCACACTTAAATTTGTGTATGAGTGTTTGCCCGTATGCATGTCTGGGTACCACATATGTGTTTGGTGTCTGCAGAGGCTAGAAGAGGGTGTTGGGTCCCCTGGATCTGGAGTTACTGGTTATAAGCTTCCATGTGGATGTTGGGAACCAAACCAGGGTCCTCTGCAAGAGCAGGCGGTGCTCTTAGCCACTGAGCCATCTCTCTAGCCCATGGTTGATGACCCCTTTAAAAACCATTACTGAATCCACTTGTCTGTTCTTGATTTTTCCCTTCCCCTCCATATTCAACCAGATCTTCTTTGCAATGGTTTACATATCCCAGATCTGTCTGAAATCTTCCCTGGAAGTTCTCCAGAGCCTGCTTCTATCAAATCCTGTGGGACTTGGTGTTTAGTAGATGTATGGTAAACATTTGCTGAATGAACGGAAAGTGGAATACATTAACTTCAATGAAAACATTTTTCTCTCTTTAGGGTCTCCCAGTCACTGTCCTGTGTACATTTGTCAATTGTGAGGAAATTGATCTCATGCTATCACAGGAGGATGGCTCTGGAGGGCAGAGGGCAGAGCATCTGTTTTTTTTTTTTTTTTTTTTCTTCATATTTTAAACAGTGCTCTTCACACTGTTGGTACTCTTGAATGAACCATGGTCTGGATGTATGACTCATGTTTTGGGGGAGTGAGTCAGCACCCCCCGAGTCTAGCTGTTATTGCCTAAGTTCCACAGGACTTGGTAAGTGGAACCACTTTTGGGACCACTGCCATTGGCAGACTTAGATTCTCATCCTTGGCATCTGTTGGAGATATCTGCTGCCTCCCCTTGCTCACCATCCGCTTCTGCTTCTAATGCTATCATGATATTCTTTGAAAAAGAATGCTCCCTAACCTCTGACCATGCAGCTCAGATGGGATATAGGCTTTCAGTGCAGGCCTGACCGACCAGAACATTCCATCCTTCTAGGCACAGTGGTCCCAGGATGAATTATGGCCAAAGCTATGACCCAATAACTCAATTACAGTTGTGTTGAAACCCAGAAGTTCATTTTCAGCTAGATTTATCAGGACAATAGGTTATTAAACTACAGCTGTCTTCATTACTTTAATGGAATAACTCACTTAAATAACCAAACACTGAACCAAGGGAATTGTGGTCTCAGTGGACACTGGATCCAGTTTTGTCTGACCATCAGCTGAATTTTCTGTTAATACAATGAAAAGTATTTGAACTAACACAAATTCCTTTCCTTCTCTGTGATCTCTTTCTGGGCCAGCTGAAGCTTCAAGTGTCATAGTTCTCAGAGATGGTGTGCTTTCAAAGCCATGATGCCACCGGGAAGGAAAATACTTGTGTGACCATACCCTGGGTCTACCATGAATCAATTAAAGGTATTTCTAAGCTCCAAGTCTCAGAAAAGGGGCAGAAGCACTAGGCTGGGTCAGAGATGCTCTGGACACAGAGGCCACGTGTGCTGGACAGGGACTAAGAGCTGTTCAAGGTGGCCGTGTGTGCTGGACAGGGACTAAGGGCTGTTCAAGGTGGGCCGCGTGGCCAATGCTTAGACAGCGTGGATGGCACAACAGGATGGAACTTTGCTCTAGTGCAATGGCGTTGACATTTTAAAGACGAGTTCACCGTGTAGTTCAGGCTGAGCCTCCTGCCTCAGCCTCCACAGTTCTGGGGGTGACAGGCATGTATCACCATGCCCAGAATCATTAACTTTTTCCAAGGCAAAGTGAGGTGAACGTAGACTGCTGGGGGTGGCGAATCTGTGATGGCAGGGAGCAGGCAGAGGAGTAGCTAAGAACGGCCTCGCTTCCTTTTGTGTAGGAGATGGTTCCACTTCCGTCACCCACCAGCAACCATTGTAGTGTTCAATTTAAGCAACGGCCCGTGTGCTCGCCAAGCTCAGAAGTCAGAAACAGTGGTGGGCCATTGCAGCAGCTCCTCTCAGGAGGAGGGTGACAGGAAAAGCAGTCCTCCTCAGGGACTGACCAGCAGCAATAGCCCAGAAGCACGGCCCAGACTTCTTCAGGCATAACACTAGCGATTCACTCCTTAGGCAGTTTTCAGCTCTCCATCCACCAGGCTTTGTCCAAAGATCTCAAGGCAAGGTTTATGTTGAACAAGTTCCAGCAGTGAGGTCAGCCTCGTGGAAGGTCCCCATATATGACATACGCCTGCTGCGTTGCCCGAGTGTTACCGAGGCCCCCTCACCGAGGCTGTTCAGAGAAGCAGGTCTTGGCTGCGTTCCCACATTAAGGGGGCAGTGGAGTTTTGGTTTCTGGGAAACAGGAGGCACTGTTCTTTTTGTCCAGTTAGAATGCAGTATATGTTCTAGTTGGGAAAAATTGAAAAAAAAAGGAGAGAGGGGAAAATAAAGAATCATCTCATAATCCTACCCCTTGATACGAATCCATCCTTTTCTGAACGCACGTGCCCATGTTTATTTCAGGAAGGCAGCATTGTGGTATGGTTGAGAGCATCAATTTGGGAGCCAGAGAGATGGCTCAGCAGTCAAAAGCACTGTCTGCTTTTGCAGGGCTTCTGGGTTCTATTACCAGCATTCTTCACGGCAGCTCACAACTGTCTGTAACTTCAGCTCTAGAGAATCCACAGCTCTGTTTTGGATTTGCAGGCACCTGTACGCACACGGTGCACACACACACACACACACACACACACACAAATAATAATAATAATAATAATAATAATAATAATAATAATAATTTTGCTATCCAACATATTTACTCTCCTTTCATGTTGGGGTCACAGATTTCTAGGCCACCTTTAACACCTGCTCAGTTCGTGAAGAGAAGTGAGTTATCACCCACAGTCTCACACACCATCCTAGACATTCCAAAGATGACGAAGCCAGCTTAGCAGGGTGGGTGGGTAGGCAACCGCTCCATTTGCTGGGACTCTGAAAGGCTCAGTGCCTTGGCTGTGAGGCTTGAGGAGAAAGCGGGAGGACCCACCTGAAACAACACCGGAACAAGAGACGGCTTCCTGCCCGTGGCGGGGACAGTGGGCAGGCAAACCACACTGACCACAAGTGAACTGCCACACAGTTTGCTGCAGGACGCACCATCCCATGTGCCCGAAATCAGACAGAAAACTCTAGAGCACAACACAAGTGAGCTGTTTAATTACAGAAGAAAATAACATCCTAACCTTTTAAATAATATACTTCTGTTTTTGTTTTTTTTAAACAAAATCAACTTATAGGGCCTGTGAGCTCCTCATGCACTTCCCTCCAGAGTGATGCACTCCCTTAGTAATGCCACAAACAAGAAAAGGCCAAATCCTTCAAAATGGCTTTCATAGTTTTGCATAGACGCCCTTATTTAGTCCAAAGGTAGAGACGAACAAGTTGGCAGATAAATCACCAGAGGGACAAAGGCCAGCGGTTGGCTCTAAAGAGATGCTTTCTCTTGCATCCTAATTTTTGAGTTAGTTGCTTGGTGTGATTTGCTCATTTTTCAGATTTGCCTTAAAAAAAATAAAATGGCTTATTTTCAAATAACAAATTAAAAAGATCAACAGTCTCCCATTGGTGTTGACCCTTTCATATTCTGTCTTAAAAGCTTAATTCCATGGCGGGGTGGGGTGGATGGGTAGTAAACTGATCAGGGTGTGTAACTCAGGAGGAGGGTAAGACTTTGTAAATTACATTTATTTATTTATTTATTTATTTATTTATTTATTTATTTATTTATTTATTTAGTGTGAGTGTGTGTGTGAGTGTGTGTGTGTGTGCGCGTGCCCACACACATACCACAGCGCACAAGTGGAGGTCAGAGGACAACTTGGGGGAAGTTGATGCTCTCCTTCCATCATGTGGGTCCCAGGAATTGAACTTGGGCTGCTGGGCTTGGGCGCAAGTGCCTTTACCCAATGAGCCAACTCCCTGGATCACGACTGAGATTTATCGAAGGTCTGTGATGGTCACAATCCTGTCCTGGACAGTGACATGACTGCAGTCCTGGAGCAGGGAGAAAGGGAGGACAATGAACTTGCGGAAAATCCTTAGAGGCATTAAAAAACATAAACATTTATTTATTTTTTTGAAATGAGCCTGGCTTCTATGAATGGCGTCACACTCCCTAGGTAGCCCAGGATGGCCTTGCTCCTCCAGCCGCTCCGCCCGTGTTGATGTTACAGGTACACACTACTCTGCTCTGTTCATTAGGATGGGGGACTGGAGCCAGGGGCTGAGACTTGTGCAGAAAGAGCTCCACCAGCTCAGCTACACCCCCAGCCCTAAACCTCTCATTTAAAATGCCCACTCCAGTGGTAACCCAGATCCAGAAAGACAGATGCCAAGTATTAGCTCTTATCTGTGGAGCCCAGCTCTGAACGTTTACATTTGAGTCTATACCCTAGTGTCTCAGAGGAAGCCAGGAAAGCAGAAAGGGACCACGGCAGCGAGGCTGGTCGCGAGGCTCCAGAGAGGAGAGAGTAGTAGGAGTCAAGTGCGACCGAGGCGTTTGAGAGACTAATGGGGGCTGGAGAGATGGCTCAGAGGTTAAGAACACCGGCTGTTTTTCCAGAGGTCCTGAGTTCAATTCCCAGCACCCACATGGTGGCTCACAACCATCTGTAATGAGATCTGGCGCCCTCTCCTGGCTTGCAGGGATACATGCAAACAGAACACTGTATACATAATAAAAAAAAAGAGAATAATGGGGGGTTTTCTGGGGAGGGGGAGGATGGATAATACAGGGAGAGAGGGAAGAAGAGATAAGTAACACTAAGGGTGCCTGAAAACATAGGTTCCCCATATATATATATAATATGTGTGTGTATATACATATATATATAAGTTTACTTTAAAAATACATACAATATGCTAAGTGCAGTGGCATACATACTTAATCCAAGCACTTGGAGGCAGGCAGGAGATAAGTGGATCTCTGAGTTTAAGGCTGCCTGGTCTACACAATGAGTAGCTGGCTACTAAGACACTGACCCTCCCAATATATATTGTTGGGCATTGATTGGAGGATTAGAAGTCTCCCCAAACAATATGAGCTATTGTCATTGACCTTAGTTACCCCCCAGAACTTGAAGTAAGACTTGCTGAAGATACCACACTCTTTTGGACACAGTACTTGGAGGACTCAAGCTGGAACTGACCTGGAACTGGCTCTCAGAGTATTGAAAGGTACTACGTAAGGTGCTACAGAAGAGGAGCAATTGGATGTCCTACCCAGCTGTAAACCTACGACTCACAATAACGACCAGATAGGTCAACTATCCACAGTGACGCAACAGTGGCATTTTTATCCTGGGGGTGACTAACAGTTGTCTAGCTGGACTTAAGGCCTTCTCAGTGGAAGCGAATTCGTTTTTGGTACTGTAAACGCAGCCATGGCTGGAGAGGTCACAGTCCTGAGAGAAGAACCTACTAGTGCCGTTTTCCTAAACCAATAGAGTTTCTGACTGTATTCTAAACACCCTTTTACCTATGGACACATGGAGCTCTCACCCTGCACCAATAAAACTTCCCTTTGCAACAGATGAAGACAATTAGAGAACATCAACTGACCAAAGTACCAGAAATAAGTGACACATCTATAGTGCAACCAGGAAACCCGAGGCTTCGGGGAGAATCTCAGAAGAGGGGAGCAGAAAGAGTGTGCGAGCCAGAGGCCCAGGACGCCTGCTGTGAGACTGTGACCCCTAGACTTGACAGGGAAAATGCATCCATGAAATATCAACAATACGGCTGCATACACAAGACAGACTATTTTGGCAACACCAGTTTAACCTGCCAACATGGATGGGAGAAATTTCACACGTCCCCACCCCTAGGTGAAAGCTCCAGGTCATCGTTTGCTGAGAGGGGGAGAATTAGTTTCCTCGAGGGATGAGCTCCTGCAGACATTGTCCAATCCCAAGTGGCCATCGCAGAACACGTGTGTGTATATATGAGCAGAGCTAAATGGACTCGGTAGGCTGTATAAACGTGTGTATGTGTGATGTAATAATAATTAATCATGAATTTGGGAGGGGGAAGAGGGGACACAGGAGGAACTGGAGGGGGAAGGGAGGTGTGGGGGTGATGTAGACGCAGCACTCTCGTGAAGTTCTGGAAAATAAGTAAGTGAGTAAATAGAGAAAATGCTGGCTCAAGGTCAGCGATTCCTAGACTGGGAGCCAGACCATGATGTCAGCGGCAATTACAGTAACAGGCCGGGGAATCATCATTCCCACCAAGCTCCACTCATGGTCTGAATCAGCATCTTCCCAGAGATTGTCTAGAGTCACTTGTTACATATTCCTTTATTCAGAAGAATTAGTAGGTTTCTGGCAGTGTTGGGGGCATTATATCATCCAGAAAATAAAGGCCACCTATCACCACCTGGCATAAAAAGGCTTGCTTATTGATCGAATGATTGATTGATTGGAGTCAACAGGGTCTGTCTATGTAGTTCAGGCTGGCCTCAAACTGGTGAATCTCCTGTTGCAGCCTCCTGAGTGCTAGCATTACAGGTATGTTGCACCATGAGCAACTTCAGAAAGAACCTTTAGAACTAGAAACCTGGGTACTGACTGGTGTCCCAGGCCTATTTGATGGTGCAATCTTTATTTCAACATTCTGGCATCTAAACATTACTATATCCCAAGGTAGACCAATAATATATATACTTTTTGAGACAGAGCTTGCCTAGAACACACTGTGTAGATCAGGCTGGCTTCAAACCTACCCAGGTCTGCCTGTCTCTGCCTCCTGAGTCAGCACTCCTGGCCCTGTTTGTTTTTTAAGATTTATATTTTCTTCCTCACTTTCAGCTGAAACGTGTTATCTGAGTTTGATCCATAAGACTGAAAATAAAGTTCAATAAAAAACAAAAATAATAAATCAATAATACATATATGTTTTCAGAAGCTATTATTCTATGAAGCTTAAGTTTTTGTGCTTGGAAAAGTATGAAGTACACCAACACACACACACACATATGTGTGTGTGTGTGTGTGTGTGTGTGTACATATATATGTGTGTGTGTACATACATATGTGTGTGTACATACATATGTGTGTGTACATACATATGTGTGTGTACATATATATATATATATTATATGTATATATATATATAAATATAAAATAACTGTTCTATCATACAAATCAGCTCTCGGATCCCATGATCCTAGCCTTCTGTGGTTCTCTTTGATACATTCCCTGCTCTTTCATGCTTTATGGCATAGGACTCTGGCTCCTTCTTCTATGTTGCTTGCTTTTCTCCCTCCCCAGCTCCCCAAAAAGGAAGAGGGAAAACCACAAGCTGGTGTGGAGTCAGTACCAGAATCTCATTGACCTGAGGCTTTTCTGACACCCTGAGATCTGTGATTAGCTAATCTTGTTGTCATGGACACAAGCTGGGAGAAGAAACCACTTCCTTGGCGGGGGGTATGGGGTGAGAACTCTATTTTCTATGCAAAATGAGTGCACAGAATGAAATACGCTTAGTTTACCTAGCTTACATGGCTTTTCCCTTTGTATTCAGGTCACTCACTGAAACTTAGTAACAGACACTGACCAAAGTAACATTTAGTAAGTAGATAATGCATTGGGTATTTTCTGTTATTACTTCCTTATCCAGTGATGCTGGGGATTGAACCCAGGGCCTCAGGCACACTGAACACACATTCTGTCTGGGCTATACCCGTGTCCCACTTACTTCATCCTCTCAACGACCCTGTAAAGTAAGTACTATTATCCCACATATCAGATGAAAGACCCAGGAAGGGTCAGAGCCTCACAGACAGAAATGAATGGGGTGACCGAGCTGAGATCCAAACCTATCTCCACCGCCCACTGCTTCCTGTGTCCGTGCTGACTGTGGAACTCTGGAAAGGTGAGGAGTGCCGGGGTTGAACTCAGGTGGTTAGAAAGGAGCATGCACTGCGAGTCTTCTGACTTTCATAGATACGTACGCAGAACAGAGGGGGGTCTCTGCCGTGAGGGTGAAAGCCTTTCTGCCGGCAGGTTGAAATCTCTTGAAGGCCATAATCAGTTAACTTAAAGAATCCAGTTCTGAAATAAGAAAGGGCAGGCTCAGAGTCAAAGGTCAAGGTATCCCCTCAGAGGCCTCCCCTGTCCCGACACTGTCTCTTATACTCACACATTCCAGGCAAGCACACTGACTCAGCAGGGCAGAGGAATTTTGAGACAGCTTTCACAAAATACTGGCCTATAGCTCTCTTCTCTGGGGAATGGGTCATAGTTAAAGAATAAATTATCTGGTGATTATGAATAGGAATCAGGAATTTTTTTTTAGACTTATTCACTCTATTTTATGAGTGCTTTGACTACATGCCTGGTACACAGTGAGGTCAGAAGAGGGTGTTAGAAGCCTCGGAGTTACAGATGATTGTGAACCACCGAGTGGGTGCTGGGAATTGAACCCATGTCCTCTGCACAAGCAGCAAGTGCTCTAACAAAACATTTCCCCAGTCTCCAAAGAGGAATTCTCTAGTTGAAAATTAAAACTAAAAGTGAGAAATTCCTTTGAGCAAATCAACAACAGGTTTAAGTAGGAATAAAAAAGGACCAATGGGCAATTACTTAGGTGAATTAAGAGTCCTCCTCGGTCTGAGGAATGGAGGGGGAATGTTAAGAACAGAGTCACAAAGCCCTTGGGATGACACCAAGTTCACAAAAGTGAAACCTAAAAACAATGAAAAACAAGAAGGCTACTTCACAACTGTCCCATTATTAGCTCTGCTGGAGAATTCAGAGTAAAGACGACATTTGCAATGAAAAAAATTAACCCTAGGAGATAGTGTCCAATGTGGGAATTCTTTAACCTTAACCTCAGGCTCTTGAGATCTTATCACTGTAAGTCAAATAGTTCAAATTTCTTGAAGGTTTTTCTTAGAAAACCAACATTATTAATATATTTTTTAAAGAGTAGGTTGTGTTTATCAGAATATGGACCTTAAAGGAAGCCTTCTAGAGCAGTCAATTAAGACAGTTTATGAATTTTATTTTTAAAAGGTCTAGGGGCCTGGAGGATGGCTCAGCCAGTAAAAATGCTTGACATATGAACCTGAGAACCCAAGACTGTACCCCTGGCATCTACAAAAGAGCCTGGTGTGATGGTATACACCTAAAATCCCCAAGCTAGGAAGACAGAGAGTGGCGCTCTCCGGCCTAACCAGTGATCTTCAGTTCAGCCAGAGACCTTGTGTCAAAAACAATAAGGTAGAAAAGCAACAGAGAAGGCACCTATGCCAACTCTAGTCTCCATACATATGTGAACACTTGTGCACAGGCACCCTCCTATACTCATGTACACATGTAAGCAAACACATGCATACACACACACACATACACACACACACACACACACACACACACACACACACACACACACACGGTTGGTTTCAATAATAGAGAACTTTTGTTCCTTGGAAGACCCAGAACCACATCCTTGGTACTCACTCTTGGAACTTGGGGGAGCAGACAATTGCTATGGATTCTGGTAACATCATTTGATAGGAGCAGTGAGTGTGCAGATCCACACTGGATAGAAAGGCTGTTTGGGTTGGGTGAGTCTGAAAAGATGAAACAGGTCAGCTAGTTTCCAGTGGCCCAGCTGCCATGCCTGGCCCTCTCAGGACGGCAGTTCCAAGGAGCTCCCAACAGCTGGCCCCAACCCCTTCTTCAAGCACAGAGCTATTTGTAGCCATAAGGAACACGCTTGACCCTCACAGTGAGTTCCTTCCCAGCACTGTAAACACACGGAGTCCAACACCAGTGTGTGGAAAGATCTTCAGCTCTCTGACCTCAATCCTGAATCTGAGGGCTGTGTGCTCTCCCCCTGTGCAAATACGAGCCCCTTGTGCTCTTCTGATGGACTGTCCTGCTGGCACATTGTCGTGCCCAGCCTGCCTATTCACCCCTCCTCCACTGCTCACCAGATGTAAACACACACACACACACACACACACACACACACACACACACACACACACACCAGACAGCTGCATACCAGAGTGTGGATAAATCTTGAAGGGTTAAGCAGAGGAAGCCGGATGTAAAAATTACATATCTTACAATTGCAGTTCGAGGTTAGAACCAAGCAGAGCAGAAGGACAGCAAGTAGGGGGTCAGACCTAGGGGGTGAACTCTAAAGAAAGTTAGGACAGGGTGATGGAAGCAGAGGGGGAGCACTCTTGGAGACAGGAAGTGGGAGGGGTGGAGCAGGCTGCTGGCAGGGTCCGGTTTCCTTATTTAGGTAGTGTGTGCACAAAGATGCTGGCATGATGATCCATTGAACTGCCGGGTTAGTCTGGGTACAGACACAATGTGAGGCTACATTTTCACATACAATGCTTTAGGATAATCAAAGCCAAATCAAAGCAAAACATGATCAAGCCGTTCCACACTCAACAAACAGGAAATCAGTCTGTCAGCCCAGCTCTGCCAAGAGCTACCTCATCTCTCTCCATTCTCTCTACCATCCCTACCATCTTCATGCTATGACTTCCTGTTTCATTTTCTGGAGACAGGGGCTTGCTATGTAGCCCAGGTTGGCCACAGTTCATAACCCTCCTTGCTGAGTGCTAGGGTTACAGGCTGTACCACCACACCCGGCTTCCCATGACTTGAAAATCTTACAGTCTTTGCTCCACCATTGCAACAGTGGGTTTCACTGGATTGATTAAGATTAATTAATTAATTAATGTTAATATCTTCAGTGAGCTCCCAACCCTAGCAGGTGATCTGAGTCTTTTTCATGCTGGTGCCCAAGGCAGGTGAGCATCCCGGATCCCCTTTTAACGTCCCTGCTCTGTGGCTTCTGTGGCTTCCACTTTCCCTGGCTTCCCACATCTTCGCTTCCTTTTCTCACTCACTGCATTTTCTGCTCCCTTAGTAGCCTGCCTCCAGGCTGCTGGCAAGTAACTTCTTCCTGTCAACTCTCCCCACTTTCAGGGATGCCTGGGCCAGTTGAATATAAAAGCCTCCCAGATCACTCTCCTGCTTTGACCTTGCATCTTTTTCTGAGGAAAACCCACAAAATTTGTGTATGACTCCCCAAATCTAGAAATAAACCACCTGAGTGTGGCTTACACCTGCCATATGCCAAGGAAAGCAGCTTGCTCAGTTGAGTCAGAGGCCTTAAAAACGAGAGAAACCCCAGCACTTGGAAGGCAGAGGCAGGCAGATCTTTGTAAGTTCGAGGCCAGCCTGGTCTACATAGTGAGTTCCAGGACAGCCAAGGATTCACAGATAAACCCTGTCTTAAAAACAAAAACAAACACACAAAAACAACCCCAAAACAAAACAAAACAAAAAAAAAATGAGAGAAATATTCACAAGCACTCTTTAGGAAAGGAACTGTGTTTCCTTGGACATCATCAAAAGTGTGCATGAGTGTGCAAACACTTGAAAACTGTGTATGCAAAAGCAAGTGCTGCTTCATAATGACAGAGTGCAACCATCAGAATGAACTCCCTTGGCTATTTAAAACAGTTTCATTTATACAGCTTTCAGGTACACGGTCTCTATGCCATGTCCACAAACATCCCAGGTCAGCTTCCCTTCACCACTGATACCAGAACATCAAAGAATTAGTTTTAGTAAAAGATACAGTTGAGAAAAACAGCAAAAGTTCTCGGCAATGCTCTGAGTCAATACTGGATCACCGGTAGTCATGTGTGCAGAGAAACAATGTGGTAGTCATGTGTGCAGAGAAACAAAGGGCTTGGGTAGGCTTCCCTTGGCTCAGGGAGTGAAGCAGGCAGCGTGCCTCTAACAGATAAGAGGAACCCTGTGGAAGTCAGATCTTACATGGATCCAGCCAAGAGTGAGGAGTCCGAGATCATCCTGCATAAAGAAAATTTCTTCTTCATTCTCTGTGTGACAATAATCAGGCCCACCATTTTGTCTGGGGATGAGAACATGTGTAATTGTGAATTCATTTCTCATCTGCAAAGGAGAAAACAACAGGTCATAATTCCCTGGGGCTCTCAACCGCACCCCCTCGCGACGGAGGAAATGGAAGCCTCTCCACCCTGAGCATGACACCTACTCTTCCTCCCTGAACCCCTCCCCCCAGAGCCTCACAGTAGCGGGGGTTCTTGTCCCTGAGACAAACCCCAGATCTCCCGCTGAGCACAGGCTGGGCCAGCCTGGGGGCTTTCTTGTAGCAGTCAACAGGTCTTGAGGTGTTCTGGAAAGAGCCCCACCTCTCTGCTGCCTAGAAGAGCTTCCCTGCTCTGGCCTCCTCATTAAGGTCTAGGTAAGGTTCGCTTCAAAGTTACCCATCACTCCTTGACTTGTTTGGAAATGAGGAATGGGTTCAAGCGCTCCCTCAGTGGCCCTGCCATCCTCACAGTCCCTACATCTCCTAGTGAACACACTGCTCAGCACTCTCTCTCTCTCCAGGGTTCCTTCCATCTCTGCAAAGGACTGCACACTTTATGGACACACACGAAGACCTTAGATAATTTATGTCCCCAGGCCACCCCTCAGGAGGAGCTCAAAAGAGGAGAAGAGAAAATAAGTAAGCCTTCCTCCTCAGTTTAGAATTAAGCCTTCTTTCCTTCCTTTCTTGAGACAAAGTCTTATTTCCATACTGGCCAGAACTCACTATGTAGTTTAAGCTGACCTTAAACTTGTGGAAAGCCTTCTGTCTCAGGTTCCCAAGGGGTAAGATTACAGGCATGAGGCCCCAGGCACCACGCCTGCCTAGTATTACAGTGTGTGTGTGTGCATGCATGTGTGTGTAGGCCAGAGGAACATCTTGTATGTTGTTCTTCGCGTTCAATTAATTTGTTCTGAAGACGTGGCCTCTTATCGGCCGGGGAATTGTAAAGCAGGCTGTCTGTCTGACCCCTAAACTTCAGGGACCTGCCTCTCTCTCCACCTCTCCAGTCGCCATACTATACACTCTTTGTGGAGGGCTTGGTGCCGAGTCAGACCCTGGATATCCTGTCTGAGAGTTACAGGAGGCCACAGAGGAGACAGTTCCAGCCTCGCCAAGTGCCACTTCCTTACCAGTTTTCCACAGAGGACTCCACAAGTTTCAATGCCTTTGGCGGTATTGGCACTGGCAAGCTGGAGAAATTCCGAGCACAAATTGCGGGGCACCACAATGTGGCGCAGGCCTTCGATGGTGGGAACTGAAATGGACAAGAGGGAGAAGTCTGAGGCCATAGGGACAGGAGTCCCTGAGCAGAAATCAGAGCTGGCAGCATGGAGCAGAAACGTTACGTCACTGGGTTTCCCTCCATGGGCCCCTCTCCCCTCAGTGGCACCACAGAGGGACATAAAGTCTCTTCTCCAACATCTGGCCACAGCTGACTGGGAGCTGTGACCACATACATACTTTAGTATCAACCAGACTGGATGGAGCACTATTTCTGAATATGACCATGAGGAATTTCTAAGGAAACTGGCATTTCGGCGCCTGGGCTCTGTGGGCAAGGTCCACTCTCAACATGGGTAGACAGCATGCAGCCAGACCCCAACTGTGAGTACAGCTGGTGACCGAGCCCAGCAGAGCCATAAGGACACGATTCTGGACTGAGTTGGGACCAGTCACCCCTCTCCTGCTCTTTCCTCCTTCTGAATGGTGCAATCTCACTTCCGCCTCCCTACTGTATTTTGGAAAGGTGAATTCGAGGCTGCACAAGCTCACAGCTGGAGAAGGCTGACTGCCTCATCCAGATCTGATTTAGATGGGACTTTGAATTCTTCTTTTATGATCCCGATCCTTCAAGAAGAGGAGGTTTTGATCTTTCATGGTAAGGGTCACCTTCTGCTTTTGAAAGGTTTTTGAAAAGAAAGGTATGACAGCAAAAGGCACACAACAGTCATCTCGGTACTCGGAATATTGAGGTAGGGGAATCACAGGTCTGTTGCTAGTCAGTCTATACAGTCAGGCTCAGAAAACAAAACAACAAAAAGGGACTGAGGAGCTGATGGCTCCATGGGTACAGAGGCTGCTGGACCTGAGCTCAAATGAGGACCTGAGTTCAAATCCCCAGAAGCCACATAAAACACAGGAACAGTAGGGCACATCTACAGGCCCGGTGCTCCCATGGGAAGATGAATGAATGGCAGGAACAGAAGGATCATCAGAAGCTCATGGCGGACAACGGAGAGGCCCTGTTTCAGACAGGGTGGGAGCTGAGGACTGACCCTTACGGTTGTCGTCTGACCACCTGGTGCCCTCTGGAACACCTGCTAGAACAAAGTTCAGCCGGGCGGTGGTGGCGCACACCTTTAATCCCAGCACTCGGGAGGCAGAGCCAGGTGGATCTCTGTGAGTTCGAGGCCAGCCTGGTCTACAGAGCGAGATCCAGGGCAGGCTCCAAAGCTACACAGAGAAACCCTGTCTCGAAAAACAAAACAAAGCAAAACGCCACTCAGAGTCACATGCGGTACTAAACGTTTTAAAACTGCTTCCAGGAAGTGCCACCTGTGCCCTCTAGTTCACTGAACACCTCACATTTCTGCAGAACCCTTAAAAGTTGAGGGCCTGTCTTCCAGGAAGTTTTTAGAAAACTGACGCAGATTAGCCCAAGTTAAAGGCCATTTTACAGGACAGACAGGATGGTGGGACAGAAAAAGACAGTGCTCACCACACGAGGTTCTATTAACAGAGCCAAGGACGCGGGACACGGAAGCAAGAGAGACAGCCTCAGCGGGGGACTCACCGTTTTCTATGACGCTTAGTGCCCCAGGTTTCAGGGACCTGTCCACCAAGGGCGGCTTAGCTGGCCTCACGGTTCGGTTACAGTCTGAAGTCTGCGTGGGTGAGGTGGGGACCACATCTACACAAGGCTTTTCCAGATCAGGGAGCAGAGGCCCACCCGGGCCAGGGTCCACCTTCCTGAACTCTTGGACAATTTTTAGCCGCTCTTTTTCCAGCTCCTGCTTCTGGATCATCTCCTCAAAGGCATGGAATTGCTCCTGCTCCAGCTGCTTCTGTTTCTGCTGGGCAACTCTCTGTCTCTCTTTTTCCAGCTCTTGCTGGATGGCGATATTCCGGGCAAGTTCCTCCTCTTCCTTTTTCTACAGAAGGAGAAAAAAAGGTCTTGGCTAACACTTCACCTCTCCGAAGGAAAGCCTTCCCGGCACAGAGATGTCCAAAATACAGTTTTGCTCTGGCCTGATTTCCCAGTTCAGAATTTGTGCTTTGCTAGATACCTCTAAAGCCATGGAGGAGTCACGCCCTGTTCTACCAAGCCGTCATATACCTATTTTCAGGGATAGCTAGAGTTCCTGTCTTCAAGGTACCTTGGTGTAACAGCTAGTGTTCATTGCCAACTTGACAGACTCTAGAACCATCTTGAGAACAAGGCTCTGGACATGTCTGTAGGGGATGATCTTGACCCATCTTAACTGCAGATGGGACCATTCCCTGTGCAGGGGATCCTGGAGTGTGTAACAAAGGGAGCCGAACACCAGTGTGCAAGCATTCGTGCTGTCTGTTTTATTTTTAATTTTCAAAATTACACTTGCTTATATGTTTACTAGAGTGGGGACATGGGCCAAGGCTTATATGTGGAGGTCAGAGGGACAACTTGTGGGAGTCTCCAAACTTTTTCTAGATTATTGAAATATGGTGACATTTAAACTAATAAACATCAATTAACAAACCCCTGTAATGCATTAGAAACGTATGGCTCAGAGCTGTTACTCCCTCCGCTGATCGTCAGCACCAGTGTGAGGAACAGCTCGGCAGACGGCTACACACTGGCACGCGGGTCCCCCTCCGGGGTGTATTCTTGCTCTTCCAGGGAGCACTGTAGGGCCCTGTGTGTTTCTCCACAAGCTGAAACTATTCTAAACAAGACCCGCTGCACACCACTGGGAAGATGAATGGCTACACAAAGCTTTAGGGACCAAGCACAGGATCTCAACTTCTCACACTGAGATCTGAAACACCTCCTGCTTCGTCGAGAATGTTCACTGCGGTCAGGTCTCTTGCTGTAGGTATGACAGAAAGGTCACAGGTGTCTGTCCTCAAGTCACCCCCTTGGGCACAGAGACTGATCTGTGAGAATCCTGCATCTCACCACTCATTAGTGACTCTGTTGAGTCACTGGCCTTCGTGCCCTCTCACCCTACACAGACCGGCCCTTTCAAAATCAGACTCCATCTGCCATGGCACAGCACAGCCCTGGGGCTGGCTGAGAAGCGAGCGCACCATCCTCCCAGCTCTTCAAGGCTGCTCACACTGACCTTTTGTTCTTTATACTGCTCATATTCTTTGGTGTATCTTTTCAAGAGTTCCGTCTTAAGTTCTTCTGCTTTAGGGAAAGCAACGTTCTTTAATTTCTGAAATACAAAAGCGAACCTGAGAATCAGAACATGCTAATGTCAGTCAAGAAAGTGAGAAAGAGGACTAGAGTGACAGCACTGTCCCTCCTACACGTGGTTCGAACCCCTCACCCCGCCATCCCGCTACCCCTCCCTGCACTGGAGAGGCAGCCCAGTTCTTCTCTCTGGCTCTGATGAATGCACCGAGGCTGCATGTCAGTTGCTCTGTGCTGCTCTGGAGCTTAGGACAGACACCAGTGAAAACCAGGACCCACCTTGACCGCATCTTTCTTCTCAGGAATGATGGCTGATTTGTAGTCTCGGTGTTTTGGAAGTTTTTCAATGAACAGCCTACGGAAACAGACTGGAATGATTAGGGTATACAGAAACTGCCACATGAGACCCTGAGACAATGCAGCCACGCAACAAGAGTTTCTAGGGGTGCCGGGGAGAGCAGGCACAGCATACAGGCCTTGTCCTCTACCAGCTTTGTTCCTGCATAGGAGTTTTGATCTCTTCTCCCCAAACACAAGACCCCTACATCAAAAAGGAGAGCCTCAGGGTGAGCGAGCCGGCTCAGTGGGTAAAGGCACGTGCAGCCAAGGCTGGGGACCAGAGTTTAACCCTTATTATTCACATGGTGGAGGAAGAGAACTGAGCCAGCCAAGTAGTTTACCAACCCCCATGAATGCCATGTTGCAGGCACCCCCACCCCAACAAAAAATATAGAAAAGTAAATTTAAAAAAATGGCGAAGAAGGATGTAGCATCCACTGATGCCTATAATTCCAGCCCTAAGGAGGCACTGTGAGTTTTAAACTAGACTGAACTACTTAGTGAGAAGGTCTTAAAACAGAAAACAAGCCCCTCCCCTGTCAACTCCAAACCAAATGTAGATAAAAGCCTGTGATATGCCCCAGTTGTAACTCCAAAGAAAAAGGTCTTTTCCTTGAGATATGACAGAAGGGCCTCTGTCATAAAACACGCTTCATTCTGTGCTGGTTGATCTTGTCTACTTGACATACCTGGAAGGAGGGACCCTCAACCGAGGAACTGCCTCCATCGGATTGGCCTGTGGGCCTGTCTGTGGGACACTGTGTTGACTGCTAATTGATGAAGGAGGGCCTAGTCCACTGTGAGTGGTGGTAACCCTAGGCAGGTGGGCCTGGGCAGTATAAAAAGGTAGATAAACATGAGCCAGGGAGCAAGCCAGTAAGCAGCATCCTCTGCTGCTTTCCTCTTCAAATTCCTGCCTTGATTTCCCATCAGCTATGTGAGTCCTTTGCTTTCCAAGCTGCTTTCGGTCAGAGTGGTTTGTCACAGCAGCAAAGATGGTATGCAGAACAGAGGCCATCGGCAGCCAGGGGTAGGAGGCGAAGAGAAAACCATGGCTGTCGTTGCTCTTGTGACCTTGAGCACTAGAAGTTTTTCCTGGGACTCATAATCCTTCAGAGGAGAGTATTTTGCAGTAAACCAAGTGTGGGAATGCTTCCGGGCATGTGCAGCCTGCGGTCCGCAAGCAGATGCAACTGAGGGTAACTATGAAGGCAGCCAACACAGAATCGTAGACTTATTTAAAGGTAACGTGCACAGGCCAACAAGACACAAGGTAGCTCCGTGGGTAAAGTCACAGGCATGCAAGCCAGTCAGGCCGAGGGAAGTGACTCTTGAAAGTTGTCCTCTGACCTCTGTGCGTGCACATGGCAAGCAATCCATATACCTCTCCATACTACTACTACTAAATATAAATTAAAAAACAAAAAATTAAAAGACTGCACTCATAGCCAATATCTGCCAGGTGTGGATATGATTATAGTCAGTAGCAGACACAGGAATAAAAGATGGGGGTGAGAATTATCACAGAGGAGATCTAACACCAGGGCTGGAAACTTCCGAGGTGCCAACACAACACGGCAGTGGCCAGATGGATGCTTCTGTCTGGGGTTATATCTGGTTGCAGACTAGAGAAAGGAAATCCGTCAAAACAAAGACACGTCAGCCAACACACAAAAACCACCTCACAGAGCAACTGAGGAGGAGGCAAAGGTGGGAAGGGACAGGCAGTGGACGCACAGAACAGTTCTCAGCTTCACCTCAGATGAAGGAAATGCTAAGGAAAGGTGACGTAGCAGTTTTGCCATCAGATTGGCAAAGGCTTCAAGGTAGAATGTGCCTGGCATGGGTGCAAGTGTAGGAAATGTGTGCTCTCGTGTGTTGGCAAGATGGCAAGCAGAGATCTAACCTTTCTTTCTTATTGGAAGGAAAACGTGGGAGATGATTATTCAAACTTAAGATGTACATAGCCAAGAAACTCACCGTTTGGCCTCAAGGAACTTACGGAGGAGATCACTATACAACATCTATGCATACACTGAGATATGCACACCAGAAGATTCAATATGGAATTATAAAAGCAGGAGAAACAACAATGTCCACTGAGGCAGGATAATTGAATAAATCATTACATATCCAACTGTGAAACAATGTCAGTCACTCATTCATTTAGAGACTACTTACTGGGCATTTCTATAAGGTGCTGAGCTGGGTTCTGATGGCTGGGGATATACCATAAATGATCCACTCAAGCTTTCCCCTCATTATGGAGCGCCCATTACAACGGAGAAAAGACATTAAAAAAGGAAGTATGTCAGCACATCAGTGCTTTTAGGGCTGGAGAGATGGCTCGAAGGTTAAGAGCACTGGCAGATCTTCCAGAGGACCTGAGATTGATTTCCAGCACCCACATGGCAGCTCACAGCTGTCTAATTCCAGTCTCTTCTGGCCTCCTCTGGCACCAGGCATACATGTGGTTCACAGACATACAGGCAGACAAAACACTCCCCAGTGTATAACAGAAATACATAAAAAAAGGCATCAGTGCCAGGAAGGTCATTATCAACGGGAAAGGAGGACAGGCAGTGGCTGGAGAACAGGTTTGAGGTGGAGTAGCTCAGGGAAGCATACGAGATGGCGTCTGAGTAGGGATTGGAAGAGAACTGGCCATGAAGAGATCCAGGAGACTGCTCAGGTAGAAGGAGAAGGCTCCATGTGGAAAAAGAGTATCACTATGAGAACAAGCTCAGAACAGAATACAGACTGCGACCACATTCGTGCTTCAAGGACAAGTCCATAAGTGTTATAGGTGCCGGATGGGACGTTATTATTATTATTATTATTATTATTATTATTATTATTGTGTGTGTGTGTGTTCATATGTGGAGGTCAGAGGACAGCTTGTGGAGTCAGTTCTCTCCTCTACCTTTACGTGGGCTCCAGGGATTGAACACCAACTTCCATGGCAAGTGCTTTACCCACTGAGACATGTCGCCAACCTGCATCTGATTTTTTTGTTTTAACTTGAATTCCTCCCTTCTAATATTTGAGGGAAAATTATCTTGAACGGGTATTTTGTATGAAAACAACTCATTCAAAAGCACACCTTTAATCCCAGCACTCGGGAGGCAGAGCCAGGCAGATAGATCTCTATCTGAGGCCAGCCTAATCTACAGAGTGAGAAGATCCAGGACAGGCACCAAAACTATATGGAGAAACCCTGTCTGGAAAAACCAAAAGAAAAAGAAAAAGAAAAAGAAAAAAGAAAAAAGAAAAGAAAAGAAAAAGAAGCAGACTTCTAATAGAAGGTTGCATTAAGGATCTTTATTTCATAGTTTCCAGTTTCCAAAGTTAATTGTTGAAGTGAACCTAAGCACGGGAGACCCTTTCTCTGGTCTATAAACCCCAGTCCCAGTAAATGCCTTCACTACAGGTGATGGTTCACTTGCAGCAAGAGGATTTGTATCAGGGAAAGCTCACACAGTACAGCAGACCGGAACTGCTTGAATATTCTAAGTCCCTTCTGTGCAGCCTTCTGATGCCCATAAAAAGCTGTGAAAGAATCCACGGCCTGGCTTATTGTCTGTGCTCATCAAGAAAGTATGTACTGATCCCACATGCTCAAGATCTTTCTTCTATACTGGGGTCTGCAAAAGGCAACACATTCCTTTAGCAGGAAAATTACTACCAAGGGGGGGAGATACGCCTGAGATCATTAAGATGCCTGAACTGCTCGGGGAGGAAAGACAGACATGCCTTTTAAACCCTGAACTAAAGCATCCATGAAAGAGCCGGGACAATACTCTTACGAGTCGGGGAGGCAGAAGGGTGGTGAGGTCGATGTCTGCCCACGCCCTCTCCAGTTGAAGTAACTGGTAGAGTGAGCCATTTGGTGTAAACTGCAGGAACTCACCAAGTGAAAACCAGTCTCCCAGTCACCGGGCCTCCACTTTTCTGTACCACCCACCTGTCAGTTCACAGACTCAGAATCAGGGTCTGGAAAGCAGGTACCAGAACAATGAAGGAGGCTGCATCTATTGCTTCAGGCCTAGTCCACCCAATGCAGTCCCAAATTAAATTCCAAATCCAACAAGTCAAGCAAATGAAGTGCAAGCCCCTATCCGTAACTCTGCCCCGGGCCTAGCTCACTGTGTATAGGGCAGACACCCCACCCCACGTCAGTCTCGCCACTAACTTAACATTTGCCATTCAGTGTAACACTGGGTCACATCCAAAAGGACGAAATCCAATTCCTTCCGCATCCATTAGCATTATTGTTGTTGTTGTTGTTACTGGTGCTGGGGACCAAACCCAGGGTCTCCCACATTCCAGACAAGCTCTGTACCACTGAGCTGTATGTGCAGCCCTGCATGGACTCTTTTTTTTTTTTTTTTTTTTTTTTTTTGAGACAGGGTTTCTCTGTGTAGTTTTGGTGCCTGTCCTGGAACTCACTCTGTAGGCCAGGCTGGTCTTGAACTTACAGAGATCCTTCTGGCTCTGCCTCCCGAGTGCTGGGATTAAAGGCGTGCGCCACCACCGCCCGGCCCCTTGCACGGACTCTTGACAGCATTAATACATTTGATTCTATTTCTCAGGAGCTTGTTACAGTTAATACTCTCTCTTGGACCATTAGCCTCTCCTTTTTCACAAGACCTTTCTTTACAGGGGGGGAGGAACGACAAACCCATGCTCTAGAATTTCCCATCTTAAAATAGAGAGAAGTACATTCACACTTCTCATCTCCATTCAATGACTTTCTCATTATTCTACTTTGTATCTTACCCAAGTTTCTACCAATGAGCTGTCTAAGCTGGGCGTGGTGGTTCACACTTTTAATCCTAGCACTCAGGGGCAGGAGAATCTGTGAGTTTAAGGTCAGCCTGGTCTATGTAGTGAGTTCTAGGACAGCCAGGGACATGTAAAGGAGACCCTGTCTCAAAAAAATTAAAACAATCAAACAAACCAAAATCCCCAGCTCACCCAAACCCCCTGCCCCCGCCAAGAAAACACTCCAAAACACAAAAATCAACCTGTCTACACCAGGATTTGGCAAAATAAAACTAGTGGGCCAAATCCAGCTAGCTATCTCTTCTTGTAAACAAAGAAAAAACAACAACCAGGAAAAATCCAGACACTGGGGTTGGCCAGAGTGAGGAGAGGGATGATACTGGCACCTAGTGGGCACGAACTAGGGATGCTGCCACCCTTCACCACTCAGCTGAGTCACAGAACCCAGAAGTAGTCCCTACTGCGTCAGAAACCATGCTTGAGAAGGCTGATAAACTCAGTGTGTCATGACTGATGGACTGATAAGAGACTCAGTGTGAGGACTGGTATATGGCTGTCTGTCTGGGAGGACACATGCGGAACTGATTAGAGTTGGTGTCTTAGGGAGGGAGGAATGGAGAGGGAGGTTTACTATGATCTCAAGGGACTGCTGTCTGTAAGTCTAGACGGAAAACAAAAAGAACCCATGCTCTGGAATGAAGCCTGAAATAGGAGGTGTCAGTACAAACAGAAACCCAAGCTCCTTCTCGACCCCGAGACTGCTCCTCTGAGAAGAGAACTGGAAGGTGATGTGCCTCCTTAGTAAACACTGCCCTGTGAAGATCAAGGAAACAAGGCCAGGGAAACCCCTCCTGAGCCCCGGAGTTCCCCCGAGTCACAGGAAACTCTATAGATCCTATTGTACTAGACTTCAGACTAGCAATGACAAGTAAGACCCTTCCCAAATGCCCTTCCTCAGTCACCCAGTGTTCTTGTCCCCGGGGCTTTAGGAGTCTTTCCCTGGTGACAGCCTTGAGACCTTGTATTTGCGCTGCCTACCCAGCTATCATGAACAAACAGTCTGGGAAATGTCTTACTGTGATAAGTCAGACGGCAAGTGGTCCACAGTTATCTGGTGACTGTGTAGAGGGACAGCTAAGAAGGAAACATCTTTTCTAGACTGCTCAATAGGCTACAGGATGAGTACAGGAGTCTGGGCTGGGCCCCACACCAGCAATAGCCTCGTGACTGGCTGGCTGGGCACAGAAAATGCAGTCAAAACACTCACCAATGCAGATACAGCCAGCTTACCTGCCAGCGGGGACATGTGGGACAGACCGAGGACTAAGACTCCTACCTTGGACATTTCTGAGTCAAATAATGCCACCTTTGGTCCTCGGTCCTTGAACGGCAAGGACAACTCACAGGTGAAAGCTGCCTGGAACCTGATTAGTGGCTGACGTTGTCAAATTTCCTACTGTTAGCAACTGTGAGAACCACAGGTGAGCCCTGGGGCAGATGCAAGGGGCGTCATTCACAGGAACGAAAGAAGGAGAACTATGGGCATCTTACGTGATGTACTTGTTGTAGAGGATAAAGGCATGTTCAATGTTGCCTTCTTCAGAGTAAATGGATGCCATGCGGATGATCTCAACACCAGAACGGAAGTAGCGGCGGGGTGGAATGTCTTCATTTAATTCAACTGCACTCCCAAGTTGGGACAGAATCCTCACCCGGTCTTGGGGTGGGAGACTCACATCCCCATGGTCAGACATTGGACCAGTAAGTTCTGGGGGGAAAAAAAAACACCAGATAACATCAAAGCCAGGATCCTATCTTCCCAGAGGTCTAGCACAGGATGAGTGTATCACAAATCTCTCAAAAAATTATAGAAAGACCTGGGCATGGTTAAGCACACCTTTAATTCCAGCCTCTGAATTCAAGGCCAGTCTAATCTACATAGCAAGTTCCAGGACAGCCAAGGCTACATAGAGAGACAAAACAAAAACAAAGCATAAAACAGACAAACAAAAATTAGAGAAAAATAAAACACAACACACAGTGATTCTGATCAATAAATTATCCCTCATACCCCCAAGAATACTCAAATCCTGATTTGAGAACTGACAGTCAAAAAAAACAAAATTGTCCCACAATTTGATGCTACAAGGAATAGAGCCATTAATAGGCCACTGCGGGCTGGGTCTGTTGTTCCCTTAATCACTCACTAGGGGAAGGCGTGCCTAGAGCACATTGGAGGTAAGGAAGCACCAGCTATTTTTTCTGTTCTCTATCCAGATTCCTATTTCCATTTCCCCAATACCTGGCAGAGTGGGTTCAGTAAACCTTTGTGAAGACTGCTCAGTTAATTCATGCTGACCATTTCATTTTTCCAGAGCATAAGTGATATTTAACACAATACACTTCCTCAGTTTTGAATACAAGGTCAGTGTGTGTGTGTGTGTGTGTGTGTGTGTGTGTGTGTGTGTGTATAGGCTTCTTTCTGGGGCAAATGTTCCTAACTCTGCTCACTAAACCACTATTTGATTCTGTCCATCACATTTACCATTCCGGGCCAGGCAGGTAGCGCTCAGAAGCATCAATGTATACTTGTCTCCACAAGGCAAGCAAGGCTTGAACAGCAATGGGACAGTTACCTCACATGGAGTGGGAGACTCTAGGAGTTCTTACTCATTGCCATCCAAACTACATTCTTTCTAGATGTCGCTTCCCTTCGACTCAGGTCCTGGGCTCCACACACCATCATTCCACAGAATTTCGAGTAGAATCCGGGTTGTTGTGCACTGGATCAGAGCACACCCCAGCCAGCCTATTCTAGAATACACTCATCTTCTGCTCGAGCGGTCCCACTTCTCCATCTCCGTACCCTATTCCTCCGTCAGGATTCCCACCTACCCAGGAACTGCAGATTACAGTCTCCTTTGAACTTCAGCCTTTGTTTTTCTGAGTTCTACTCACCCGTCCTGTTTTCTCTAGGCCAATTCTACTTTAGCTTGCTTCAACCTCTGGGTGGCATTTCTTCCATGAGGTTTCCCCACTAAAGCTCCTTATTTCTAGCAAAAGCTGGGGGCTGCTAGGAACGTGGAGGCATTGCAAATATAACACATCTCCTCCTGCGAGTGTTAAAACCCGCCCAAGTCCCTAACTGCTGAACTGGGCAGAGTCCAGCAGAGCTCACTGGAATAGGATGCTGGGGGGGCAGTTAGCGGGGGGGGGCGGGGGAGGCACTTGTGGGTAGAGAAGGGACCCTCCTCCGGAAGCCATCGAGTGGCTTGGGTCAACATGGGGTTCAGCAACCATGCAGAGGAAAGACAGTGTCTGAAAAGAAGGGGGAGGGACCAGAAGGGGCTCTGGAGGAGGCGAAAGGAAGGAGCAGAGGGGCGTGTGCATCGGAGAGGGATCCAGCTGTAACAGCCGGCAGCGCCCTCCAGAAGGCACTCAGGCAGGTTTCTCCAAAACGCAAGGAGTGTTGAGACCCGGCCTGGCTGGTCAGGAGCCAGCTCTGGGGACAGGGCTATCCCGGAGCTCGCGCGCGGCGGGCCGGGGTCAGGGGTACGGGTCCCACACTCGTGGCTTCTCCCCGCGGGGCCCCACCGCACCAGGATCCCCCGTCCCACAGCATTCCCGGGACCCTTCCCACCTTTCCTGAAGGATGACAGTCGGAGCTTCCGGAAACGTCACCTCCGATGACACGCCCACTCTCGCCACTCCTTCAATTACACTCCAAGGATTTAAGACCTGGTGTGGAGACCGGGTGGGTGGGGCTGGAATCTTCCACCAATGAGAACGAGCTCGGCAGCTGTCCTCACGGCAGAGGAAAATGAACCAGGAAGAAAAGGAAACCAAGTGAAGGAGGGAACGGAACTGCCAACCGAACCAGTATGTTTTAAAATTTGTTTGAAGCAGCAGTTTCCTGCTAATGGCGCCTCCACTGGAACAATAGCAATTTAACATTTCATGAGGGATTGCTGTCTAGCTTGACGTTCACGGCTCAGATGACAGCACCGCTTCAAACAAACGACTACCCAGCTAAGCAGCCACCCAGCCACCCTGTCAGTGGGTCCTGCTTTTGTTTTTGTTTTTTTCAACTTACATTCATTTTTGTCGTGTGTGTGCGTGCGCGCGCGCGCATGCGTGTGCGTGTGCGTGTGTGTGTGTGTGTGTGTGTGTGTGTGTGTGTGTGTGTGTTCGTTCGCCGCCTGTGAGTGGGAGCATGCTGCAAGGGATGGTGATTGTCAGAGGACAATTTGTGGGACAGTTTCTCTCCTACCATATGGGTTGTGGGGACTGAACTCAGGTCATCAGGCCTGGCAGCAAGTGCATCTACCCATTGACCCATCTCACCAGTCCATGCTGGTTTTATTTTAATTCTCTTCATAGTCCCCTCCACTGTATGATTCGCCCAAACTATAATTACTTGAAAGAAGGGAGATTTTTCTAACTTATGGCTCTATCTCCAGTGCTCACAACGGCTTGTGGTTCCAAACTCAATACATATTCTTGCATGTGCAGGTGTTATTGAGATTACATGGATGGACTAACCGATTGTGAAAGGACAGGCTGGCCATTGTGTTCTTGGGACCAAATCTTCTCTACAAAACAATCAGAACTAGGAGAAGGCAGTGTGTTGCATGAATCCTAAATGGTCTTATAATCAAAACCCGGAGCCAGATATTGGAATAAATGCTGAAAGATCAGAGGAAACAAGCCACAGCCACTTCTCACCTCGCCAACTCCTCAGCTGAAAAGAGAAGATCCTGTCTCCATGAATCCTCAGACCGAATGCCTCTGAGTCCTCTCATCTGAAAGGGCCTAATTCCCGTCTCCTTCTGCCTTATATTCCTTTCCCTGCCCAGCCATATCACTTCCTGCCTCAACCTTCCTAGTGCTGGAATTAGAGGTATGTGCCACCACTGCTTGGCTGTTTCTCTTTTAAACTGGATTAATCTCGTGTAGTCCAGGGTGGCTTTGACCTCACAGAGATCTAGACCAATCTCTGCCTCCTGAGTGCTAAGATTTAAGATGTGTGCCACCACTTCCTGACCTCTGTAGCGAAGATCTAGTTTTATTAGAGTCCAGCAAAATATCACCACAGCAATGGGATGGGGCACCCTTGTTAATTAATAAGTATCTGTGATACTAAGTTTGCAGGGACACTTGAGGGACATGTTCCTGCTGTGAGGGCTGCCAGGAACTTGGGTGAGATGCAGGAGGGGGAAATCCACTAGCATGAGCTGTGAGCTCAATGCACCACAGCATTGCACATGCCTGTCTTACACTTTGCTGAGGAGTGAGGGTGTTCGTGAAAAGATATGTGATGCACTCTAAAGACAGACTGGTCATAGTATTGGCTTCTTTGTTGTGAGCTCACTGGGATTGAAAAAGACAGGTGAGTCATGAACACTTAGGGGGAAAGATGCGGTTTTATGGGTTCAAATGCAGGAAAAGGCACCAAGACCTTGAATTTGTGCACTATTATTGTAGGCAAATTATATACTTGACACTTATCTCCAGCTAAAGAACACACCTCAATTAGCTGCCTCAAATTTCCCAGTGCAGAACTCATAGCAGCATTGGGATGGACTTGTGGTTCTGAGCTCCATTTTGTTTGAAGGCAGGCTTTTCCTGTCACCGAGAACAAAGTAGTTAGGGAAATAAGTTCTCATAGTCATTGGGAAATTCTTCAACGTGTATTTGTGTTGTTAAAATGAATGCTTAAACCAGACATGATGGTGAAATCCTGTAAGACAGACATGGCAGTCCCTCTTCCCCCAGGCTCTTAGGTTAGGGAGATCATTTCAATGTTTCTTTTAAATGTACTTGCATAAGATTCCCTCATTCTAACAGATGACATTAGTATATGTTATATGGATAGAATCTATTCTTGGGGAGAAAGGAAAACCTCTAGATTGAATTAATCTGATCCATGAACTTCTGGCAGATTTCAAGGACCGAACAATGAGATTAAAGGTTTTTTTTTATGTCTTTAATTTGGGTCAGGAGTAGGGTGAAGTCCATCGGGTGCACCTCTTAGGGGATGATGTGGTCCAAAGTTCTGATCTTTCACTTTCTTCATAACTGCTGCCTTCCTTGTGATGGGCTAGGTTGGACTGGGCATACATCTATGCATGCTCTTTCTACTTTCATCCCCCTCCCTTTATTGTGGGAAATAGTTGTTGGAAAAAGCCTTTGTTTTGCATTCTTAAACTCCTAGATGTCACTTCCGGTCACCTTCCAGAAGTAGGGCTCTCCTCAGTATCCGGATGCTCTGAAAATGGACTCCACCCACTAGAAGCAGAGAGGCAGAAGCAGCTGACTGCAAGCTTCCCTTCCACTGGGTTGAATCCTGCCCATACTCTGCTGCTTTTTCCTCCTTAGACCATGTAGACAGCCCACTGTGTGGGTCTTTCATGCTTGAAAAGCATCAAAGATGCTTTCCTGCCTTCCTTTTTTGTTTGTTTGTTTGACACAGGGGTCTCACTGTGCAGCCCAACCTGATCTGGCACTCACCCGGTAGCCTGAGCAGGCATCACACGCACAGGAGATCCTCCTGCATCAGCCTCAGAAGTGCTAGGATCGCAGGTGTGAGCCACCCGCCCAGCTCCATCCTCTCTTCTTTCCTGGGCGCAGCCAGTGTGGCAGTTATAACTGGCTTGCTTCCGCCTGCAAACGGCCAGTATAGAATCTTGACCCTCCAGCGTTCTCTACCAACCTTGGGTGCAGGACCACTGCAAAAAACGGAAGAGTGGGAGGAAGAAGACATGAGTGAAGGCCAGGTAAAGTACAAGTCCAGAAAAAGGGGATTTGTGTGGATTTTTTTTGTGGTTGTTATTTTACTGTGGGAAATGAGCCAGCACATCTTGCCTCCTTTCATATTTTCAGAACTGGCAATTCAATGTTTTTATATATCAAGAGAGTCCAGAAATGGTCATGAAATCTGCACACTGAAAAGAGAAACTTCATCATGTTTTCTCATGTTATATCTCCCATTGGCATGCATGTAAATGGTAGGTCACTTTTCATGGCTCACAAAGGCATTTACACACAGTTCATATTTAGTGGCCTAAAAAAAAACCACAAACATACTGCCTTATTTTAACTGTACTCACTTAATTATCCAATTATTATTCAATTAACTATTATTAATTTATTATCATTCAATTAACTGTATCCTTCAATACTTTTTGAGGTGTTAGACATTGAACCCAGGGCCTCATGCACACTAGACTAGTCCTTTACCACTAAGCTACATTCCCAGCTCAACAAAATCTTTTTGTTTGTTTGAGACAGGGTTTCTCTGTGTAACCCTGGCCATCCTGGGACTCACTCTGTAGACCAGGCTAGCTTCCATCTCAGAGATTTGCCAACTTCTGCCTTCCAAGTGCTGGGGTTAAAGGCATGTACCACCATGCCTGGCCAAAAAAAAAAAAAAAACTTCTTCACATACAAACATTTTCATCTTGAGTAGTGCTTGGTAAAACACTGTAAGAGGAATGTCTGCTTAACAGAAAGCCTGGATTGCATTTCTGGTTCACCTAACCAGATTCTTTCGTGGCCCAAGGCAAATCTGTTCATGAAAGATGCTGTATCAGTCAGTTTTCATCACTGTGACAAAATACCAGAGGGGACAACCCAAAGGAGGAGAAGTTTACTGTGTCTCACAGTTACAGCTGTTTCAGAGCATCATTGTCCTCATCACTGTGGACCAGTGGTGGGGCAGAGCATCATTGTCCTCATCACTGTGGACCAGCAGTGGGGCAGAGCATCATTGTCCTCATTACTGTGGACCAGCAGTGGGGCAGAGCATCATTGTCCTCATTACTGTGGACCAGCAGTGGGGCAGAGCATCATTGTCCTCATCACTGTGGACCAGTGGTGGGGCAGAGCATCATTGTCCTCATCACTGTGGACCAGTGGTGGGGCAGAGCATCATTGTCCTCATCACTGTGGACCGGTGGTGGGGCAGAGCATCAGCAGGAGTTGGGGAAGGAGACTGATGCAGAGACTGGGGGGTGGGGGGACGGGACAGGCATAAGATCCAAGTTTCGAAGCACATCCCTTGCAGCACACTGCCTTTAACAAGGCCCCACTTGCTAGTTTCTGTTACTTCCCAGTAGTGCCATCACAGTATGACCCCACCAAAGGGTCAATACATTGATTGGGTCAGAGTCCTTGTGAGCCCATTATTTAAAAAACCTTATAGCTGGTTTTTAAAGATGCTATTTTCTGCTGATATTTTACTACATGTATGTTTTCCTATTTGTATTCTATTACTATGTTTAAAGAAAGCAACATGGGGAGGCATACCGTATGCTTTCTCACGATATTTCAAAGCAGCATTAGCCAGCTTGCCCTGTTGGACTTTACAGGAAACAGTAAAGAAAGGCACTTGAGAAATGCCATAGGGTACGTTATGCCATGCCTCAAGTGCAAGGTCAGGTATTTGCAGCCCAGCTTGCCGTGAGCTCCTTTTGCTTTTAAGTCCCTGATTAGTGCTTCTGCTGTGACTTCTGAGTGTTTCTCACCAGCTTCTTGTGTCAGTGATAAAGGGAGTCAGGGGCAAGTTGCTAATGATTTACCCTTGGAGTGGTAGTGGTAGGAAATCTATGGATATAATCCATGTCGGGGCCACTAAGATTTCAGGGGTAGTGGTAGGAAATCCTACCATGTTGGGGCCACTAATGTTTCAGGGGTGCCTGCCTGAATCTGTCTAGGAACTTTAGAATGAGCGACTAGGCGATATATGGCACAAGATTTCAAGGGCCACAAGCCATAGGGACATGGGATGGGCCTCTACAGATAAGTACTGCATGTATAGTCCTTTCAAAAGTGTGTGTTCTTGCCATGATCATGCATGGAAGATTTGGGAGTGTGGAATACGGCTTTAAATACGGGAAGTTGTCAAGGTGTTGTTTTATTTCCAGTTCAGTGTCCTATTTCATAAAACCTCTTCCCACGGTGCTCCTGTGTGCTCTGTGAAAGGTCTCGGGTTTGGGGCTCAAGGGGTTCACTGAGGTGGACTGGCCTTCTAGCTAAGGGATCTGTTAGCCAAGTCATTAATGCCATAGACAGACAGAGAGCGACATGATCGAGGCTCTGAAGAGAGTTTAGGCCCACATGGCAGAGTCATCCTCAGGCTCTAGAATACTGGAGTCACAGGCATATCAACCCACATCTGGGCAGTGGGGGAAGAGATAAAAAATGAGATAAAATTGGGGAAGCTACTCGTTCACTCGGGGAGTCGGAAGGAATGCAGTAAAGAGTCAACCTTCTGCTCTCCCTGGCTCCCTTCCTGCACCTTCACCACATGCATGTCTGGGCTTCACAGTGGTCAAAAGTGCATCTCCAGCAGAAACAGAGAAGGAGAACAGACACACGGGCGCTGACCACAGTTCCTCCCTAGGGAACAGTCAGAGGTCATTTCCTCACAAGGACACTGAGGACAAACCCTTCCGGTTCTCCACATGGGCCTTCAGAGCCACGAGCCACAAGACAGTGCCAGTGCAGAGCCCTGTGTGTACTTTGGCCACAGAGGAGCTGCCACTCAGGCAGGGATGGGAGCCACAGCAGAGGACAGGGCCAGAGAAGTCTGGACTAAAGTTTGTGCACATTCTAAAGCTCTGAAGCATCATCTCCCCATCTGCTGAGGGCCGGGCTAGAGAGAACTCTCCTTGGAGTGAGTAGGGAGTCAGGAAGTCCATCTTCACCACAGTGAACTCTGCACACATGGACGGTGGGATCTATGTGGAAACAGTGAGCACTGCACACATGGACGGTGGGATCTATGTGGGAAACACAGTGAGCACTGCATATGTGGATGGTGGGATCTATGTGGAAAACACAGTGAGCATTGCACACGTGGACGGTGGGATCTATGTGGAAAACACAGTGAATTTTGCACATGTGGACAGTGGGATCTATGTTCTCTGGCCTCCACACCTGCATGTTGTGCACACATGTACCCACACGCACCCACACGCACCCACACCCATAGCAATGTACACCTCCAAAATGGTAATAGGGCCCAACTGCTTTGGGCACTCGAGGAGTGAGCTAAGAAGCAGCTGAGGAGGTAGACTCTGCAGTCCTCAGCCTCATCCTGCAGAAGGAATCCGCAGAAGCATCCCTCTTCTGAGGCTCATGGGCCTTTCCACCTCCCAAGTGCAGCCCCGCCCCTTCCCACCTCCCTAGCTTCCCACCTCCCAGTGCAGCCCCGCCCCTTCCCACCTCCCAAGTGCAGCCCCGCCCCTTCCCACCTCCCAAGTGCAGCCCCGCCCCTTCCCACCTCCCAAGTGCAGCCCCGCCCCTTCCCACCTCTCAAGTGCAGCCCCGCCTCCTCACTCCTCTCTCTGGCACTAGTGCCCTTTGACTGTGGTGAAGAGTTTCCCAGGGCAGCAGCAGAGCGGTTGATACCTGGCTCTTGGGGGGACTCTGTAGGAGGGTCCTCTATTGGGTGGGGTGAGGGTGCAGAAGCAAGGAAACATGGTCCTGGGACTGAATAACAGGACTGGCCAAGAAATGGAGCACAGAATTAGAGTATGGAGGAGTTGGGGGGGGGGCACTGGCTAGGGGACAGGGTACTGTACACTTTCTTCTAATTTGCCAGCCATCGTCAGGGGTTTGAGATCATTGTGAACTATGGAATAAACGGGAGTGGAACTGGAGTAGTGTACACTTTTTACTAACGGTTCAGTCAGCAAGTGAAGGAGTTAAAGCTTCACAAGGTGGAGTCAGCCCTTCAGGGTTCCAGCACACCTGGGGTCCAGGGTTCCAGCACACCTGGGGTCCAGGGTTCCAGCACACCTGGGGTTCAGGGTTCCAGCACACCTGGGGTTCAGTGTTCCAGCACACCTGGGGTCCAGGGTTCCAGCACACCTGGGGTTCAGGGTTCCAGCACACCTGGGGGAAGGGCCCCCACCTCACCCCAGCTGAGCAGCTGTGGCGGCTAACTGCTTTGCAGGGAGGGGGAGTCATTTTCTTTAGGGGTGTATAGCCTGGGAAGTTGCCCAGGATTCAACCGGACTCCACAAACATGCACCTGCAAGAAACCCCGATGAAAATGAGCGGGTTGTTCAAAATCAGAAAATGGGGCAGGCAATTTGGCTTCAGGCGACAAGGCCTTTGCCGGCAAGCCTGCCAGAGTTTAATCCTGGGATCCCACCGGGCAGAAGCGGAGAAATGATTCCTGCAAGTTGTCCTGAACACCACAGAGCCTCTAGCATTCTGTCTGTCTGTCTGTCTGTCTGTCTGTCTGTCTGTCTCTCTCTCTCTCTCTCTCTCTCTCTCTCTCTCTCACACACACACACACACACACACACACACACACACACACACACAGAGTAAATAAACATACATTTTAAAAACATAAAAGTGGGGAGGCTGTGTTGGGAACAGGGATTCTGGAAGGAGCTGGAGAACGTAAGAGGCAGCGAAGAGTGGACATGATTAATATACACTACAGACACAGAGAACAACGTCAAAGAATAAGTTTTAAAGTTTACAGGCACAGGAATTAAAAGTCTTTAATCCCAGCACCTGGGAGGCAGAAGCAGGTGGATCTTTGTAAGTTCCAGGCCAGCCTGGACTACATAGTGAGTTCTAGGCTGGACATTGCTTCACACTGAGATCCAGCCACAGCAAAAAAAAAACAAAAACAAAACAAACAAACAAACAAAAAAAAACCAAGAAAGACAGAAAAGGGCAAAGGGAAACAAAGAAAGGAGGAAAAGGAAAGTAACCAAGAGAAGGTTGCCTTCCAGCACCTCGTCAGTCCATTTGCTGACGACGGCATCTCTCACTTAACATGTGATCCCTGGTCAGAGAAAGACTCCAGAGCATGTCACAGAAGTTAACTTTTATTGTAGAATTAAATAGCACATTTTTAGAAATTACAAATCCTCTTAAAAATACACTTAGATGAAATAAAATATGAGTTCCTGTGAACTTCATGGAGGAGGACTGTGTGTTCTGGGTTGCTTCCCTTCTAGGCAGGGCCAACACGAGCAGAAGCAGTGAAGAGAGCGTCTACCCAGTCAGAGTTCAGAGTCCGCCACTGACAGTGTGTCTGTCCTCTCGTCCCCTCGCAGGACTCATCTCGTTGGAGGACAGAAGGGAGCACTACCTTCAATGATGAGGTCATTGCAACTTCAGAGCAATTCCAGCCTTCAAGGAAACACGTTCAGGCAAGCAGACCTCTCTAGGCTAGACAGACTTTTGTGTTGTGTTGTATTTGATGGCCACAGTACAGTCAGGAGGAAGTCATCAGGACGACATTGCTGCAGGACTGGACAATCTGGAGGGACTCAAATGAGTATGAGGCAGAGAGGAAGGCTACCCCATGCTGTTGTACATGGACAACTATGACACAGTCCACAGAGCTGCAGCCATCTTCTCTTGTCTGGCGGAGCTTGTGAGGTGGTCCCGCTTTGTTCCGGAAGTCCTTATCCCACGTGTGACCTTCTGCAGATCATAAAAAGCCAAAGGATCAAGGCGTGAAGAGTTCAAGCGCCAAACAGCACCCTCTAGGGTTCTGGTGGGAGCCCAGCCAGTGCCATCACTAGGATATTCTCCTGGGAGCTCTGACTCAGTTTCCATGGTGCTGGGGTACCAGGCTGTAGTCAAGCGCCTCACTTGGGGAGACACCGTGCTGTCTGCATCAGGAACCTCAGTGTCTACTTGAGACTGCACATTGGTGGAAAGCCTAATCTGGGCTTCCAGTCAGTCCAAACGCAAGCTCACCTGAGTCAGAAACTTCACTTTACACATGATCAGTCAGGTTCCAGTGTGTGCCTTACTTCTCTAACAAACCTTCGTCTCTCACAGAAGCCCTCTGAGCAGTCAGACATGTAGGCTGGGACCCTCTGAGACCTTCATTCTTCTTCAGTTGGCTAATGAGTGTTGACATTGCAACCCGCCCTCTAGGCACTCCAAGGCAGGCCAGCAGTGGGTGTGCCGACCCCTTACAGCCATACTGGTTCCTGGCCAGAAAAATATCCTCTTAACCTGTTAGCAAATATACCATCTAACAGAATCAATTTCTAGTCTCCATGAACTCCTGATATACTGTTCTACCCTGAGATAAGCTTCATTAACAGACGACACATCAGTGTCTTCCTCTGGGCTCTGTGAATGAGCATAGTGTGCCAACCATAAACATCAGTGACCATATATGACACAGGCTGAAAATTTACACAGATAGATACACACACCACACTCATATATAGAGAAGTACACACGTATACACACACACACACACACACACACACACACACACACACACACACACACACACACAGAGGAGTTCCACCTCTTGGAATGCGCACTTTGATCCCAGAATCTTAGCCTTTCCTGGGTCTCTGTGGCTGTGTCCCCGGCTCTTGTATGTTTTATGGGGCAGAGTTTCTCACTATGTTATTGCATTTCCTCTGACTCCAAACTCAACGAAAAAGTCCAGGCTGATGTGGAGTAACGTGCCAGAATCTCATTGATCTGAGGCTGATCTGACACCCTGAGATCTGATCACACTAAGTGTGTTATCATGGACACAACCTGGGAGAAGAGACCACTTCCTAGGCAGGTGAGAACCTTACTTTCTAGGCCAAATTTCAGAATCAAATATGCTTAATTTCCCATCTTCCATGGTTTTCCCCTTTGCATTCAGAGAGCTGACTATTATGGTTTCAGTAAGAATAGGTCATAGATTTGAGTGCTTGGTCATCTGGGATTGGTACTACTTGAGAAGGAATTGGAGGTGTGGCCTTTTGGAGGAAGTGTGTTACTAGCAGTGGACTTGGAGGTCTCAAAAGCCCATGCCAAGCCCAGCGGCTCCCTTTTCCTGCTGCCTGCAGATCCAGCTGCAGAACTCTCAGCTGTTTCTCCAGCACCATGTCTGCCAGCCTGCTCCCCACAATGATGATAATGGGCTCACCCCCTAAAACTGTAAGCAAGCCCCAACTAAATGTTCATTTATGACTTGCTATAAATTTACCTATTTTATATGACATTGATGAAGAACAAAGTAACATTTAATAAGCATCAAATAAGCTGATGGATTCCATTCTTTGTGCTGTTCCTTCTTTCCCCGTGTTCCTGGGGGTGGAGGCCAGGCCTCAAGCATGCTGAACACACACTCTGCTCACGAGCTACACCCAGTCCTGATCCTTTATCCTCTCAACAGCCTGTAAGGTACCTAGTATTAGAATCCCCAGATGTCAGGAAAAGGAAGCAGGAGGGGTCAGCATCCTCTCAGATAGAAAGTGACTGGGTGGCAGATCTGAGAACCCGTTTCCAGTGTCCACTGCCTCCTGGACACATGGTCCTCACGGATTTCTAAAAGGAGTGTGCTGAGGCTGAACTCCCAAGTGGGTCAGAAAGGACGGGAATGATCAGCTCTGTGTCCTGCCTGCAAACATGGCTGTGATTTCTCGTAATAGATCATACACAGAAGAGAGGTGTGTCCTGTTCATGGAGATGGAACCCCTCGTGGGCAGACTGATATTTCTTCCACAAGAAAAGGTGTCAGCGTGAGAACTCCAGTTCTGAAATGAGGAAAAGCAGACTCAAGGTCAGCAGCTCCGCCCCCAGGTCTCCTCCCCGTCTCCATCTTCCTCTCCTCTTTCCCTTCCCTCCCTTTCCTCTCCTCCTCTCTCACCTCTCCTTTCCTAGACCTCTCCCTTCATCTCTTTCACTTTCTCTGTCTCTTCTCCCCTCCTCCCATCTCTCCTCATCTCTGTATAATTCTTCCTCTCTCCTCTAGTACTTATGGACCTCCTCCTCTTCCTCCTCCTCCTCTTCCTCCTCCTCCTAGTCATCATTGTCATTGTTGTCCTCCTCCTAGACCTCGTCCTCTTTGTTCTAATCCTAATCATCCTCATCCTCTTTTTTCTCTTTCTTTCTTTCTTTCTTTCTTTCTTTCTTTCTTTCTTTCTTTCTTTCTTTCTTTCTTTTTCTTCCTCTTCCTCCTCCTTCTTCCTCCTCCTCTTCTTCCTCATCCTTCTCCTCCACCCCGCCCCCAAGTCTCCCTCCATTTCTGTCTGTCTCCATCTCTCTGAATCCTTTTCTTGAACAATGACCTAACCTGGCAGAGGAAGTCAGCAGTAGAAATGAGTAAGAAAGAGAATCAAGCAAAGAATGAGGTCTGTTAAGATCAATCAATGTGAGGAACAAGAGGGGGGAGAATGCTAACACCAGAGTCCACTAGTCCCTGTGGGACATCTAGGGTACAGAAATTTTTACAAAAAAAAAAAAAAAAAAAGCAGGATGTTCATTGCTTTCCCAATAGTAGCTCTGCTGAGGAATTCAGAGTAAATATGACATTGGGAATGAAGAGATGACACTCACATGCAGTGTCGGATAAGGGAATTCTATAACCTCTGAGTCTTGAGGTCTCTGCTTGAGGGTTTGTCTTGGAAAACCTGCAGTCGTGTCCCAATATCTTTTAAGAGCAACTTATATTAATCAGAATGTGTGCCTTAAAGGAAAGCTATTATAGCAACCAGCTGGGACACTTTGGGGATATTATTGAGTTTTAAGACACTTCTGAGACATCTAGCATTTTGCTCTTGTGCCTTCTAGACCTGGATCCCACATACAGTTGATTCTGGAAGCATTCCTTGATAGCAAAAATGTGTGTGTAAATTGACGCTGGACAAGGCTGTTCGAGTTGGATGGGTCTGAGAAGACAAAACAATCCAAGAATTCCCAGTGAGCCAGCCAGCCATATCTGATATACTCAGGTAGGCACGCCCAAGGAGCTTCAACAACTGGCCCCACCATGATTCCCCAGATCACAGGGCACAGAACTCTGATGCTCAGAACTGGGATGGACAAAAGAGAGTAGTCTGAGCCCACAGGACCCTGTGTCCCCAAACAAGACCAGGCATCCTGGGATAGAAATGCTAAGTCATTGGGATTCCCTGCATGAGCTCCTCTTCCTATTATTATACCACACGTGGGCAGAAAGTTTCTTCTCAAACGTCAGGCCAAGACTGACTGGGAGCTGTGACTGTGGACTTTGCTCTCAGCTTGAGTGGATGGAGCAAAATTTCTGCATTTGACTATGAAGCGATTCTAAAGAAACTTATGTGGGGGTTCACTGGCTCAGCAGGCAAGGTCCACCCTCAACTCGGGTGGGCAATGTGAAGCCATCTGGGAGCCACAGGACAAATTGGTATAGAAAAAGACACTTCCTCTGTGCCTCTCCTGGGACAGGCATGCTTTCTTTGTCGTTAGTTCAGATCTCCCGGTCTGCTGGCCTCTGGCCTCTGGGGTGTAGACTTGTGTGTCCCTGTATCCTCAGGTCTCTCCCCTCAGACTGAAACTCACCAGGTCTGTGCCTTTCAGACATGGACTGCACCAAACTGCTCTAAGTATTCCAGAGCTTCCACCTTGCAGAAATTCTCACCTGTTGAGGGAATGCTTAGGCATATAGACACAGAGTGTCCCCAATAAAGCAACATTGTTGGGATGGGGCAGTGCCTTGAGACCCTGGAACTGCGGGGCCATCAGTGTGCACATGGCAGCCTGGAAAAGCTGAAGCCCAAGTCTCCAACTATGTGTGAAGACGGCGCACTAAGCCTAGCAAAGCCACAGTGACAGGGTCTTCAATCTAGCTGAGACCAGTCACCCCTTTCCCTTTCCCTTTCCCTTTCCCAGGTGACCAGGAACTGCACAGCTTACTCCTGCTCCTTCACTGCACTTTGCAAGTGTGTGGATTCCTGAGTGCACAGGCTCACAGCTGGGGAAAACATCTGACTCTCTCACCTGCATCTGGAAGTGTAAGGATTCCTGACTGCACAGGCTCACAGCTGGGGAAGGCTGAGTGTCACATCTGTGTCAGGAGGTGTGCTGGTCCCTGACTGCACAGGCTCACAGCTGGAATAGGCTGACTGTCACATCTGTGTCAGGAGGTGTGCTGGTCCCTGACTGCACAGGCTCACAGCTGGGGAAGGCTGACTGTCACATCTGTGTCAGGAGGTGTGCTGGTCCCTGACTGCACAGGCTCACAGCTGGGGAAGGCTGAGTGTCACATCTGTGTCAGGAGGTGTGCTGGTCCCTGACTGCACAGGCTCACAGCTGGGGAAGGCTGAGTGTCACATCTGTGTCAGGAGGTGTGCTGGTCCCTGACTGCACAGGTTCACAGCTGGGGAAGGCTGACTGTCACATCTGTGTCTAATTGTGACAGGGCATTGCAATTTGAAGATCTTCCTCATTCAAGAGGAAGCTTTGACTCATGAAAGGTAAGACAGGAATCAACCAATCATTTAGAAGCTTCCAAATAGTTCGGCCTGATGATATATACGTGGTGGCAAGATCTCAAGTCAGGCCTGCTCTGGCTAAGAAGTCAGACAGAACAAATAGAAAACAGATTCACTGAGATATTTGATAACTTTCTTTTTTTCTGAGACATTTGTAGGTTTTCTTTTTTAAATACTTTACGTGTGATCTGTGAGTATGTGTTGATGATCTGTGTCTATTTTGAAAATGTGTGTTCATGTGTGAGCAAGAACACGCAGGTGCTTCAGCACACCTGCGGAGGTGAGCAGACGGCCTCGAGTGCTGTCCTTCCCTGACGTTTTGGTCAAACAGTCTCTTCTGTGCTGCTGTGTCTGCCCTGCTGGCTGTGCTGTCAGAAGCTGGGCCTTCTCTTCTCTCCACATCCCCTCACCTTGAGAGAACTTTGAATACAGAGGTGGCCAGCGCTCCCCGGTGTTCATGCGCTTTCTGGAGGTTCTGTCCCAGGTCCTAACACAGTCACCGCTAGCGCTTCATCCACGGAGTCACCATCTCCCTGGCTACACCTGAGGATTTCCTCTGAGGGTCTACCAAATGCTGAGAACGATCTCATGCAACGGAAATTCTCTTACCTTCACATCTCTGTTATGTCCAAGAGTCTGGCTTTCGGAGAATAACAGTGCAGCGCCACACACTCCTTACGAAGGGAGATGATTTCAGTAGATATTTACTTGGGACTTTTTAAATCTCTACAGAGCCCATAAAAAGTTCTGACTTTCAACATGTTTGAAGAAATATGACCGGACTTAACCTATGTCAATGGCCATTTTTACAAGACAGGGTGGAAAGATACACATAGTACTCATTGCACGAGGTTCTGTCCCCACAGCAGCGTCAGTGGGTCCATGGAGCAAAAGCCTGAGGACGTGGACAAGGGGACACAGCATTCTCTGTGGTGCTCAGTGCTCCAGACTCCAGACACCGTCCACCAGCACTGCCTCAGCTGACCAGTGAGCTCCAGGCTCACTCCTGTGTGGCTGACCCAGACGCAATGGGGACCACTTCTACACCTTCTTTTCCAAGTCAGGGACCTGTGTGACTAACCTGGCCTTGTCAGCATCACACTTTCCCTGGGCTGAGAGGCTGATGCCGATGTGCTGGGGGCTAACTCATCAGAGGCTTCCTCTGGGCCACACCAGCGCTGGCTTGAAAAGTGTGGTTTGTACTCAAGAAGCCGCGGGCTTTGTAGATGACCATGCTGCACCAGGGTCCACCTCCCCACTGTTTTCTATACCACCAATAATTGGCCCCGTAGGACCATAGTCTCCCTTGGTAAACTATTTAGATGGTTTCTGTAGGTCCTTGATTTTTTTCCCAGAAGGCAACAGTCTGTAACACTTCCTCTCCCTTTTTCTTCTATTAAAGGGAAATGGATATAGGCCACTACTGCACATCTCAGAAGAAAAAGCTTTGTCAGCACGGAGATGTCCAGAATGTAGTTCTATTCAGGTCTGACATGCTAGCACAGAAACCATGCTTGCCTCACTTACTGGATCGCTAGCTGTCTTCAGTAACAGATAAATCTCAATCTTCTCAGGACCGTGTGTGTGTGTGTGTGTGTGTGTGTGTGTGTGTGTGTGTGTGTGTGTGTGTGTGTCTGTGTGTGTCTGTGTGTGTCTGTGTGTGTCTGTGTGTGTGTCTGTTGGCTTGTATGCATGCATATGCAGGAGTTTGGAGGTTAGCTATAAATTTTTGGTGTCCTCTTCAGATATGGACGACCTTATTTTTCTGAGAAAGTGTCTATAACTGGTCTGGAAACTCACACAGTTGGCCTGGCTGGCTGGCCAGTGAGCCCCAGGGATCAACCTGTAGCTGCCTTCTTAGTGCTGGGGTTGCAAAGACTCCTAGCCCAGCATTATTTTTTATTTTTTATTATTATCATTATGAATGCTAGGTTCTTGGGCTAGGCTCAGGTCCTCAGGCTTGCCTGGCAAGCACTTTATGGACTGAGACTCTCCAGCCTTCATTTTAGGCTTTGCTGTAATCTCGGTGCCCCTTCCTTGTCTGTCCCCCCAGTAACCTGCCATCTACAGTTCCCTTCTGTAATCTCGGTGCCCCTTCCTTGTCTGTCCCCCGTAGCCTGCTGTCTACAGTTCCCTTCTGTAATCTCGGTGCCCCTTCCTTGTCTGTCCCCCGTAACCTGCCATCCACAGTTCCCTTCTGTAATCTCGGTGCTCCTTCCTTGTCTGTCCCCTGTAATCTGTCATCCACAGTTCCGTTCGTTCTGTAGCTACACCTATAGGTGCATTCTGTATCCCAAGCAATGCTGAACGGTTGAACCAGCTTCACAGTTACACTACCTGTCTTGGCGGTCTCAAGTGAATTTTCACTTCCGATTTTGCTCCTGAAGATTACTTGAATTCAGTGACAGATAAAAAACACAAAATGTCATTAATAAACCCCTTCTATTCAGTGCTGTAGGAACGTTTGGATCAGAGCCGCTCAGCCCTCGGCAGAACTTCAACACCAGACTAGGGAACAGTCCAGCAGGCAGATACACAGCAGTCTGTGTGTGACTCCAGTGTACACTCCGGCCCCACACCGGAGCACTGCAGAGCCCTGGACTCATCTCCGTGAGCCAAAACTGACTCTCCCCGGCGAGACCCACTGCACACCACTGGGAAGATGAATGGCTACAAAAAAGCTTTAGGGACAAGCACAGGATCTCAACTTCTCACACCTGACATCTGAAACACCTATGCTCTGGTGAGAAAGTCCACTGTGGTCAGGTCTCTTGCTGTAGATACGGCAGGAAGCTCACAGATGTCTGTCCTCAAGTCACCCTCTTGGGCCCATAAGCTGAATGTGAGAATCCTCCGCATCACCACTGGAGGTTGACCGTTTTGAGTCACTGGTCTTTACTCCCCCCAAATGAACTAGTCCGTTAAAATCACTGACTCCACTGGTGACCACAGCGCAGTCCCGGGACACAGGCCGAGTAGCCTGTCATACCCTCCTCCTCCTGTCTGTCTGCTCTTCACACCAACCTTGTCTGCCAGGCGCTGTTTGTACTCCCTGGTGCACCTCTGTAGGAGGTGACATTCCTGGCCTTGGGGAGATGATTTTTCAGTCTGAGATACAGCACTGAAACAGCAAATGGGAACAATTCTAAAGTCAGAAAAGAGGGAAGCCAGGTCGGGAGAGGGAGCCATGTCTCACACATGACCTGACCCCGGACCTGCCATCCTGCTCTGGGGCTCTGCAGCGCCAGCTCCCCTCCCCCCAGGGCTGGGGATCTGAGGCTTCTGTCTGCACAGTCCTGTGCTGCTCTGGAGACTTTAGGTCGGCCACTGAGACAGGGAAGAGCCACTTTCTTTATCGTCCCAGTGCCGACAGTAATTCCATATTTAAGGTCTTTTTTCAGTTTCTCAACAAAGCATCTAAAGGAATAGAGCAGAGTGACTAAGATGTACATAAAATGTCCAAATGTCTAAACGAGGCCGTGAGGAAATGAGTTTCTGCACAAAGAGTTTCAGAGATGCCTGGTGGCACACCCTGAAATCCCGATCCCCTTCCATCCCAGTGCCTGAAGAGAGAGAGGCTCACACTCTCAGTCAGTCAGCACACTCAGCAAACAGCAGCTATCGAGAAGTATGGCTAAGCTGACCTGGTGCTTGCTTGTCATCCCAGTGCTCAGGAGACTGAGGATTGAATTAGTGATCCCTAGAACCTCGAAGAAACAGGCCATACTGCTGAACTTCCAAACAGGAAATAAAGACAGCCGGCTCTTTCTTCCACTCCCAATGACAATATGGATCTTTGCTCATCCAGTACCTTAGTGTATTGTTTCTCATCAGGACACAGGCTCTCCTTAGAGACCATTAGGTAATGACAGGGGACAGAGGGGTGCCCAGAGCTAGGAGGAGCTGTGCTGTGGAGGGAGACCTCGCGGGATGCTGGACCCAGGGATGCTGCTAACCTGCTTCAACACTCACTCAGTCCAGGAACCAGGAAAGATTCACGGCTGTGTCACGAACTGCTTGAGAAGAGGCTGTGCTCAGGACCTCAGTGTGACAAACTGGTGTCTGGGAGGACACACGAGTCCCGGGTAAGAGTGACTTGTCCTTGGAGCGGGAGGAAATGAGAGGGAGTTTTACTATGATCTTAAGAGACTGCCTTCCTCTTACAGAATACCAAAAATGGAAAACAAAAAGAACCCATCTTCTAGAATGAACCCTGATGTAGGAATTGTACAACTTGAGAAATGCTAACGGTGGGACCTGAGCTCATCCTAAACCTGAGTTTACTCCCCCTCTGTGGAACAGGAAGGTGATGTGCCGACGAAGCACACCCAGAGTTGTGAAGATCAATGAAGTCATGCCCAGGAAACCCCTCCTCAGTGCCTGAGCTCCTGAGAGCCACACACATCTCCTTAGGTGGTCCACCATCCTCTGGTGACTGTGTAGCCACAGGGAAGGCTAACCTCTTTGCTGTATCACTCAGTAGGCTACGGGATGAAGAGAAGAAGAATCTGGGCTCTGCCACACACCAGTGATAAGCCTGTGACTGGCTGCCTGATGGGAGAAAAGGCAGTCAAAACACTCACCCATGTGGACACACCCTGCCTACCTGCCAGCTCGTCTAACAGCTGGTCCATGTGGGACCAGACAGACCCAAGTCTCCTACTCACAAAATTCCCGAGTCATGACAACACCACTTTGGGTCCCCACGCCTTTGAAAGGACAAGCATATGTGTGAGCGGCCAGAAACCTGATTGAAAGATGACAATGTCAAGTTCATTCTGTCCGCAAAGGTGAGAAGCATGAAGGGGAGGGCAGGATGAGTGAGGGAATCCATCCCAGGAAAGGAGGTGGAAGCTGCACGTTCTCATGTTAAAAACTTGTGGTGCAGCATGAAGGCAACTTCTAGATGTCCGTGTTTATGGTGGGCTGCTGCCATCCCTAGGATGTTTTCCCCCATGTTGACGTAGGAGACATAGGAAAATTTGCTGTTTGTTTCCACATTCTGGCTATGAGTACTTAACATTCAGAGTCTCGCTTGTGGCAGGAGACTTGATATTAAGAATGGAAAATTTCTAGGCCTGGCATACCCTTAATATGGCAGTAAAGTGGCAGTGTAGAGACTGGCAGTGTCTGTGCCCCTTGAAAACATAACTCGGAGGAGCTCTTGGGAAGCTTTACCTTAAGGAGCAGACCTTACACACAGCCCGTTTACTGAGAACAGCACTAGAAGACTTGAAGCAGCTGTTAGTGGCTGTGCACACGTCAGAGGGATGTGCAAAAGCATAAACCCAGCAGTCGCCACCCAGGCTTCCCCTGATATCACTAGTAAGGGGGGAGCACCTAAGCTTGGGGGGAGCACAGCTCATGTCTTCCCCCGTGCGATCCCTGCTAGAAGCAGAAGGCGTGTGATGGGTGTGCTCATTAACTTAGTGTCTCTCACGCTCAAGTCTGCAGGCACACTTGAGGGACTACGAGGATGGAAAACTCTCTCCCTGCTGTTTAAGGATATCTGGGTCCAGGGCTGAGAGGCAGGAGAAGGAAACCCTCCTTTGAGAGCCGTGAATGAGCTCCATGTCCCAGAGCGCTGCACAAGCCTGTCGTGAACGTTGCTCAGGACTGAGGGTGTTGAATTGCAAACATGCGACGCACTCTAAAGACAAACTGGTCACACTATTGACCTGTTCTCTGGGATCCCACTGGCAAAGTAAGAAAAAGTGAGGCATGGCCCCTTGGACCAAACGATATAAAGTTAACTTTTAAACACAGAAAAAAAGGCCCTGGGACTTGTCAATTTGCCACATATGATTGCATGCAAGTTACCTTTCTTTTCAAGTGCAGTGAGACTTACATCACTTGCATCTCCAGCTGTCCAACATTCTGTAGTACCTGGGCGGCTCTGGTGGTCTGAGCTCCAGGTTTTAATATGGTTGCTTCCTGTCATCAGATAAGCAAGGAGTTATGGAAGCAAGTTCCTTTGTGCGTCTGGAAGGTTGTGAGCAAGTACATTTCTGAAATAATGATCCCAGTGGGCACGGTGGCACAGGCTCGCAGTCCTTCACTTCAGTGGCAGAGGCAGGGCCGCAGCCACAAGCTTCATGGCAGAACGGCACACTCTAAAACAATTTTAATGAAAAAAAATAGGATTAAATCAATGCTTTTTTAAAACACAAGTTTACAATGAATTTTTACATAGGGACAAAATTCTTATAAAACATGACAGGGTTTCACCTTTCACAAGATAGGCCGGGCTTGCTAGGAGTTCATTAGGAAACAGAAGCTAGGCATGAACTAGCGGTGACTGTGGTGGTGTGAATGAAAATGGCCCCATAGGCCAATAGGGAGTGGCACCATTAGGAAGTGTGGTCTTGTTGAGTAGGTGTGACCTGGTTGGAGGAAGTGTGTCACTAGGGGGTGGCTTTTGAGGTTCCAGAAGCTCAAGCCGGGCCCAGTGCCCCACCTCCCTTCTGCCTGCTGATCCAGATATAGAACTCTGAGCTACCTCTCCAGCACCATGTCTGCCTGCACGCCACCATGCTTCTCTCTACTATAATAATGGACTAAACTGCTGAAACTGTAAGCCAGCCCCAATTAAATGCTTTCCTTTGTAAGAGTTGCCGTGGTCATGGTGTCTCTTCACAGCAATAGGACATTGAGTAAGACAGTGACCCAGCTACCTCAGCCCCCAAGTGTCGAGGTGACACACTGCAACAAGCAGTCCCAGTACTGACACTTTTGGAGTTTGTTTGGAGTCTGACAGCAGGGAACACAGATGCTCCTGTGCCCTAGACAGGAACACAGTCTCATTCTCTCTCCTGAAGGTCCGGTCCTAACTGCAAACCCCCGGTCCAGGAGAGTCGCACCCTGAGCCCTGAGCAGGACACAGCTGCCTCTCCATGTCAGCCAAGGCGACCCTGCTCATGGAGGGGCGGCAGATGTGGCGGTCAATTCCCCTCACATCCCAAGGTGACTGCTGAACAGCACCGACATGGAAGCTAATGTGAAAACTGAGTGGAGGGCTGCTCCTGCAGGGAAGCATCTTGGCTCTGAGTGTGCCTGTCTGCACACCAGCACTTTCTCTGCTTCTGTTGAAACACTGGGGACTCCCTGGTTTCCTTCTCTATTCTGTGCTCCTAAATGCTCGATACCCCAGTGAGCACAGAGAAGTCTGTCGGTTATTCCCTGGTGGAAGGTGATGTTATGGAGTTGGAGACCCTTGGGAAAAAATCACAGATCAGATCAGTTATAGTGAAATTCACTGAAGCTGCTAGCAGGACAATGGTCTTTGAGCCAAACTAGAGACTGCTGCATGAAATGCGCAAGGAGGAGATTCTGTTATTAGTAGTAATAGTAGTTAAATTTATTTATGTTACATCCTAACCACAATTTCTCCTCCCTCCTGTAGCAAACTTCCTTGTCAGACTATCTTTGGACCACTAGCCCCAAATAACGACACAGAGACTTATTAATTATGAAAACTTGGCCTTTAGCTTAGGCTTGTCTCCAAGTAGCTCTTACAACTCAAATGAACTTGCTTCTATTAATCTCTGTTCTGCCCTGTCGTTTTTTTTAGTATGGTGTGTCCAGCTTGCTCTGAGTCTGCTGGTAAAATCCCTGCACCTAGGTTCCTCCTTCTCACTTCCTCCCTCTGCCCGGAAGTCCCGCCTATTCTCTCCCACCTAGCTGTTGGCCGTTCAGCTCGTTGTTAAAGCAGTCACAGTGACACATCTTCACACAGTGTAAACAAATATTCCCCAACACCCTCCGCTCCTCCCCTCCCCTCCTGCTCCCCACCCCCCAAGCCACTCCTCCTGCATTTCTGTTCAGAAAGTGGCAGGCCCCCCCATGGATATCAACAAAATGTGACATATAAAGTTGTGGTAGGCCTAAGCACGTCCCCTTGTATTAAGGCTGGGCAAGGCAATCCAGTGTAAGGAATAGGTTCCCAAAAGCCAGCCAAAGTGTTACAGTCCCTGGTCCCACTGTTAGGAGTCCCACAAGTAGACCAAGTTACACAATGTTACACTGTCACATATATGTAGGGGGCCTAGGTTGGTTCCATGCAGTCTCCCTGGTTGTCAGTTCAGACTCTGTGAGCTCCTCTGAGCCCAGGTGAGTTGATTCTGTGATGTCCTTGACCCCTCTGGCTCATACAATCCTTACTGAGGGATTCTTAAGTTAGAAAACCACAAGAAGACCTGGAGTATCTCCACAAGAAATCCAAGAGCTGTTCTGTCAAGATTAGGTAGTCCAGGCAACCTCAAAATAGTCCTTGAATGTCTACACAAGCAGGTTACAGAAGCCAAAAGAGCAGTCATATCACAACGAACAGATGGTCATGTGTACATTTCTGGGTGGGGGTTGTTGCGTTGGGGTTACTGAGAACTTTTCTTCCAGGGACAGGAGTCAGAGACAAAGGGCTAGTAGGAACCAAGGTAGATGCCGAGCATAAAGTGGAGTTTCTTTAGTTATCACATTCTCTATTGGCTCTAGGTCATATGATTTGTTATTGATGGTGCCTATGTACAGGCTGGTACGGAGCCTCTAGAGCTAATATTTTACCAGAAATGATTCGTTTCTAATGTAAGTTAGTAACCAATTTAAAATGTGGAGGCTGCCTTGCTCATTGCTTCAAGGGGCAAACTAGCCAGGGCAATGCAGGAGAGCTCCCCCTGGTGGTGAGGACAAGGGAGAGCTGGCAGGTTGACCAATCCTGCAACTACCCAGGCCCAGAACCAGGGTTGTTATGAGTTGGCCCACCCTAACAGCCACCCCATCTGTGATGTGGTGGAGGATGTGAAGGGACCAGCCCGACAGACCCAAGGCTGCAGGATCTCCACAACTCAGGACAACAGCAGGATAACCAAGAGGAGTCCCAGTGAGGGCGCAGCACTGATGGTGCAGCAGAAACCAGACCAGTGACTGCAATGAGCACTTGCAAGTAAAGATATACGAGCAAAAGGGTTTACTGTGTGACTCACTGCGTCACACTACAGCTTCCATGATAAAGTTTTTCCTTTTTTTTTTTCTCTTAAATTTTATTTAATTTTGGGGAAGGAGTTTGCAAGGGCAGAGGGTGGATACGAAGGGATGGGAAATGAATGGTACTGAGATATATGATGTGAAAGACACAAAGAATAAAAGGATCTTTAATAAAATAAAAAAGATAAAAACAAAAAAACCTATGTGAGGGATGATGACAACCTCAAGGGGCAGTAAAATAACAGGCCCAGCTCTGGCAGTAAAGAGGATGGTAAGGCATAAACTGGTACCAACCAGAGGCCTCAGCATGCTCCTTTGCTCTTGTATCTAGGTTTTTCTGAACCATGTCTAATGCTCCTTGTCTAACTCCCAATCTGGTGGCATTAAAACATCATTTCTCACCTAAAGCGGCACAGGGGCCTCATTCTTCTAGGAAAAACAAGTCTCACCTCTAACGTTTTTTTGTGAAGCCATCTCTGCCAGGGGATCCACTTGTTTTCCAAGCTGTCCTGTGGAATGTGTCAGGTTCTGTATACTGGTATCCTTCATTACTTAGGGTTTTAAAATGCTGGTCTTGAATAATTAATGCTGCTGTCCCCAAGTCAGCCCATGCCTGTGATCTCTGTTGTCACGAGGCGGTAGAGCTGAAATTGCCATTGTTTTCCTTCTAACTATGGACCTCATAGTCAGAGGTTTTCCTGCAAGCAGTAGTTTTCTAGCCTCCTCTCAGTATGCGTGTCTACGTGGGGAAGGATATGGGTTAGAATACAGAGGTTTCCTTCCTGTGGTCCAGTGCTGGATGCTCAGCTGTTACACATCTAGCAAGGCCACGTGTACAGGCCCGTTATTTCTGTCTCTAATGGAGCCAGAAAATACATTCTGATACATTCAGATTTATTGGTATCCATGTGAGCCATAATTGGACGGTTGAGTAACTGTTGGTGGAAGAGATTAAACAAGAACCTATTCCTTGGAAGTCTCTAGGGGACTTTAGCTTTCTCCAGTTTACAACTGAAATTCTCTGGTGGGGTAGTAGTTGGGGTGATAGAAAAGTTGATCCCTATCACCACATAAAAAGGAAGTCTAGGATCTAGGCAAAAGCAACAGTAATTCATTCCCCAGGCCGGGGAAGGTGTCCAGCTTTGTAGTATCTTTAAATTCTCAAGCTCAGGGACATCATCAGGAGATGATGAGATTATTTCATGACCTTATATTAGGGCTGGGGTTGAGTCTGTTACCATAGACCCCTTGGCTGAGACCAAGAGTCGACTTCTTGTCATGGTGGAGTGGTCTGAGAGGAGAAGAATGGAAGACATTCTGGTCTGTGGTTGAGGCAGCCAGCTTTCTCCTTGGCCTGTAGGGCTGACTTGCCATAGCAGTATCTTTTGGAGAAGGAATTTCACAGCCCAATTACAAGCTATAACCTTTAATGTTAAGGTGGAAGCCCCAGCTCAGGCCCTTACACCAGGAGTGGGTGTTCAGTTCATTCCAGGTCTTGACTCTAAAAGAGGCTGCATTCACATAGGCGCATCCTGAGGGAGGGCTTTCTCACTCAAAAAGGATATGTCGCTCTAGGTACCCGTTCTCCCTTCTTGGACAAACTCGGTTTCGCAGTTTGGGTCAGAAAAGTGATTTGTTTTTCTGATGGCAATGTGCTGGCATGTATGGGAAAAGGTTTTATTTCGTGTATTTTCATTACCCCCCGGGAATTATGCTACCTCTAATAAACCACGTTTTGGAAGTGACTGGCCACAATCTCTTTTGTCAGACATGATTAAATAACTTTCAAAAAGGTCACAAAAACCAAATTTAAACACAGGCTTGGAGGCAACATTCTGGAGAACATCTGTTAATTTTGTACTAGTAGACCATGGATATAAAAGAGGTATGATTCCCTGGACAATTCCCAATCCTAAACCTTAACATTTTCAGATGTCCAAGCATAAGAGATACTTGTCGCCGGGCGGTGGTGGCGCACACCTTTAGTCCCAGCACTGGGGAGGCAGAGGCAGGTGGATCTCTGTGAGTTCGAGGTCAGCCTGGTCTACCAAGTGAGTTCGAGGTCAGCCTGGTCTACCAAGTGAGTTCCAGGAAACCCTGTCTCGAAAAAACCAAAAAAAAAAAAAAAAAAAAAAAAAAAAAAAAAAAAAAAAAAAAAAAAAAGAGATACTTGTCAAGATTCCCAACTCTTTTATCAGTCTGAGTCTGAGGTCTAGATGAGCTGTACCTTTTGATGGCACTGGGCAGCTCGCATTAACCTCCATTTCTTACCATTTTTATGGGCATCATGTCTGCCTTTAGATGGGAACGGTGGACCCAAGCCACGGCTCCTGCTACCTTGACAACTGTGGGTGGTGTTAGGATCACTGGGTATGGCCCATTTCAGGAAGGTCACAGGGCTTTGTCGGGCAGGCAGCAGACCCACTCCACGTCCCCAGGTTGGGACTTGTGTGCTTCAGTTAAAACCAGCGTTGGGAGGTGACAGGTGACTCTGTATATCTTGATCTTCAAATTGTAGGAATAAGTGGAGGTGGGAGGTCAAACATTTCACATGGTGTTATCTCAGTAGAGGGAGCCCCTGGTCCTGAGAAGAACCGTAGGGAGCAGCTCTGTCCACCCCTCCCCAGTCTCTGCCCAGAATTTCTTGAAGGTTTCTTTAATGGGCCTGTTAACTCTCTCTACCTATCCTGAGCTCTGGGGCCTATGGGTACAGCGTAATTTCCAATGTATTCCTAGAGTTTTAACCACTTGGTAAGAAAGTTTGGCTGTGAAGGTGGGGCCACTGTCAGACCCCAAAGAATAGGGAAGGCTGAATTGGGGATGATCTCCATTAGTAGCTTCTTAGTAAGACTAAGTTTCTGACCTGGTGGGGAGGCTTCCTCCCATCCTGAAAATTACCTACAAAAACCTAGCAAATACCATTAGCCAAACCTTGTCAGAGTAACTTCAGGAAAGCCCAGTTCCAGTGTTCGCCAGGACCGTGCCCCTTTCTTGAACACCTGTAGGTGCTGGGTTTCCTCCTCTTGGGTCACCTGAGCACAGATGGCACAGTGGCCAGTGATTTATTCAAACCTCTCATCTGGGTGGTGTAGAAAGTACCTGCCTCTGATTAGTTCTTTCCATTTGGTTGACCCTCAGTGTGTCCTCTCATGAAGCTTTGAGGGAAGGGACCACCCCAAGACATTTGCTGTGATGGGGCAACCATCTGAAGGCGCCCACCAGTCCTCTGTCTTACTGGATCCCTGCTGCTGGCCCAATTTTTTTTTTCTCGTTGGTGTATGTAGGATGCTCTAGCTGGTCTGGTGCAGAAAGGGGGTGAGAATCTAAGGATGGTCTAATGTTTGCAGTGGCCTCACTGGCCTGTAGCTGCTCTTTTTGTTGTAGTATCAGCAAATCTGTTGCTTTGTGCTTCAACTGAGTCCCCTTTTTTGTGCACTGGTTAATGGAGAATAGCTAGTTTCTCTGGCATCCAAATTGCTGCTAAAAAGAGCAGAGATCTCTTTGTTCTTGATCTCTTTTCCAGTGGGTCAACAGACCCTGTTCCTGGCACAAAGCACCATGGACGTGTGCAGTGGCCAAGGCACACTGGTCATCAGCATAGATGATGACAGCATAGCTATTTCCCACCTTAGTGCCTGGGTCAAGGCTATCAGTTCTGCCTTTAGAGCTGATGTCTCTTGGGCAAGAGATTGGGACCAGATTACCACCATGAGCATCACCACACCTGTTCCTGCATACCTAACCCCATCTTGTACATAGTTGCTTCCACCAGTGAACAGGGTCATATCTGCCTTCCCCAGAGGCTGGTCTCAGAAGTCAGGGCATCCATATTGCAGGTGGTCAATGACCTGGGCACAGTCACAGGCTGGCTGCTCTTCAGGGTCAGGAAGGAAGGAGGCTGGGTTCAACATTGCAGAAGGTGAGAAACAGATCTTGGGTGTATCTAAAAGGAGAGCTTGATAAGGGTGAGGCGTGTGTTCCACATCCAGTGCTCAGAAGTTCTCGGAAGGAGCACTGTAATGGAGTGAGGACTGGTGACAACCAGCTCCTGTCCCATGGTCAGTTTATCAGTTTCCTTTAGCAATAGTGCATGGCAGCAATGGTCCGGATGCAGGTGGCCATCCTGCTGCAGCAAGGTGTAGGCATTTAGATAAATAAGACACGGGCCTTTTCCAGGGTTTCAAATTCTGAGTCAGTATGTCTTTGGCCACTCTGTGCCATTCATCCACATACAGATGCAAAGGCTTGGTAATGGCCGGTAGCCTGAGTTCAGGGCTGACATCAAGCCTCCTTGATTTTTATTTTTTTTTTTTTATTTTTTTTAATTTTTTTGTGTGTGTATATATATTTTTTATTTTACAATACCATTCAGTTCTACATATCAGCCATGGGTTCCCCTATTCTCCCCCTTCCCACGCCCTCCCCTTACCCCCAGCCCACCCCCTCAGCCTTTGGTTCATAGTTCATGTGTTTCCATTCATTTGGCTATTTTTTTTCAATAATTGAGTAAACTGAAATTTATTATATGCCACAGTCGTCCTAGGGACCTCCATGCTATATATATATATAGCCTTTATGGTTCTATGGGTTGTGGTCTGATTGTTCATTTTATATCTAGAATCCACCAATGAGTGAGTACATACCATAACTGTCTTTCTGGTTTGGGTTACCTCACTCAGGATGAGTTTTTCTAGTTCCATCCATTTGCCTGCAAATTTCATGCTTTCATTGTTTTTCTCTGCTGAGTAGTACTCCATTGTGTATATGTACCACATTTTTTTCATCCATTCTTCCGTTGATGGGCATCTAGGTTGTTTCCAGGTTCTGGCTATTACAAATAGTGCTGCTATGAACATAGCTGAGCATGTATCTTTATGGTATGTATCAGCATTCTTTGGGTATATGCCCAAGAGTGGTATGGCTGGGTCTTGAAGTAGTTCGATTCCTAATTTTCTGAGAAACCGCCATACTGATTTCCACAGTGGTTGTACAAGTTTACATTCCCACCAACAGTGGAGGAGTGTTCCCTTTGCTCCACATCCTCTCCAACATTGACTGTCATTGGTGTTTTTGATCGTAGCCATTCTAACAGGTGTAAGGTGGTATCTCAAAGTCGTTTTGATTTGCATTTCTCTGATGATTAAGGATGTTGAGCATTTCTTTAAATGTCTTTCAGCCATTTGTAGTTCTTGTTTTGTGAATTCTCTGTTTAGCTCTTTAGCCCATTTTTTAATTGGACTGTTCAGTGCTTTGATGTCTAGTTTCTTGAGTTCTTTATATATTGTGGAGATCAATCCTCTGTCAGATGTGGGGTTGGTGAAGATCTTTTCCCAATCTGTTGGCTGTCTTTTTGTCTTATTGACTGTGTCTTTTGCCCTGCAAAAGCTTCTCAGTTTTGAGAGGTCCCATTTATTAATGGTTGTGCTCAGGGTCTGTGCTGTCGGTGTTTTATTTAGGAAATGGTCTCCAGTGCCAATGCGTTCAAGAGTGCTTCCTATTTTCTTTTCTATTAAGTTTAGTGTAACTGGATTTATGTTTAGGTCTTTGATCCACTTGGACTTGAGTTTTGTCCTTGAGTTTTTAGAATGCCTCCTTTTCTTGGGTTTCCCAGATCAGGAGGCCATTTTCCCCTGACTCTAGTATAACAGTTTTGCTATTTCTGTAAAGTTTGGTAACCACAGTCTGCAGTATACAACTGTACCCAAGAATTCTCTCAGCTGCCTTTTATTTTGTAGCTCTGGAATATTCAAGATAGCTTAGATCCTGCTCAAGGACAGAGTCCTGCTGCCACCCTGTAAGCAATGCCCCAGGTAAGTTATCTTATTGGAGCATAATTGAGCCTTGTTGGCAGACACGTGGTAGCCCAGTTGCCAGAGCATTTTAAGCAGTTCCTCAGTAGCTTGTTGGCTTTCTTTCGGGGTACACACAACAATGAGGAGATCATCCACATGCCGTAAGAGGGTGACCTTTGGGTACCCTTGGAGGTACTCAAGCAGATTTGCACTAAGGGCTTCACACAGAGTAGGGGAGTTCTTAAACCCCTGTGGTAGTTGGGTCCAGGTCAGTTGGTCACTGAACCCTGACTAAGGGTCTGTCCATTCAAAAGCAAATATAGGTTGGCCCACAGGACCCTGGGGTAGAAAGAAAACGGCATCTTTCAGGTCCAGGACAATATATACAGCTTTTCCTGGATCTAACAGGCTGAGCAAAGTGTAAGGGTTTGCAACACTCTTGTGGACAATTTCCACTCTCCTGTTTACTTAAGTCCTGAACAGGCTCAATTGCAGGGAGCAGTGGAGTGTCCCAAGGCGAGTGCTGGGGACCCAAATTCCCGTATCCCTAAGGCAGCTGATGTGCTTTCTGATACCCGCCTTAGCTGCCCTTGAGATGGGGCACTGTTTAACACCTATAGGCAAGGCTGAGCTTGAGAGCTGAACAACAATTGGCTGCCAATGTGAGGCCAGTCCAGAGGACTGGTCCCTGGCCATACTCCAGGGAACTTTAACATTAATTCTGTTAGAAGGGAGTTGGCCACTCCCAGTATTTTTTTCCGTGTTAATTTTTGTCATTTGATGTTTTTCTGATGAGGGGCAAGTGACCAGGATGGCTGACTATGGACTCCCTAGGTCCAGATTGGCTTTATTCTCACTGAACTTGATGGTGGCACCAAGTTGTCTCTGCAAGTCTCTACCAATCAGGGGTTATGGACAATCTGGAATAACAAGAAATGAGTCACAGTACCTTGTCCAAGGCCCACTTCTTGGTTGGTGGTCCAAGTGTAAGTTCCAGTCCCTGTGGCCCCTTGGGTGATGGTCTCTTTCTTAGTAAGAAGGCCCAGGGGTTGAGTTAGCACTGAATGGGCTGCACCTGTATCCATCAGGAACCCCCTGCTTTTCCTGTGACCACGGACTTCTGGTGGCTCATTAGTATGGAGCCCTGGCCCCATCAATCTGGTCCAGCTGCAATGTCCTTTTTCTTTACAATGTGCACATCGGTCCTTCTCTGACCTGACCTGGGGCTGGTTTGGCTGCTTGGGGTGCTTTTGATTTTGATTGGGCCTTTCTCTAAATGCAGTCCCCATTATTTTGTTCGGCCTCCTGTCTTCTCACCTGGACCTCTATTGTTAAAAGTCATTTGAGCCATTTCTACTGACTGTGACCTATTCACCCCCTGACCTCTTCTACTTTCTGTAACTTCCTGTGAATATCTGGGGCTGACTGGATGACTACAGCAGTATTATAAACAGCCCACTGATTTTCTGCGGCACCCAGATCAATGGGAGTAAATGCCCGGTAAGCCTCTTGGAGATGATCCAGGAATGCAGCAGGAGATCCTGATTTCCCTGAGTTACCTCAGATACCTTTGAGACTTAGTTGGTTTCTAGATGCTGCTCGCATTCTGGTCAGGAGGCCCCAGTGATAGGTGTCCAGTTCCCCCTTGCCTTGATCAGTGTTGGGGTTCCAGTTTGGTAGAGCTGAGGGCAACATTCCCTCGTCTCTTCTTTCAGCATCTAACCCAGTCACGCCAGGACCCTTTGCAGCCTTCCTGGCTTCAGTCATGATTCAATCCCTCTCCTATGCAGTAAAAAGGGTACCTAGAAACTTCTTAAAACCAGCCCAGGTGAGTTGATGGATAAAGAAAATGGTTTCCAACATGCCGATGAGGGCCCGAGGCTTCTTAGAGAAGGGAGGGTTCTGGGTCTTTCAATTATATAAATCACAGGTTGAAAATGGAGGTCTGGGTCTCCTGTCCCCATCAGTCCCTTCCTCTGGCAGGAGTGGGGGCCCACTAGGGGGTGCCTCTCTAAGGAGGGAGAATAGTTGAAGCTAGCTTGTGGAGCATAATCCAGCAAGCTGGGGTGTGGAGGTGAGGGCAGGGCAGGTTTCTTGGGACTGCAGGCACATGGCACCCTGCAGACACAGTCAGGTCTTGGACGGGCTGGATGTGTGGATTGTAAGGTGGGGATCTCTTGCCTTCTCTTCTGCAGAAGCCAGAACAGAGTCCAGGCATTTTCCTGAGGTTTTTGCTCAGCCTCTGACACATTAACTCGGTGACTGAAACAGTTCGGCCACGGAGGGGGCTCAAGGAACAGGCAACGCCAGTTTCATGTGAGGAAACTGGTCAGGGTGGCCAGGGTTCCCTGGGACCAGTTGCCAGACTCACTTGGCAGTTTGAGGGTCGAACAACCGTGTTTCTGGCCATTCTGGTTCACAGAGAGTGGAGATTCCTAGGTGACAACTCTGTAGCCTACCTACCAGAAGTTCTGAAAGTGTTACAACATGGAGCTCAAGGGAAACTTGGGTGTGGTCAGTCCGATTCCTATTTCTTCAACAATCTTGGAAACACAAATCCAGCAGACAAAAGAAAACAATGTAAAAAGACAGTAAGTCCACACAGTCAGAGATGACCAGACAAAGACGAACATGTGATGGCCACCTTTATTCATACACCAGAACCAGGAGGACAGGAAGACATCTCTTGCTGTCCCTGGAGACTGGGCATACAGTTGTATCCGATCTCCCAGTCTCTCCTGAGATGTCCCCAGAACAGAACAGTACAACTCATCAATCAGTCCACTTTCAGATTTGTGTTGGCCAACAATTCTTACTTCTGTCTTCCATTTACAAATTGGCGGTGGTCACAGTCTGGGACTCCCCTGGGCCTCCAAGTCCACAATGTCCTCACCATCAGCTGGGGCCTCCAAGTTGTGGTACTTTTCTCCGTCTAGGGCCTGTCCCTCTTTAATCTATGGCAGGCATAGTCTCCGGATCCCCTGGGCCCCCAAGTCCACCTCAGATGTTCTCCTACTTAGGCCTGTCCTGAATCCCAAGCCCTGAGTCTGGGTTCTGCCGTGTATCTCATGGGGCCTCCAAAGGTCATATGGTTTAAGACACTTTGGAAAAGACCACGGTTCAATTAAGATTATAATTAGTGAAATTCACTGAAGCTGCTAGCAGGACAATGGCCTCTGAGCCGAGCTAGAAACTGCTGCATGAAGTAGCTGAGAGGAGGATTCTTAAAGGCAAAAACTGCAAGAAGAGCTTGTGTGTCTGCACAAGCAGGCCAAGAATTGCTTTGCTTTGCCAAGATTAGGTATTCAAGGCAACCTAAAAAAGGTTCCTGAATGTCTGATAAGCATGTTTGCTGTAGCAAAATCAATCAATCAATCAATCAATCAATCAAAGCAGCCATAGCACAACAAGCAGATTCTGGTCGTGTGTCTATTTCTGGGTGGGGTTGTTGAGTCGGGGTTACTGGGAACTTTTCTTCCAGGGACAGGAGTCAGAGACAAAGGGCTAGTAGGAACCAAGGTAGATGCCCAGCGTAAAGTGGAGTTTCTTTAGCCATCAGAGTGAAGATCACTGAGTAAGAGAGGAAACAGTGTGCAAAGTCATAACCCCAGGATATAGCAGAGGCAAAACTGAAGTTAGGGCCTAGATTCAAGTTCAGTACGTTCCTCATTGTAGTGGGTAGCCATTCCAGCTTTGATCTGAAAGTTCCAACCCCCATTGAGGCTTCGGTAACTGTCATGCCTACAAGGTGGGCAGAGAGAGGACCCTGAAGACCGAGAACTGGATGTGCCAGCTCTCTTGGTTCCTGGACCCTGGATGCTGTAGGCAGACCAAGCAGAGTTCTCCAGAGAACACCGCAGGACTGCGCCACACCTTTACCAGACCCTGCAACCTATCCCTTCACTTGTAAGTTACCCCACAAAATAACCCCCCCCCTTTTAACTACGTGGAGTGGCCTTAATAATTTCACCAATACCTCATGATTCCAGTGTCTGAACTTTTCAAATGTAGAGGGAAACTGAATAAAAACAAATGTTAAAGATCCTTTCTTGATGCCCGTACAGGGCTGTCCATCCTGGGCCAGAAGGAGACAACAGGGATTCACCCGACACCCTGTGGCACCGGGTGGTCAGGCTCTATCTATGATTGTGAGCAAATGTAGGGTGGGGTATGGAAGAGAGAGAGAAGGAATGGTTCATGTCCTGTGGAGAGAGGCAGATCGGAAGAGGTGAAGTTGGTGAGGACTGGACCGAGGGATAGCCTGCTGGCCACCCGGGCCATGGTGCTCTTCAGGCCTGGGCGGCTGCCAAGGCCCATATCTGCACCCGTGACCCTCAGCAGCTGTGGTCTGTGGTGTTGACGTCCATGGCTCCTGTTACCATCGAAGGCCGAGAGGACAGGGCTGCACAGAGTTGGCCCCACCCCACACAGGCTGCCGCACTAGAGAACTGTCCCTGCCCCTCGCTGGCTGCAGCAATTGAGAGAGCTGGTCCTGCACCTCCCCTGAGCAGGACACCAGAGCTGACCCTGTTGGCAGGGCCACAGGTGAGCTGGCCCTGAGGGTGGGAGAGTGGGAGAACAGGCCCTGCCCCACTTGTCTGCCATGTGGTAGCATGGGGGAGAGAAAGTTGCCCTCCCCCTCACTCCTCATCACCTGCACAGGCTGGAGAGCTGACCCAGCCCCTCACCTGCTGCAGCACCAGGAGAGCAGGCCCAGTGCCTCACCTGGGCAGCACAACGGAGCTGATCCTGTTGACAGAGGCGTGGGTGAGCCATCCCCGAGAACGAGAATGTAAGCATGGGAGGTCTGGCCCCGCCCCTCGTCTGCCCTATGGTGGTGCGGGTGAGTGAGAGATGTCCCCTTGCTCCTCACCCCTTGCCGCCTGTGGCAGGTAGGAGAGCAAGCCCCTGGGCCACGGGAGTGGAAGAGCTGGTCCTGACCCTCAGCACTTGGGAGAGCAGGCCCTCACTGCCCTGTGCTCCTCACTCCTCTCTTTAGTTCTCTTTATCTAGACAGAAGACTCCAAACATTAGGAATATTGTTTTATTTCCTGGAACCCCTTGATTCTCCTGCCTCTGGCTCTGAAGGCTTGAGATTACAGGGGTGTGCCACCGGGCTCTGACTAAACTCTTTAAGAGCTTGTTTGGAATGTCTCCAGGGTCGGGTACCTACCTGTAAGTCGTTCACTAAAAATGGGTGACCTCCTCTACCAGGAAGGTGCCTGACTTTGACCCAGTGTGCGGTGTCAGAGGGACACAGCTGCTCCTGTGCCCTTGACTGTAACAAACAGTCCTGATCGGCCAGGGGAAGAAGACTTTCCTCTACCCCACGTGTCAGGGAAGACACAGTGCTGCCACGGAGCAGGAAGGGACATCTGTCTAGTAAGTCAGCCAGCCTCGCTGCTGATTGAACAGTGGCACAGTGGTAGCTGATCCCTGCCCCCACTCCAATACCCCAAACTACTACTGATCAGCATCAACTTCAAATGCTGACATTGAACAGTGGGCGGAGGGCAGCTGCTAGCATGAAGCATCTTGGAGCTGAGTGTTCATTTCTGCATACCCAGCTCGCTCGCCGTGTGTCTCTCTCTCTCTCTCTCTCTCTCTCTCTCTCTCTCTCTCTCTCTCTCTCTCTCTCTCTCTCTCCTTCAGCTAAAGCAGTCCCAGGAACTCCCTGCTTTCCATGCTCCTAAAGACTCAATGACTTAGAGAGCCCCGAAGCCTTCCAGCATGTGAGATCACCAAGGAAGGTGAAGACACATTTAGTGAAAGGAAATGCTCTTTCCAGTGTCACAACCCTAGACAATGTCAGAGCCAAGGCCACAGTTAGGGCGCCAGATCGTGGTTCAGAGCTTTCCCTTTTATCCCACATTGTTTCAATTCTTCCAAGTGTAGGGGTTTGTCTAACAAATTAATGTTCAAGTTTCTTTCCCTTCCTTACATCGTCAACATGGGGATATGAATACAGTGTAGGAGTTGAATAATGGGATGGAATATGGTTTATTAGGTTCAGAATTAAAAAATCATGTGTGTCCAGGATCAGAGATGCTGAACACTGAGGCAAATTTGGTTAGTCAGCTCCAGGGGAACCCCAAGACTCTATCAGGTGCTGATTGGCTGAGAGGGAGAATGACATCATGAAGCAGGTGAAAGCCAATAGGAATCTCAGAAGCCATGTATAAAAGGGACAGAGTGGACACCCTGCAGGAAGACTAGAGCAGCCCTACATGGATGCCATCTGGGCAGCTGAAAGCACACAACCCAGACATAACAGTTCCCTTTTCCACGGAGAGAGTCACATGTTTCTTACAAGTGGTCATTGACCAAATCATTTATCATTGACTTGTGATGTTCACTTTCAAACAGGTAACATCAGTATATGTTGTGTGGACAGATTAGGTCCTTGCTGGGGAAGAAAGGAGACCCCAGACTGAGTAAAAACAGTCATTCTGAAAGCTTGTTGTTCAGTCTGATTTGCAAACTGACAGCGGCTGTCATGGACCAGAGGATATGTTTGAAAAGCTCCTTTTGTGGCCCAGGTAGTAGCTCAGCAGTTAAAAACACTGACTGCTCTTCCATGCCACCTAGGTTCCTTTCCCAGCCACCATGTATTAGTACACATCCACAGGTAGCCCCAGTTCCAACAGGATCCAATGCCCCCTTCTAGCCCCTTTGGACACCAGACATCCACATGGTGCACCTCCACATGTATTTTTAAAAAACCCACCTCTAACCATAAAGGGAGGAGAGAGGAGAATGGGGGAGCTCCTTTGGGGGCTCAGTTGAGGAGAGTGATGTTCCCTAAGTGTAGCTGTCTAGGGTCCAAGCCTCCTGTCTGCAGATCTCTATTCTCCTCGAACCCTACCTTATTTGAGCTGGGCTGGGTCAGGTCATCCTCACATCTGTTTCTTGTCATTTCTATTTTTCTGCCTAACTGTAGGAATTGTTCCATGGATAAGTCCTGACTTAGCATGCTTTGCATACTCACAGAAGGACCTACGAAGACGAGTGCTGCACGCATAGATCCTCACTCATCTTTTCTAATTAGGGTTCTCATGCTTATCATGAAGTAGGGATTCTTTGTGTGTGCATGTGGAAGAGCTGGTAGTACAGAGACAGAGCTATGATATTTTCAAACTTGTTTGGTTTTGTTTCTAGCTCAGCACCATACTTCAGATACCTGCGACTAAAACCCACAAAGCTTCTATGCAGCCCAGGCTGGCTTTGAACCCACAGATCCTCCACCTGCTCCTGTCTTTTGGGTGCTGGGATTAAAGGCACATGACAGCACATCCTCCTTTATGCGATGATTCTGTAAGTCAGGATAATCTCTATTTCCTGTGTTCTCATGGATATCAGGAGAATGCACAGCTGCCCGGGTCAGGGTGGGTGGAATATTAAGACCCAACTTAGTGTGGTGTGGCAGTCAGCTCTCTGTCATGAAAAACACCTGAGATACCTAACTTAGAACTTTAAAGGTTTGTTTTGCCTCACAGGCACTTGGTCCTGTGCATTTTTGTCCTGTGGCGAGGGGAGGATGTCAAATGCAAGGGACACTCAGTGGAGCAAGTCCCTTCTCCATCACAGCACAACAAGGGAAAGAGGGGCTCAGGTGTGTAGTTCAGTTGGTGGTGTGCTTGCCTAGTGTGTGCAAAGCCCTTGGCTTGTTTCCAGCAACTTAAAATACTTGGTGTGATGATATGTGCTCCCAAATCCCAGTGTTTGGCAGGTGGAGGCAGGAGGATCAGAAGTTCAGAGCCATCCTTGTATACAGAGCAAGTATGAGAGATCTTGTCTATATAAAGAGAATGTGTGTGTGTGTGAGAGAGAGAGAGAGAGAAGAGAGAGAGAGAGAAAGAGAGAGAGAGAGAGAGAGAGAGAGAGAGAGAGAGAGAGAGAGAGAGAGAGAGAGAGAAAGCTGGGTCCCTTTCAAGGACAAGCTCCCAATGATCAGAAGCCTAGGACCACTCCTAAAGTTTCCACCTCTAGTCCCTCAGCTGGGACTAAAGCAGAAGCACATGGACTTGTGTGAGCATTGCTGATCCAACACAGCCTGTGCAAAGGTCATTTTCATAGCAATTTGATGCTTCCACATGGAAGTTTGCAGTTCCTCTGCTCCCTCCCCTGCCCTGCGCCCTCTGTGTCCACTTTCTATGTTATTTCTGTGTTCTGCAGCTGTGCTGAGTGTTGATACCTGAGAGTTTTCTGGTGGAGTCTTTAGATGTCATAGAGACTCACATCCTTTGCAAATACAGACACTTGGATTTCTGCCTTATTTCCCTTTCATTTCTTTTACTTGTCTTATGGCTCTAGTTAAGACTTCGGGAAGAATATTGAATGAGAGTGGAGACACTGGGCAACCTTAACTTGTTACTGATTTCTGTCTTTGAGTCCATTTATTTGGTGTATTATTGACTTTCATATGTTGAACCATTCCTGCACTTTTGGGATGAAGCCGTGTTCATCACAGAGAATTACTCATTGCTGTTTTCTTTAATTCCATTTGCAAGTATTTTATTAACAGTTGTTGCATTTCTGTTCATCTTAGGTCAATTTGTAGTGAGTTGTTTGGTGCTTCAGATTTGAAGTAAAAGATCAATTTGGCTTTTGTAGTTCCTGAGAGATTTGGCCACATTTGGGTGTTTTCCTGCCTGTCGGCACCTGTACCATTTGTTCTTAGGGCAACACACCAACAATTTTCTATAATTTCCAAAGGACTGTTTATTTTGTTAATGTCAACTTAGAATATGCTCAATTCTTGCTTACAATCTTTTCAAAGGTAAGCAGACTTTGTCTGGTAACATATGGCTCCTATTTCCAATTAGCAATTTTCTAATATTGATCTTTTTTAAATTATGGGAAACTTTCATAATTGTAAATATACATGGTTATAAAATTGACTAAAATATGACCATCAGCCAGAAATTTTAACTAGCAGTCATCTGCCCATTCATTCACTGAATGAATTCACTGTCATTCATTTTTTAAAAATAACTGACTTCAGTCAGCTTCCACAGATCTAAGTTGCTGTGAATATTACCATGAGTGGATGGAAGGTACCTCTGGAATTATAAACTAAGGTAAACGTTTTTATTAGTGGCCACCATGAGTTCCTACAGTCTACTCAGGGACTTAGTCCACTGCTCTGACGTCAATGTCCCGTCCTTTGGTTCCTCTTGTAGGTGAATCAGAGATTCCGTAGCAGGCACAGGAGCCTCTGCCTGAGTGCTGTGGGAATCTTGCACTTGAGCTCCTCTTTTCTCTGTTCTCTCTGGTGTTTACTGAACGGAAAACCACGCTGTGCAAAGCTGTCGTGGCACCTGCTGTGTGGTGCCAGGAAAACTGACCGTCAGTGGATGGGTGGGCTGACAGTTTTTGGCAATTCGACAGGATTGTTAAAAATATTAGCATGTGTAGCACGAATCTTAGGTCTTGTTAATAAAAAAAAAAAACCTGGAGCTGGGTATTGAGGTGAATGCTGGAAGATCAGAAAAGCAGAACAAGCCACAGCTAACCTCACCTGGCCAATTCCTCAGCTGATCTTGTTTCCTCAGACTGGATGCCTCTCAGCTGAACTGATACTCAAAAGCCTAAAAGCTTAACCAGATCTAGTCCCTGGTTTTCACGCCTTATATACCTTTCTGCTTTCTGCCATCACTTCCTGGGATTAAAGGTGTGAGTGACTATGCCTGGCTGTTTCCAGTGTGGCCTTAAACTCACAGAAATCCGGATGGATCTCTGCCTCCCAAGTGATAGGATTAAATGCATGTGTGCCACCATTTTCTGGCCTCTATGTCTAGTGACTGTTCTGTTCTCTGACCCCAGATAAGTTTATTAGGGTGCACAATATTTTGGGGAACACAATATCACCACAAGCGCATGTTTTGTTTAACCCTGTATACATTTACAAGGATGTTCACTGCACAATTTTCTGTTACAGAAGCTCAAAAATACAATCAATCCCCCCTCCCAAAAAAAGCCCACCTTGCAAACAGGCAAATGTCTGTAAATATTGAACAGGTTAAATGAACTGTGGTATGTTGACTTATATTCATTATCAGTGAAATACTCTGATGCTTTTAAAACTAGCATGGATATAAATATATATGTATATAATATATATGGTGATATATTGTGTCCCCCAATATATTGTGAACCCTAATAAAACTTGTCTGTGGCCAGAGAACAGAACAGTCACTAGATTAGACATAGAGGACAGACAGTGGTGGCACACACACTTAATCCTAGCATTCCAGAAGCAGAGATGCATTCAGATCTCTGTGAGTTCAAGGCCACACTGGAAACAGAGTCAGGGATGGTGGCACACACCTTAATCCCAGGACTTGAGAAGATCTCATGTCTTGCTTGGGAAAGACACATGCCTTTAATCCCAGGAAGTGATGGCAGGAAGCAGAAAGGTATATAAGGCATGAGGACCAGGAACCAGAGGCTTTTAAGCTTTTAGGCTTCTTGGCAGCAGTTCAGCTGAGATCCATTTGAGTGAGGACGGAGAGGCTCTCAGTCTGAGGAAACAAGATCAGCTGAGGAGTTGGCGAGGTGAGGTTAGCTGTGGTTTGTTCTGTCTCTCTGATCTCTCAGAATTTACCCCAATATCTGGCCCCGGGTTTTTTTTTTATTAATAAGACCTTTTAAAATTCTCATTACATATATATGTGTGTGTATTATATATGTATTAATATGTATATATGTACATTTGGGGGCAATGTAAATGTAGTGTTTGCCTTTGTATAAAATGATTACATATAAGTGTGAAAGTAAACAGTATGGACAAATGTCTACATTTGACTACACTGTAAAGAACACACAGGCACCTGTGGCGGGGTGGAGGAGGATTGAATTTGTGTTCCTGTCCTGAGGAATCCGAGAACCCCAGGAGGGAGGGCTACCAAGCATACCTGCACTGCTCGTCTTGAGCTACAGAGGGCGCTGTGGGACCAAAGCCAGGCTGACCAATCGAGCTCTTCTGGTGCCTCCACGCCGATCTTCACCGTGAGCCACTCCACCTGTACACTAGGGATGACAGGACCCGGAATTCCTACTTGATCTAGGGGCATCTTCCGGTCGCCCGGAGGTCGATGTTTTGTGGTTGGTTCTCTCCCACATTAGGTGGGCGGCATCCTGGTGCCCACATGAGCGGTGGCCCCAGTTAGGGCCTGGACGTAGCTGGCTGTGCCCCACAAAAGAAGGGCAGAAACCACATCCCGGAATGGCAAGGCGCTCTGTTCCAATTTTGGCAGCCCTGGGTCACCCTTTTCTCCGCGGCCTTGATCTCTTCCACCTCCCAGAGTTCTCAGCGCTGCAGCTCCGGGTTCTGGGGTCTCGTTTGTCTGTATGTCGTCCGACTGGTCTTCTGTCTGTGAGCTCGCCAGCGCGGAAGCAGATGTCTGTCTGTCTGTCCGGACTGGGATTTGTCTTCTGTCTGTGGAGCTCGGGCCAGCGCGGAAGGCAGAGGGGAGCGGCTGCCCGTAATGGGTCGCCCCTTCATCACAGGGGCTGCAGTCCTCAGGTCGCTATTTAGTTGCACACAGTGTGAGGGATCCGGTCTGAGCTGAAGCCACCCCGCCCTCAGTACCAGCTGGAGAGGTTCTGTCACTTCCAGGACTCTAGAGGCGGAGGTATCATTTGAGGGAGTTTTCCCTGCCTGTGCCGGTGGTTAGATTTACGGTTTTGTTCACAGATGCTGTGAACGCTTTACTTCTTGCGACTGTCCCTGTCCTGCTCCCCTTCCCAGATTTCAAAACTTTGTTGTTTTATCTCCACAAGTGAGAAATAGCTGAGCCAGGCATGGCCAGACCGGCCTCTCTCCACCCCAGAATTCATCAAGTTCTTTGTTTTATCTCCACAAACAAGCAGTACTTAAAACTCAGGATGGACAGACTGTCCTCTCCCTGTCCCCAGACTTCAGTAAGTTTTATCTCCTGATATCCTTAGAGTCTGGCAGCGTCCCTCCTTCTGCATCCGAGCCAGAACTTGCCCGACCTGCTGAGACAGAGTCCTACACCTGTTGTCCATTTATCTACTCTCATTTCACCCTGATGCATCTTTTATACAAGAAACCCTAAATATAGTGAATTCTTTAAAATTGAAAATTTGGAATGGAGTGGGGAGACAGCTCAAATACAGGAAAAGTTTAAGAAATAAAAAGCCATCTCCTTGCCATGGCCTGTCACAGTAGGCTCCTCTGTTCTGGGGTCCTCTGTGTCTCCAGCACAGCCTCTTGCCACTCAGTCCTCACTTTCTGATCTTCATGTATACTGAATGAACCCTGCTTAGCTGCAATTCATGGACATAAACTACCTCAGCTCTCACTCTCCACGCTGACCCCTGCGTGGCTGAAGTTCAGGTTGTCTCCTCCTATAAGAACTTGGAGCATTCTGCTGATGGAACTGATGTCAGTTATGTGGGGACTGAAAACACTTTTCAGTGAAAGGATAGAATTTGAGCCTTTTTAGTCTGTGTGCGTGTATCCATTACTCCTAATATTTTCATTAATATTTTAACTTGACATGCAAAACACAGGTTTTCATGCTGTTTTCATATATGTATAATCAATACCCTTTGATCATGTGCACCCCCACAGTTCTCCTCTTTCCCTTTGCACCTGCTGCTGGATTCCCTCGCCCAAATGCTTCACGTTATATGTTCACAGCAAATAAATGAGTGTGCACATGTATGTATGTATGTGTGTGTATATATTTAGATCCCACATGTAAGAAAATACTACTTGACTTGCTTGCATCCCCAGTAGCATCCTCCTTGTCCCTCCTCTCCTCTAAGACCCTTTCATCTTCTGACATAATCCCCCTTTGGCTTTCTTCACCTATATGGCACCTTAGTATTTGATGCCAGGCTGAGTTCTATCAGGGATACAGAAGTTCTGGCCATATCTAGGAGTATTGCTTATTGTTGGAGACTGCTGTCCTGTTTTCTTGCCCTGCATCTATATTCAAGATGGGTTAAGGGGAGAAGAAAAGTGAAGATGGTTATTAGAAGGAGGTGTATGTGCTGAGTGGAAAAGGCCAGAGCAGAGAGAAGGAACATGCCTTGGGGGGGCATCTCACCCCCACTTTCCCCCAGGGTACTCTTGAGCAGAAACAGCATGAAATATAAGATACCTGGAGAGAGAGAAAGAGACAGACAGACAGACAGACAGGAAGGAAGGAAGGAAGGAAGGACAGACGGAAGGAAGGAAGGAAGGAAGGAAAGAGAGAAAGAGAGAAAAAAAGGAAGGAAGGAAGGAAGGAAGGAAGGAAGGAAGGAAGGAAGGAAGGAAGGAAGGAGAGAGAGAGAAGAAACCCAGAATAGCCTCGGAAGGGCCTGGATCGTAATCCATCCGGCCCTGACTGTCTCTGTCAAAGGGCTTTTAAAGGAATGCCAAGGGGTGGAGCAAAATACCTCTCCCCAGCACAGCCAAGTGCAGACCATTCCAGACACTTGGTGACCATGCATGTGGTCAAGCCATCCCCTAATGCAGCCCTGCCATGTAAAGCAAGCTCAGATCTAACTAGGAAACCTTTGTGGGCTCCCACACATACCATAGGGTCTTGGGTCCTCTGTGGGAGCCCGTTCTGGGGTTCCTCGTGGCTTTACCCAGCAGGTCCGAATAGAGGATGATCAGGACCACGGGCCTGAGTGCAGGTGTCTGAGATGGCCTGCACTTGGCTGTGCTGGGGGAGGAGGTCTTTTGCTCCACCCCTTGGCGTCTCTATAAAAACCCTGGATCAGAGACAGTCCGGGCCCGTTGGAATAGGTTCCAGGCCCTCTCGAGGCTATCCTTTATTTTCTATCTGTTTATCTCCGCAAGATTCTCTGCTATAAATCCTTCTATCTAATATTTCCTGCTGCTCGCACTCAAGAAAACTCTGGGAAGCTGTGGGGGTGGTGGGTAAACGCCCCACAGAATGGCGCCGTGAACAGGGACTAAAGAAAAAGGAAAAAAAAGGGACGAAAGAAAAAAAAGGGACAAAAAAGGGGGACTAAAGACAAATGAACAGGGACTAAAGAAAAAAAGGGACTAAAGAAAAAAAGGGGGAACAAAAAAAGGGGGACTAAAGACAAATGAACAGGGACTTAAGACAAAGTAATAGGGACTAAAGATAAAGGAAAATAATAGTTTTATTACAGAGTTTTTGGTGAAAGTGCTGAGTCAGCCCTGCCAGTGGAAAGGCATGCCGGTGTTATGAAAAAAAAAATATATTTTATATATATTTTTTGGTGAGGCAGGGGTTTTATCCTCGAGAGAAAAGGAAAGCGGACTGGAAGGATGTCCGATGCTGCAGCGAAATTCTCTTCTGTCAAAATTTTCTATCTTCTATCCCTTTCTCAATTTCTATCTGTGATAAGTATAAGGTATAGGGTAGTAATATAGTTTAGGAAAAACTTAGAAGTGTAAGATTGTGTAGGAAAAAATAAGTAAGGCAACTAGACAGAAAAGCTCTTCAATTTTCTAACTTTGGGGGCTTTGAAAGCAAACTGGGGGAAAAAATCTTTCTTTGGGCTTTACGGGTAGTAAAAAAGCTCTTCTTTGAGCTTATGGAGAAGAAAAAGTTTCCTATGGAAGCTTTTGACCTGGGGACAGCTGAAATGTTAAGTCCAAGTGGCAGGAGAAAGTAATTTCTCCCTGAGGCAAAAATGGGGGTGTAAGAAGTCAAAGTTTAAAGTTGGGAAGTTTTGGGAAAAGTTGGTCTTTCTCCTGGGGGAAAAAAAATCTTTCTCTTAAACTATAAAGCTTTTCTTGGAAAATTTGGGGGGAAAAAATCTCTAAAAAGCCTTAATCTTTCTCAAAAGCTCTTAAACTTAAAAACTAAATTTGTCCTTCTGAGAAAGGACAAAAATTAGAATCACCTGAAGATATTAGTATGGGGACCACCTGTGATTAGCTCTAAGGGAAAACAACAAATTTAAGACAGCAAAACCTCTCTAAGTTTTCAAGCTTTAACAATCCTCCCTGCAATGCAGGAGGCTGGAACAAGTTCCTAAAAACCTCTTCTAAGCTCTGTCTCTTCAAGCTAGTAAAAGACAGTGGGTCAGAGTACCCTGAGGGAAACGCTTGGGGAGAGCAAGGGTGAAGAGCTAGAGAGCGCCCAAAAGGGCAGGAAACTTTACCAGAGAAAAGCAAAAAGCCAAGCTTCACAGTTACAGCCGAGCTGAGGCATCAAAGGTTTTGTCTGAGTGAGCGTTTCAGAATGAAAAGATGCTCCTAATTGTCTTAATGCAAAGATCCCCTGAAGCAATGCAAACTGTTAGCATTGTATCCTCGCTTCTGACCAAAAACCCAGAGGTGACTGGCCAGCATCTGAGTTGGGGTGCATTTCAGGGATACTAGGGTTCCTGCAATTGTGAACTTCCTGGAGCACAGAGCTGAGGCAGGAAGGTGCAGGACCCAGGGGAAGATTGCTAATGAACAAACAAAACTAAAGCCGGTGGGAATGGCACAGTTATCTGCTTTCCTACAAGTCCCAGGTTAATAGGTCCACAACTGCAAAAAGAAATCTGAGAAAAAGCTTTCCTATCAGAGAAAGGACCTTTCTGGGAAAACAGTAAAGCTGAACTGTGTCTGAAACAGTCGTGCTGCCGAGTCAGAACGCTGTCTGGGGAAAGAGCCAGGCCAGGGCAGAACAGAACTATCCAGGGGTAAAGCTTTCTTTTCTGTCAGAGAAAGCACCTCTTTGAGAAAAGCTTTGTTTCAACTGACTCCCTGAGATGAGGGAGTGTAGCCCTGAGGGGTGATTGCCTCTGGCATAAGCTCTGTCCTTGAGCACCCAGACAAGCAAATGCAACCCACTGGGGGACTGGGCCAGGTGAAGGCCTGATGAGGCAAAGCACCTGTTCTAATGGGAGTTTAGAGATGGCAAAAACCTCCCTTGTTGGATTTTCAGTCTGTACGCAAACCGCACAGACCCCGAAAACAGAAACGGACTAAAGCCCCTACCTTCAGTAGCAGGGAAAGCCGCCACTGTAGTGTCGGAAACTGTTTCTGGGGTAGAGGGGATAAATTGAGACCAAACTGGGAACTGTCTGGGAGAAAGACTCTGAAGAAACAGAAGGGACAGATACCTCCCCAGGAAATGCATGACCTGACAAAGCTGCTAGAATTTGAGGCAGATTCAGGGGGAGAAAAAAAAAGCCCCTACCTCCAAAAGCAGCTAGCAGAGGTACAGAGCCGCAGACAGATACCTGAAGCTCTGCATCTGGAGGGGAAGGAACAAGCAAAATGAGAATAAGATCAGTGGGAGAAAAAAAATCTCTGAAGGAGCTATGGAAAAGCTCTGTTGCAAATGATCTTGTCTTTCACTGACTGGCTAAAACAAACACAAGCCCCGAGGAAAGTTGCTATCAGAAATGTCAGCCTCAATGCCGGTTAACGAGGCAGGTGTGGTTCTGATTCAGGGGCCAGTGTCTGATGAAGTTGAAACACCTGTTAAAGCCAGCTGAGGAGAATAGAAACCTCCCAATGTGCCATAGCTGAAAATGTAAAATGCTTGTTCAAATCTCCCGTTGCAAAAGCCAAAAAACTTTGTTCAAACCTCCCGGACAAGAATTTGTAAGCAAGTCTGGTAAAAGAGAACCAGTTGACTCTCAAACCTGATAAGAAATATGGGAAATGATATAAGGGACTGATATGGGACTGATATTATTATGGACTGATATAAGGGAAATGCATTCTGGGAAAGGTAGTTTTTCTGCTAAAGATGGCGACATTGCCCTGAAACACTTTTGTCAGCTTGAAAATACATTCATGGTAAACTTAAAATACAGCCTTTAAAAGAATAAGGAAAATCGTCTAAGAGTTTAAGTGTCAGTTCCAATGAAAAATTGAAAGGATACGGAACTAGGCGCTTCGTGGTTTGGGGCTCCGTTGGTAAAATGCCTTATTTACCCTAAAAGCTGTGAAAAGTTTTTACGGTAGTTGGGTGACAAAAAGCTACCTATAAGAGCAAACAAGCCACTTTAAAATCCTTAAAACAAGGGAAAGCAGTTTATACACTGAACTTTGTCTTAGATATGAAAAAACTTGTTGAAATTTAAAAAGTTCTTTGCCTTTTGAACAAACTGCCTACAATGAGTAATTCCTTTGCAAATCTAATAAGGAGACAAGGAAACAGGCATTCAAAAAAGAAATGACTGCTTTATAGATGGGAAACAAACTTCAGAAAATCTAGCTGTTTTACAAAAGAGTTGCTTCACCTGAAAGTTCCTTATTTAAAAAAAAAAAAAGACAATGCTAAATATCACCGCTGCTAATAACATCAGGAGTTAAAGCTAATGAAGTGAAGTTTTTCAGTAGAGCAAACCAAAAGTGCTGCTGTAATAGAAACGCTTGTCTGAATTGAGGCATTTAGGGGAACTATTATGAATTTGGGTGAAGGGACAGCCTCTAGTTAAAAACTGTCTACCGCTGACAGTGCATCTCTGCCAGTTCGAAAAGGCCAACTCGCAACTTTGGGGTGTGGCTTTGTCCGGAGAATGTTACAAACCCCTAGCAACAAGTATCACAACTCTATAATGACAACACTCCCTAAATCCCAGTGCTTTATAACAAAGCTAACTATAAACTGTAAACTTTAGAAATGATGTACGTACTTCCTGTCTAGTTAAGAGAATCTTTCTAATAGAGATGGTGATAATAATTAAGAGTAAGAAGTTAGAAAGACGAAAATAAGATACATGAGTTTGTAAAAATGCTGTTTTGTTAGATCTGTGTTAAGAAATCTTTAGGTGTTTGCTAAGTTAGATATATGCTAATGGTAGCCTATATAAGTTTGTAAAATAGATCTATAGAGTTCCTTTAAGAATATAAGCTTGTAAGAAGTATCTAAGGTAGTCTTAAGACAGGTAGTAATAAGCTTGTAAGATGCTAGTTGTAAATGTAAGTTTAAATAAGAAATAAGATGGAATGAATATAAGTATATAAGAATTAATAAATATATTTGCTAAAGTAGTTCTATAGTTTCCTTAAAGTATAAATAAGTAGATGTTAATGTTATATGTGAGTTTGTAAAAATGTGTAATGTTGAGTGAGTTTATGCTTAGCACATGTTATGTGAGTTTGTGAAAAAGTGTAAATGTTAAGTGTGAGTCTATTAATGTATATGGTGAAAACACCTGAGACACAGGAGATAGTGTCCTGGTAGACTGCAAGGTAGGCAGTCTGAATGGTTTCAAAAGCTCCAGAAGCCGCTAAGAAGCTAAGAATGGCGGACGCCAGAACCAGCACAAGGCATCTGCAGCTGAGATCCGTGGAATATCAACGCAGCACAGAAAAACCTGAGCTAACAGCAAAAAACGGTGCGGTTTAAAATATTACTATAACTAAAAAGGTCTGTCTGTGAGAACAAAAGTTGCAGAGACGCTTGTTTGAACAAAAAATATTAACTGCAAAAAGTTTTGGTTGAAAACATCTCTTCATATTTGGAAGTGAAAGCCTGATACCAGAATTTATTTCTTGTTTGAACTTTTTGAACTTAAAATGAGATAAAATTACAAAAACATTTTGGTTATGGATTTCTTCAAATTTGGAAGGCTAGTACCAATATTTATCATTTGAATTTTGGTACTTAAATGAAATGAACAATAGAGATTTCATTGCAATGGGACAATTTTGAGCTTACTTATAGTAATGATCTAGGAACGGTTTTCTGGAATTGGGTTAAAAATGGAACTGTTTAAATGAAGAAATGTATTTCTACTTAGAATCAAGATGCAATTTTGTGTATGCACATATGCTTTATTAACTGGAGATTTATGAATTGTTTTGTGGAACTGTTTATGTAAAAATGGAATTACTTATGGAACTGGTTTTGTTACAAATGGAACTGTTTAAACAGAAAAGTTTGGGTTTTCTAACTAGGCTTGAGATTTTGCTTAAAATTATAAAGAAAAGGAGGAGCTATGAGATTGAATTATGTTCGCAGAAACCTATTGATATTAATGCACCCTGGCTTTGTGGAATTGAGGAAATGTTTAAGTTTGATGTGAATACATCGAAGTTTTTCCTATGTTCTGTTAACAAGAAAATTCAAATGATTGAGTTAAAGTTGTAAGACGGAGAAAATTGTTAACTATATATAGCACCATATATGCTAATTCTAATGGTTCTGTTAAGAGTTTCTTTTGAGTTGTAAGATTGAGAGAATTGTGACTATGTATAGCAATATTTATGTTAACCTGTTAATGGTAATGATGAAGCTAAGGGATTCTTTAAGTTTGTAGTCGCCTTAAGAGTTTTGGTTTAGAAAGGGCTTGAGGCAGCTAAGACTGCTGTGGTCACCTTGGACCTAATTCAAAAGAGAAATGCCATTTATATCATCCTCTACTCCCATACTGGGAGGTGTAGCAGCTATGGAGATTGCTGTAAGCCATTAATAGTTATTTTTTATATATATTAAGAAGGGGGGACCTGTGGGAGCCCGTTCTGGGTTCCTCGTGGCTTTACCCAGCAGGTCCGAATAGAGGATGATCAGGACCACGGGCCTGAGTGCAGGTGTCTGAGATGGCCTGCACTTGGCTGTGCTGGGGGAGGAGGTCTTTTGCTCCACCCCTTGGCGTCTCTATAAAAACCCTGGATCAGAGACAGTCCGGGCCCGTTGGAATAGGTTCCAGGCCCTCTCGAGGCTATCCTTTATTTTCTATCTGTTTATCTCCGCAAGATTCTCTGCTATAAATCCTTCTATCTAATATTTCCTGCTGCTCGCACTCAAGAAAACTCTGGGAAGCTGTGGGGGTGGTGGGTAAATGCCCCACAGTCCTCATCATAAAGGCTTCCTTATTCCCCGAAGAGGACAAGGGTAATGTACAATTTGGCTAGCTATAATCCTTTGTAACAGGTGAGAAGACTATCCTTCAGTGGAAAGCAAATTCCTGTGTAGAATGCTCTGGTCTCCACCTTGCTCACTGCTGGGGATACAGGTATACATGGGGCAGTGGGGTTCTTACATAGGTGCTGAGATCTCAGCTCTGACCCTCATGCCTGCATAGCAAGTGGTCTTAAGCACTGAGTCATTTTTCCATACCCAGAACTCTTGATTATGTACAGTTCTGTTGTTCTTTGAGAATTCACTGATCTCCACTTTGCTGATGTGAGGTCTGGCCTTCTCTCATGGGTCATTTTGACAGGTAACCAGATAGTTTCCATAATTACATGTTTATATTTGATGTCTCAAATGGAGGTTGGGCTTTGGAGACTGAGGCAGGAGGATCATGACTTCAAGGCCATCCTGGTTAATACAATTAGACTCTTTGAAAAACCACAATTATGGTTGGGGCAATAGCTCAGTCAGTAAATTTCTTACCCTGCAAGCCTGAGCATTTGAACTGAAACTCCAAAAGACATGAGAAAAAAGGGTACTGTGGCAAAGCTTTTAGCCCTAACCAGAAAAGGGATTAAACAGTAAGGTCCTGGGGGTGGTTGGTCACTCTGTCCTAGTCAGTGAACTCCAGTTCAGTGAGAGACAATTGTCTCCAGAAGCAAGCATGGTGGCTCCTGAGGAAGGGCACTCAAGGCTGACCTCAGCCTTTACACAGATGTGCACACTTACATGAATCTACCTAGACTGTGTACACATACAAACAAGATACACTGGAAACATGAACACAACTGTAATGTCTAGTCAGTGGGCCTAAATGCAGCTCATCCTCCTCAGCTGAAATTGTGACCATGAAACCTTATTCCCTTTCCCCCCAGCTCCCAGCCCTAGAAGCCTCCGCTCTCTCGATTTACATGAATTAGCCAGCTCTAGGTGCCTCATATAAATAGCATCATGTAATGTTCTTCCCATCCTGCCTGGCTTACATCACTAGTCACTAATCGTGTCTCCCAAGTTACCTCTGAACTGTCTTGTGTGCAGAATATTTTCATCTCTGTGGAAGAATATTCCATTTCCTGTGTAAACTGTATTTCATCTGTACATGACCTAGCTGGCTCCATTCTGTTTCATATTAAAGGGACATTTAGCTACCATTTTATTTATTTATTTATTTATTTATTTATTTATTTATTTAAACATTCTGTTCCATTTATTATCCAGGCGGCAAAGCTGAGAAAACCTATTTCTACAGTCTACTGCATCCTAGATACACGGTCATTATGGATTTCTAGGAAGGTGAGTGAAAAGGCTGAACTTCCAAGTGGCTCCAAAAGGACCATAAGCCCCATCATCTCCGTGTCCTGACTGCTGACATTACTTCTTCTTCTTCTTTGATGTGTACATAGAACAGAGTTGTGCCCTGTTTATGGAACAGTTTTCATGGGCAGAACAATATTTCCTAAAGCCATAAGTTGTTAGTTTAAAAAGTCTAATTATGAAATGAGAACATGATAAAAATGCTAAGTCATTGGGATTCCTCCCATGATGCCCTCTTTCTTGAAGTCACCACAGAGGAGACATAAGGTCTCTTCTCTGACCACAGCTGACTGGAGAGCATGGTCATAGAATTTAGTGTCCAACTGACTGGATGAGCATTTTTTCTGGATGTGACCATGGGGAATTTCTAAGGAAACTGGTATGTATGTATGTGAGTGCCTGGGCTCTGTGGCCAAGATCCACTCTTAACATGGGTAGCCAAGAGCTGCAGGGAACAGAGAAAAGATTTTCTCTGTGTCTCTCCTGGGACATGCAAGCTCTTCCTCTGTCCTTAGACATCAGAACTCCATATCTTCTAGGCTCTGGCCTCTGGGTTGTAGATTTGTGTTTCTCTGTGTCCTTGGGCTCTGGCCTCAGACTGAGACTCACACAAGTGGCTTTTCTGGTCTGTGCCTCTCTGACATGGACTGAGCCAGGTTATCAGTATTCCAGAGCTGTCACCTTGCAGAAAGTCTGTTGTGGGAATGCTCAGACATGTAGACTGATTCTAAGAAGTGTGGGGCCTAAGGAATTTCATTTAGATTTCAAAGGATGCTGTGGTCAGCCTGTGGGTTAACATACATACCTGTCTCAAGAGCAGATCTCCACAGAGAGTCTCCTCTAAGGCAAAGTTGTAGGAGTGTGGTAACCCTTTGAGAATCTGAAACTATAGGTTAGTTGGTGTGCACTTGTAGCCTGGAAAAGGGGCAGTCCTAAGACTCCAACTGTGAGAGCATCTGATGGACCGAATCCAGCAAAGTCATAGTCATCATAGTAGACAGAGTTTTGGAGTTAATTGGGACTGGTCACTCCTTTCTTGCTTGTTTCTCCCTTCTGAAATGGAACTGAACATCTTTCTCCTGAACCTCCATTGTATTTTTGCAAGTGTGTGGGTTGCTGAGTGCACAGGCTCACAGCTGGGGAAGGCGGACTCTCTCACTAGTATCTGGAAGCATGCGCAGAGATTGCTGACAACTCAGGCTGTCAGATGAAATGAGGAATACCTTCACACATGGGCTTGTTAAAATAGTACTCTCTCTATCTTGAGAGGCTCTTGCTGATAAGCTGGGGACCACATATTTAGATTAATTCTTCAGCCTGAAAGGGTGATAGTGCGTATGTGTTGGGCCCACATCATTTGAATGGTACTTTCCCTAGCATGAGTTACATCTTCACAGGCACCTTCTACACCAGTAGATTGTTGGGGAGTTTCCTATATAGAGAGCTTCAGGCTTAGTGGATGATAATAATGTGGTGAATAATGTAGAGAAATAATCTCCTCACAGGGATTTTCTGCATCAGCAACTAGTGGCTCAGTTGGACCAGAGACCACCTTGATTAAGTTCTAGACTAGTGTTTTTTTTTTTACATTATTTTGTCAATGAATACCAGAAGGCAACATTCTTTGCTGCCTAATTTGACTCATAGTTCACATTACAGAAAGAACTAACTCTTCTTGGCTTGGAGATGTCCAAAGCATAGTTTTGTTAGGTCTGATTTGCCAGCACAGAATCCATGCTCCCCTGCATACCCCAAGAGTCATGGAGTACAGCCACCGTACCCTTATTGAATTACACTAAAGTCTCACTATTCCCAATACCCCATTACACTTGTGTGTTTGTGTTTCCTGATACGTTTATGAGTATAAGTGCATGTATGTGTGAATGTGGCAGTTTGAATGTATTTGGCCCCCATAATCTCCAAGGGAGTGGCACTGTTAGGAGGTGTGGCTTTGTTGGAGTGGGTATGGCCTTGTTAGAGGAAGTGTGTCACTGTAGGGGTGGGCTTTGAGGTTTCTTATACTCAGGATACTGCCTAGTGATTCAGGTGACTTCCTGTTGCCTGCAAGATGTAGGACACTCAGCTATTTCTTTAGCACCATGCCTGCCTGCATGCTGCCATGCCCTGCCATGATGGACTGAACCTCTGAAACTGTAAGTGAGGCCCCTCAATTAAATGTTTTCTTTATAAGTGTTGCTGTGGCCATGGTGTCTCCTTACAGCAATAGTTAGCCCTAACTAAGACAATAGAGCTCTACAGTCAGCTTTAGATGTAGGTTTCCAGTGGGTCTACCTTATGTTGGGGGAAAAGAGTCTTTTGTTGGCCTTGTTGGAGGTAGTGTGTCATTAGGGGTGGACTTTGAGGTTTCAGAAGCTCAAACAGGCCCAGTGGCTCACCCTCTCTCTTCTTACTGCCTGCCAATCCAGATGTAAAACTCTAGGCTCCTTCTCCAGCACCATGTCTGCCTGTGTGCCACTATGCTTCCCACCATGACAATAATAGACTAAATTTTGAACCAGTAAGCAAGCCCCCAATTAAATGTTTTCCTTTATAATAGCTGCCATTGCCATGGTATCTCTTCCCATCAATAGAAACCCTAACACAAATAGTGGAGAGCAAGTAATGGGGAAGACAGAGCCCAAACTGGCCATCTCTTATAACCAAATGAAGCTTCCAGTACTGGGGATGGGTTACATCTAACTAGGTTGTTGGCCAAAGGGATTCCATGGGAACCCTCAAACCACCCAGGCTATTGCCAAGACTTTAAGTTGCTCTCCACAAACTGAGAGCAAGGTACTATTGCTGAAGATAACACCTACACAACTCACTGAACACTGAGAAGTCAAGGTCAAGCTGGTATCTGCCAACAGCTTTCACTCCTGCTGGGTAGTGTTTTTGATGCAGGAAGATACTCTGCACGCTACCAAAGGAGAAACATAAACACCAATCCAGCTACAAACCCTTCGGTCTACAGCAGTTTCCTGCCTGCAAGATATGCTAGAGCAATGGTGACACAAAGCTTGTGGGAGTCACCAAGCAATAGCTGATGTGACTTAAGACCCACTCCACAAGACGGAACCCATGCCCTATGCTGCTTGGGTGACAAGAACCTGAGACTATTTTTTTGTAACCAGGAACACAGGGTAAAAGCAAATATTACTGCTCTCCTTAAGGAACATAGCACTAAAATGACTCCTAATGACATCCTGCTATCCTCACAGATCAGGCATCATTAGAGAAAATTCTTTATGCAGCAGATGAGAACAAATACAGAGACCCATGGCCAGACAATATGCAAAGAGTGAGAGACCTTTGGAACTTTCAGCCCTAAACTGGATAGCTCCATCAAATCCCTACCCTTGGGGCTCGGGGAACCCTGAGGAGGAAGAGGAGGCAGAAAGTGTAAGAGCCAGAGGTGATGGCGGGCATCAAGGAAACTAGGCCCTTTAGACCAACATGATCAACCACATATTTACTCAAAGAGACTGAAGCAACATGCATGGGGCCTGCACAGGTCGTAGATGGGGTCCTAGAGCTGAAAGAAGTGGACACCAGCCACCATCTCTAGCCAGAAGCTGTCTCCAATAGATAACCACTTACAAATGAAAATTTAGTTTTCTTCAAGCAAGTCTCACCAGGGAAACAAACTACTCTTGAAGGTAGGCCACATTCCCAGCAGTAGATGGCCAACAGAAAACAAACTCAGTGTCATCTTTAGAGGTTCCTTGTCTCATACTGTTGTGTCAGAGGCCTTTCTCTTTTCTTTTTAACTTTATTTGTTTTCTAATTTTAAGTTTAATTTCTCTCTCTCTCTTGTTTTAGCCCTACATGTCCTTTGTGTATATATTACGGCTTTAGGTGTTGTGATTTTTCTGGGATTCCTAAGCGTGCAAACAAGTGGGTCTCTGCATATGTATCTGTTTCTTGTGTCTTTTCTTTGGCTCTTTTCTTCCTGTTTGTTTTGTCCTATTCTGATGTGTTTGTTTTCATTTTATCTTATATTTTATTATTATTCCTTCAATGCATGTGTTTTCTAATGAGGGAAAGAAAAGGGGTGGATCCAGATGGGAGGGAGGGAGGGAAATACTGGGAGGAGTAGAGGGAGAGAAAATCATAATCAGGACATATTGTCTAAAAATGTAAAATAAAAAAGCTGATAAAAGAATTAAATAAAAGCTTTTAAAAAGCATTTGGTGCATAAACTTCAATGATCATGTGATTTCTCTCCTTGAGTCCATTAGTTACATGTTAGATTCATTGATTTGCTTGTATTGACCCATCACTGTATCTCTGGAATACTTTGGTGTTTTCTTGCATTCCATTTGCAAAGATTTCATGAGCAATTTTTGCATTTTTGTTCATCAAGTCTGAATTTTCTTTATGAGGTGAGTTTGTGAGGTGAAAACATACCTTAAATTGGTTAAGTGCTAGCAGATTTGAAGTAAGAAACTGTTGTGTATCAATTTCCTCCAAGATTGAAATATATCATCCTACAGGGAAGCTCTTTGAAAATATAGTAAAAATTCAAAATAGGTTCAGGAAATTCCTGAAACCGACCATGTTCACAGCCCCCCCTCCTCCCAGCAGTAAACAATAAAGCTTCTGAGAGTCAGGCTCAGAGAAGGCAAGCTGCAAAGAAGACTGAGACCAGCCCAGCTGCCTGGAAAAGGCAGAGCAGCTAAGCAGCCTGACAAGCAGCAGAGAACAGCAGAGCTGCCTGAAAGAGAGAAAATTAGACCAACTGAGCCAACTCTAAAGGATATTCTCCAACCTTTTGAGCTGCCTTCTGACTGTGCTCAATTTTCAGCTTTTGTGAGATGTCTGTCACCCACCCTGGGTGAACCTTGGTGATGCAGCTGTCTTTGTCATTTCTTCTTCTATAAGTAACCAATAATCCATATTCCTGTAAATGACCCAATAAAACCCATTGCTTCTCAAAGTTAGACACTGGTGGTATCTGTACATTGGTCTGTGGTGGGTTCCCTATTGGAGTTGAGTGGACATGTGTTGCATCTCCCCAGGAAGAGTCTGTCATACAATATAATTGGCACACAAACAAGTACTCAACAGAACCAAAGACGAGCTGGGGAGGAATGAATGCCTGGTACTGGCTGAAAGGATTTCCCATAGTAAGGGTATCTTTGTAATTAGGAGCCAAGGAAAACCACAAAGTCACAGCACGCAACAAACTTCACACAAGAGATTTATTGGAGAGAAACACAGAATGACAGAAGGGGCAGGCTTTTATAAGGTCCTTGGGGCATATTCAGTGAGTTAGTGGAAAAGCACAGCATGGCCACAAGTATTGCTTGACCGTTGACCCTGAGTCAGGGGGTGGGGATTTCTAAGTCCTGGGTTTGGAGACAGGCCAGGAGCGGGATGATTTTCCACTGGCTTAGTGCCCTGCACTGGCTCTGGGTAGCAAGGAAACAAATGATGCTGAGGAGGAAATTCCAATGTGACCTTTCCTGTATGATGCATCTAAGTGTTCCTTTTTGCTATGGCAGCAGTTGCATGTTTCTGGGTATGTGCAGTGAGATGTGCAACTGAGGCTGAGCTGTCGTTAGGAGTGTCTGTGGGAGACTCACAGGATGGCAGTCTTTATGTGCTACAAGGCGGCATGGCTGCTTGACAAGCAGAGTTTTCCACGTGTATATGGAGATGCCCAGAAAGGGTTAAGGACTTAGAGATTTTGGAGTCTTGAGATTGTGCACTAACATAGAGTTTGTATGCAAGCAATGGCAGAAGTTGCCTGCCCACTCTTTTGTGTAGAAGAAATGCATCGGAAGCTGATAGGGTGGCCACACAGGAAATTGTGTAAAGGAGGAATTACAATAAGAAAGGGAGATGCAGCTAGCATCCTCAATGTTGGCCTCCTACAGGGCAAGTAAGATAAGTGAGAGGATGAGAGAGTGGTAAGAGCAATAGAAGATGCCCTTCAGGCCTCTAAAAGGGGGAGCTATGTGTTCCGATGCAGATGAGGACCTTAACGATAGCTCTGACCAAGAAATGAGGGCCAGAAGGAAATACCCAGCCCTTAAACAGCTGGAATTAGTACAGACTTTTAAACAAGCAGCAAAGGACCTGACACAGGTTGGCTTGTGAGGCGCTGGGACATGGGGTCAATCTAACTGCGGAAGAACTGAGTGACGTGACTACCTATCCCTCCTGAAGGCGAAGGCTGCATTAAGTGAGACAGTATGAGGGAAATAATTCCCTGATGAGCTGGCTTATTAGAGCCTTTAGGAACACTTGGTGATCTCCATCTGAGGTCCGAGTAAATGCCAGGGGTGGAGGACCACAGGGGAGGGGAGGATGCTCTTGAGCAAACTGGGCATAGAAGCTGTGCTTGAACCCCACTTCATAAGGCAGATAGAACTATGTTGACAGAGTTAAAGAAGAGTTTGATCCAGCAGGGACCTCAAGGCTGGTCTGGTGCTTTAGCAACTGTTCTGAGCCCCTTGGAGGGGCAGGATCTTTATAAAATGGGCAAGTCTTTCTCAGATCTAGTGACATCAAGTGTCTGTAAAGAGAGAGAAACCAAGGGGAGAAAAGAAAAGGAAGAAAGGTCTGCATTGCTTACTTCAAGACAAATGTGGCTATTTTTGTTTGGATCCAGAGTTCTTACGGAAAAACACTGATAACCAAATCCTAGGCTAAGGAGCTACTGGGAGCCTTGAAAGCCCAAGGAGGCGTCACAGAAGACGTCTGTGATGGAACAATGCAGGTGAGGACAGCCAAGCCTGTCTCAGGAATGGATAATTATCCTCCCCAGACTGAGGAGGGATATTTCTTTCCCATAATAGGCAATGCTGGGGGTGGAAATGGTTTGTCCAGCCATGCTCTGGTGAATGGAGAGGCAACAGCTATGGCTACAGGTACAGTGCCAATCCAGGGCCTCTTGGACCCAGGGATCCAGCAGGTGCAGCAGGGGAGAGCAAGGCCATGTTCCCTCTTGTCCCAGGGGAGGTCTGAACAAATTCAGTCAGACCCGCTGAGTTCATCAAGGGTGGAGAGATGAACAGAAGAGCCATGGAAGATCACTAGGATATGGAAATGTAACGGCTCAGAGAGAATGACTGAACTGAGGAGTACAGAGAGCTAATTATGTTAGCTCCTCCTTTCCATGCTTTTGTACTCAACCTTGATCTGCAGAGGAAGCAACCGAGAGAAATGGATGGAAACTTTCCACAGTCTTAGACCTTGATTATGTTGGACTTTAGTACCTTCAGAGTTGTAAGTTTCTGGGATCACCTGGCACTTGCTCAGAATCCATGACAGTGGACTTTCAGAGCGCTTCACCAAAGTTATCTTAACTGCACTATTGGTTGTGGGATGGTGGTTCAGGATGTTGCCGTGACATGCCCATCTTTTGGAGAAGGTTTTCTTATATAAGTGGCATGATGCTAACCTCTGAGTGTTTGCAGATTCAGAAAGCCATGGGAGAAACATACAGGCACATCTAAAGGAAGAAGGCTGTGAGATCCACACAAGGTATAGGGCCCAGACACCGCGGTAAAATTCATGGGGTATTATGATCTGGTAAGAAATGTATATGACAATGTTGTTGAAAAAATCCTACAACAGCTCATATATGTAAATGTAAAGGAGTTAGAAACATTTGGGGGGCTCTTGGGATATTGGCAGATTTTCATACCCCATCTTTCCAAAGCTACACATCCTCTATATAACTTGAATGATATTACATGGAATTGGCATAGAAATATCAAGATTCTTTTGAGCAGGCCAAGATCCTTGTAGGACAGGTTAAACAGCTGTGTGCCCCATTACCCAAAAGTTCAGAAGGCTACAGCTGTTGGCTACATCAAACCTAAGCAATCTATTTCTATAAGGTTTTAGTCCCAATCATGGAAAGGAGCAGAACTCATTACACAACACTAGAATGGCGACCATGAGAGGCAGGTATTGTGGTACGTGTGTAATCCCAGTACTTCGAAGGTATGTCAGAGAAGACCACAACATCTATGCCAGCCTGGTCTTCAAGTTCTGGGCCAATGTGGACTACAGAAAAATATGTTTTAAAGAATCCAAAATTAGGGCTTGGAGGTAGCTCATTTTGAATATCCAGCATCTATATAATTAGCTAGGCATGGCTGCATGTTCCTGTAACCCCAGATTAGAGGTTGAGTGGGAGGATGGGTATGAGAGCCCATTTTCAGGTTTCCTAGTGGCTTTACCCAGCAGGTCTTCATGGAGAAGATGATTGGACCACGGGCCTGAGTGCAGGTGTCTGAGATGGTCTGCACTGGGCTGTGCTGGGAGGAGGTCTTTTGCTCCACCCCTTGGCATTCCTTTAAATACTCTAGGGAGAGATAGTCAGCCTAATGGAATAGGTTCCAGGCCCTCCTGAGGCTATCCTATATTTTCTATCTGTTTATCTCCACACTCTAAATCCTTCTAATATTTCCTGCTGCTCTTACTCAAGAGCACTCTGGGGAAATGTGGGTGTGGTGGGTAGCCCCCACACACAGATGGACAGATTCTGAGAGCTTGCTGGCTAGCCAGCCTAGCCAAAATGATGAGCTTCCCTTTCTGTGGGAGACCCTAGTAAGGCCCTAGGAAGAGAGCAGGAGGAGACACTCCTGCCCTCCCCTCCCCTCCCCTCTGCACACATGTGGATGCTATGTGCACCTATACATGTGCAGGGAACATATACTCAAACTCCCCCAAGCTACACAAGACACTCGCACATATCTGAAAGTGAGTTTTCTTTCTTCCCAGCACTGGAAGAGAGGTTGTAATGGGTCTTCCAGAAGAATCTCTGCCCTCTCCTGCATGTCATGGGGGCTGGAAGAACACATAATGTGGCAAAGGACTTTTAGCACATGCTTATTCTCTCCTACTTCATGCTTGACAGAAACTTGACATGAAGCTTGCCCTGAAGAATGCTTTTCTCCTTTGGATTGTTTTAACAAAAACAAAACTGAAGAGCTTTGACTGATAATTGATCTGACATGTATGAGGTGCTGCTATGAAGCTTTGTGTCACATGGAAACTTTTCCCCAAAGTCTGACTATGTTTAAATGTGTAAGAAATCAATTGCTTGATGTCAGACTCCAGAAATTTCGACCTAGTGCTGGCTAACTAAAGTCAAGCTGAACCCAAATTTTATTTTACCTTACCTGGATTGTTTCCCTGTTGGTCATAATGCTTTCAGGGATACCCAAAATGTGTGGCATGTGCAAACACTTGAAAATATGCATATGGGTGTGCAAAAGGCGAGTTCTGCTTCATAAAAACAAAATGCACCCATCAGAGAATGAACTCCCACTTCTACACTACATGGTCTCTATACTGCATCCACATACATCCTAAGCAAGCTACTTGTCACCACGCAGACTCACAAGGAATTGGAACTTTGAAGAGTCACTTTTAGTAACAGATAAAATTAGAAAAGCAAATGCTCCTTTGACTCAACACTGGAACACTAGTGACTATATATGCTCAGAGACAGGTGATCTGGAGCGAAATCTGCTCACAGAGAAACGTGGCCAGTGTCCTTCTAGGAGATAGGAGGAGCTGCCATTAGGAAGGAGGTCAAGATCTTCCTTGTTCTGTTTGTGACAACGCTCAGGCCCTCTGTTCTGCTCTGGGACAATCACATGTGTTATGATTTACTCCTCTCTCACCTGCCAATAGAAAACAACTTGTCACAATCTCTTGGTGTTCTCAGTCCCACTCATAACACGTGTGAACCCCCGCCCCCCGGAAGTAAATGACACTCATCTTTCTCCCTCACCTCAGTGTTTCACAGCCTTGGCTGTTCTGCTTTGTTGGGGTGCAGTGTTACGCCACAGATGCCAAGGTGAACCTGAGATATCCCCCTAGCACATGCCAGGCCTAGCTGGCCTGCTCAGCATTCTTGAAGTGTTCTGGAAAGAGCCCCACTCCTCGGCTGCCTAAAGCAGCTTCCCTGATCCAGCTTCCTCATTAACATCAAGGTGAGGTTCGCTTTGCATCACTCCTTGACTTGTTTGGAAATGAGGAATGGGTTCAAGGGTGGCCCTGCCTTCCTCACAGTCCCTACATCTCCTAGTGAACACACTGCTCAGCACTCTCTCTCCAGGGTTCCTTCCGTCTCTGCAAAGGACTGCACACTTTATGGACACATACAAAGACCTTAGATAATTTATGTCCCCAGGCCACCACTCAGGAGGAGTTCAGAACAGGACACAAAAGGAACTGAGTCCTCTGTTTAGAATGAGTCAACAAGCCAGCCTTCCTGCCTCATGCCAGCCTGTCTGCCTGCTTGCCTGCCTTCTTTTCCTGTGAGACAATGTCTCACACTCCATCAGAGGCTGGCCTTGACCTCGTATGAAGCCTCTGGTCTCAGTTTGCAAAGGGCTGGGAATACTGGCATTAGCTACCAGAAGAATGAATATTTCTAACTGTCACATTGAAACAAATTGATAATTCAAGGGTCTCTGAAAAGCAGCCAAGTATGAAGTCATCAAATTCAAAGTAACCAGGCCTTTCTACCCCCTGTTCATTCTGTGGAGTGATATATACAGACTCCGACCCTGGATAGTTTCTGGAGAGTCACTGGCAGCCGAGGGGGAAGAAACAGTCTTAGATCAGGAAGTTTTCATATCTTTATCAGTGTACCACACAGGATACCATGTGTGTTTGTTCCTCTCTCTCGGTGTTCTTTGGTGCAAAATGGAGGTTCTGGTTGTACAAATCTTGTGGAATGACCACAAGGCACAGGCCCTTGAGACTCTGAACTGCAATGAACAAGAGAGAAAAGTCTAAGGAGACAGGGGCCTGGTGTCTCTGAGCAGAACTCGGCCTGGCAGCCTGGGAGAAAAACACAAAGCCCTTGGGGTTCTCTCCATGAGTCCCCTCCCCATGATAGAACCACAAAGCTCTGGCCACAGCTGACAGGGAGCTGTGATGATGGACTTTACTGTTAGCTTGAGTGAATGGAGCAATACTTCTGGACGTGATTATGAGTTTAATTCTGTGTGGGTTTGTGGACTCAGTGGGCAAAGTTGAGAGGGGTCAACTCAGGTGGGCAACATGAAGACTTCTGGGAACTAAACAGACAAGAGAAAAGAAAAACTTTGCTGTATCTCTCCTGAAACAGACATGTTTTCTTTGTCCTTAGATCTCCAGGTCTGCTGGTCTCTGGACTCTGAGGTGCAGGCTTATGTTTCCCTGGGTTTCCCTAGCTCTTGCCTTAGGCCTAAACTCACACAAGTGGCTTCCATGCTCTGTGCCTTTCAAATGTGGACAGAGCCAAACAACCAGTATTCCAGAGCTTTCACCTCTAGAAAGCATGTTTGGGAGATGCTCGGCCATATAGATCATTTTCCCCAAGAGCTGTGAGGCCATGAGAGGTTTCTCATGAGAAACCATGCAATTTTAAGAGGTTGCATACAGCCTGGAAACACACAGAGAAGCTTGTCTCAAGGTTAGACTACCACAGACTATCCCCAGTAGGACAATGTTGTAGGAATGGGGAGACACTTGAGATCCCAGAACTGCGGGGTGATCCATGTGCTCATATAGCCTGGAAAAGCTGCAGCCCAAGCAATTGTGGGTGAAGATGGTTCCCTAAGCCCAGCAAAGCCACAGGGCCAGGGATATCAACTTAGCTGAAACCAGTCAACACTTCCCTGATTATTTCTCCCAGACCAATAGGAACTGAACAGCTTCCTCCTGCTCCTTCATGGCATTGTGCAAGTGTGTGGATTCCTGACTCCACTCGAGCACGGACTCGAGTCGGGGAAAGGCTGACTCTCTCACCTGTGTCTAACTAAGACAGAGCATTGTGATTTGATTTGAAGCTCCTCTTCATTCAAGAAGAGGTTTTGACTCATGCAAAGCAAGACAAGAATCAACCAATACTTCAGAAACTTCTGAAAAGCCAGCCCTAGTGATGCACACAGGGAATCTCAGCATTTGCGTGCTGAGGCACCATGGCCTCAAGTCAGGATTATTCTGGCTACAAAACCACGAGTTGCAAATGACGAGTGTTTTGGCTAAGGTATTTAGGAACTTTATATTTCTTAGATATTTGTAGATTTCCCTTTTTAATCCTTTATGTGTCATCTGTGAGTATGTGTTGATGATCTGTGTCTACTTTGAAAATGTGCATTCATGTGTGAGCAAGAACACGCAGGTGCTTCAGCACATCTGCGGAGGTGAGCAGACGGCCTCGAGTGCTGTCCTTCCCTGACGTTTTGGTCAAACAGCCTCTTCTGTGCTGCTGTGTCTGCCCTGCTGGCTGTGCTGTCAGAAGCTGGGCCTTCTCTTCTCTCCACATCCCCTCACCTTGAGAGAACTTTGAATACAGAGGTGGCCAGCGCTCCCCGGTGTTCATGCGCTTTCTGGAGGTTCTGTCCCAGGTCCTAACACAGTCACCGCTAGCGCTTCATCCACGGAGTCACCATCTCCCTGGCTACACCTGAGGATTTCCTCTGAGGGTCTACCAAATGCTGAGAACGATCTCGTGCAACGGAAATTCTCTTACCTTCACATCTCTCCCAGTAACACAAGATTATCCCATAGTCCGACTTTCAGAGAATAACAGTGCACAACACATTCCTTGTGACAGATGACTCCGTATTTTCTTAATGTGATTCTTCAAATCTCTACAGAGCTCTTAAAAGATGAATGTCTACATAAGTGGGTAGTAGATGTAAAGCAAAGGATAACCAGGCTACATACAACCCACAGCCCTAGAGAAACTAGGTAACAAGGAGGACCCTAAGAGGGATACATGGATCACCCCCCTGGGAAGGGGAAATAGATGAGATCTCCTGGGTAAAATGAGGGTGGCGCAGGAGGGCAAAGGGGAGGGGATGAGAGATGGGAACATGAAGGATCAGGATGGTCGAGTTGGGGGAGGGACGGAGAGGGAAAGCAATGAAAGACATATCTTGATAGAGGGGGGCCATTATGGGGTTAGGGAGAAACCTGGTACCGGGGAAAACCCCAGGAATCCACAAGGATGACCCCAGCTTAGACTACTAGCAACAGTGGAGAAGGTGCCTGAACTGGGCACCTCCTGTAATCTATAATTGTCATCATAGAGCCTTCATCCAGTAACTGATGGAAGCAGATGCAGAGATCCACAGTCAAGCACTAGGCTGAACTCCAGGAGTCCAGCTGAAGAGAGGGAGGAGGGGTAATACAAGCAAGGAGGGTCAAGATCATGATGGGGAAACCAACAGAAACAGCTGACCTGAGCCCGTGGGAGCATGCATGGGACCTACCTGGGACCTCTGCATGTGAGTGACAGTTGTGTAGCTTGGTCTGTTTGTGGGGCTCCTAGCAGTGGGACCAGGATCCATCCCTGGCACATGAGAGGACTTTTTTTGGAACCTATTCCCTATGGTGGAATGCCTCCTTCAGCCTTGATGCAGGGGGAGAAACTTGGTCCTGCCTCAACTTGATATGTCACGCATTGTTGACTCACATGGGAGGCCTTGCCCTTTCTGATGAGTGGATGGTGGGGGTGTGGAAAGGAGGGAAGGGAGGGGAATGGGAAGAAAGGAGGAAGGGGAAAGTGTGGTTGGTATGTAAAATAAATAAAAAATTTAATAATAATTTTAAAAGATGAGTGTCTGACTTCCAACAAGTTTTGAAGGAACTGAACTGGCTTAGCCTAAGTTAAAGGCCATTTTTACAAGACAGAGTAGCAAGACACACAAATACAGCACTCATCACACGAGGTTCTGTCCCCACAGCAGAGTCAGCGGATCATGGAGCAAAAGCCTGAGGACGTGGACAAGAGGACACAGCATTCTCTGTGGTGCTCAGTGCTCCAGACTCCAGACACCGTCCACCAGCACTGCCTCAGCTGACCAGTGAGCTCCAGGCTCACTCCTGTGTGGCTGACCCAGACACAATGGGGACCACTTCTCCACAAGTCTTTTCCAAGTCAGGGACCTGTGGTGACTAACCTGGCCTTGTCAGCATCACACTTTCCCCGGGCTGAGTGGCTGATGCTGATGTGCTGGGTGCTAACTCATCCGAGGCTTCCTCTAGACCACACCAACAGTGTTTTGCCAGGTGTGGTTCCTACAGAAGAGACTTCAGCCTTTGTAGATGACCATGCTGCACCACGGTCCACCTCCTCACTGTTATTTTTTTCACCACCATCCAAAGACCCGGCTGGATGAGAGATCCCCTTGGCAAATACTTCTGAAGTTTTCTGTAGAATAGTCTTTATGTCTTCCCAGAAAGCAGCTTTCTGTGCCACTTTCTTTTCTTTTCTTTTTTTTTTCTTCTACAGAAAAGGAAAAGGATTCAGGATAACTATGGTGGTTTGAAAGAAAATGTCCCCCCATAGGACCATTAGGAGGTATGGCTTTGTTGGAATAAGTATAATCTTATTGGAGGAAGCATGTGTCTGCAGGTATGGGCTTTGAGGTCTCCTATGCTCAAGCTATGCCCAGTGACACAGTTCATTTCCTGTTGCCTGCAGATTGAGGTATAGAACTTTCAGCTTCTTCTCCAGCACCATGTCTGCCTGCACACTGCCATGTCCCACCATGATGACAATGGACTAAACCTCTGAAACTGTAAGCCACTCAATTAAATGGTTTCCTTTATAAGAGTTGCCATGGTCATGGTGTCTCTTCACAGCAGTAGAAACCCTAACTAAGATACCAATATTTCAAATCTTAGAAGAAAAAGCCTTGTCAGCACAGAGATGACCAAAGTGTAGTTCTTTTCAAGCCTGACATCTCAGCATAGAGTCCATGTGCCCCTCCATAACCCTGGTGCCATGAAACACAGCCACCACCCCTTACTCAGTTGCTGACTTCAGTAACAGCTAAGTCCTGATATTCTCAGTATCCCATTGCACTTTGTAGAGGGCAGTTGGGGACTTCTATGGCTGACTGTACATGTGTGTGCAAGTGAGCCAGTCCATTGAATTACAGACTCTGCTGGTGCAGCACAGCACAGTCCCAGGCACAGGCTGAGTAGCCAACACAAAATCCTCCTGTCTCTGTGATCGCCACACTGACCTTATCTGCCAGGTGTTGTTCATATTCCCTGGTGTACCTCTGTAGGAACTGGCACTTTAGGTTCTCAGCCCTTTCTAAAATAAGATTTACAATCTGCAATACAAAACCAAAATGGAGAGTTAAAACAGTTCTAGTGTCAGAAGGAGAAAAAGAAGACAAGTTGGGAGAGGCAGCCATGTCTCATTCCCTGCCATCCTGAGCCTCTGCACTGCTCAGCAGTGGCAGTGGCAGTTCCTCTCCCACCCAGGGTCAGGATCTGTGGCTTTTCTCTCAGTAGTTCTGTGCTGCTCTGGAATTTTAGGTCAGCCACATAGACGGTAAAGACCCACCTTGAGGATGCTGGTTCAGTGAAGATCCACCTGAGGATGTTGTTTCTTCTCCCAGTGGTAGCAATGTTTCTATATTTACTGTCTTTTTTCAGTTTCTCAACAAAGCATCTAAGGGAATAGAGCAGAGTGACTAAGACATATAGAAAATGTCTAAATGAGGCCCTGAGGAAATGAGTTTCTGCACAAAGAGTTTCAGAGATGCCTGGAGGCACACCCTGAAATCCCGATCCCCTTCCATCCCAGTGCCTGGAGAGAGAGAGGCTCACACTCTCAGTCAGCCAGCACACTCAGCAAACAGCAGCTATCAAGAAGTATGGCTAAGCTGACCTGGTGCTTGCTTGTCGTCCCAGTGCTCAGGAGACTGAGGATTGAATTAGTGATCCCTAGAACCTCGAAGAAACAGGCCATACTGCTGAACTTCCAAACAGGAAATAAAGACAGCAGGTTCTTTCTTCCACTCCCAATAACAATATGGTGCTGTGGAATAATGCTTTTGTACATTGGTTTAATAAAACACTGATTGGCCAGTAGCCAGGTAAGGAGTATAAGCAGGATAAGCAGACAAGGAGAATTCTGGGAAGAGTTAGGCTGAGTCAGGAGATGCCAGTCTGCCATCCAGGGAGCAGCATGTAATGGCACACAGGTAAAGCCACAGAGCACATGGTGACATAGGCTGAGTTTAAATTAAGTGTAAGAGCCAGTCAGTGGTAGGCCTGAGCTAATGGCCTAGCAGTTTTAATTAATATAAGCCAGTCTGTTTACTTGGGTCTGAGCAGCTGCAGACCATGGGGCCACAGGAGGCGGACAGAACCAGGAAAGCATTCAGTTACAAATGGTGCCAAAACATGGGGCAAGTGTTTCCATCTAAAACCTGAGAAAGATAAAAAAAAAACAATAAAGATTCTAAAACAGAGCTAAAAACAGCTTCCTAGTTGTGTCTCTCAGGCCATCCATGAGCTACAGTATGGCAGGTTCTCAGTGATGTGTGGGTTTGAGTGCAGCACAGTAGATTTCTGCCACGGTACCAGTGGTGTCTCCAAGTGGCACAGTGCACTGCATTGTGACAAATTTAGCTTTTGCTAGTACAAGGGAGAAAAAAGAGGTTTCAGGACTACACACTGCTGGATGGAAGCATAGACCCACTGCTTCCCATAGTCAACAGACAGCATGGTTCCCAGAGCTGGCAGTGAATTATCCCCACCATGTTGAAAAGCTGAGATGGGTGGAGTCAACAGGTAAGGCTGCTGCTTCAGTACTAACCACTGCACTTTAAAGCAATAGATTCACAACAAGGCAGATTCAGATGGAATAAGATCTTAAACAGTTTACAGTGTGTATAAAAATGTACATAGGCTTGGAAGAAAGAAGAAAATGAATATAGACAATTATATAAAGAAATAGTTTTAAAAAATAAAATCTTTTGCCAGGCGGTGGTAGCACACGCCTTTAATCCCAGTACTTGGGAGGCAGAGCCAGGTGGATCTCTGTGAGTTCGAGGCCAGCCTGGTCTCCAAAGCGAGTTCCAGGAAAGGTGCAAAGCTACACAGAGAAACCCTGTCTCAAAAAACCAAAAAAAAAAAAAATCTTTTAAAGGGACAGTAAAAGTATTAAAAATAAGCCACATAAAGATGGAAATCATACAGAGAGTCTGGATTATATTGTCTTTGGGATTTTTAACTGCAGAAAGACATTTGATTATAAAGGCTGCTCAGTTAAACCAATATGTATATTTTAAAGGTATCTTGACTTCAAAATTTGGATATAAGGATATGTTGCTTTGGAAAGGAGGCTCTGCTTTCGTTCCCACAGAAAGCAAGAAGCTATGGATTTGTTACAGGTTAAGATACATCAGATTTGATTAGCCAAGACCCCCTGAAAGGTCACCAATGACACCATGACCTAAATCATCCAACATCCAAAAATCAGCTTCAAAGCAACTAGCTGAGACAATCCATCCTCACAGACTACAGCCAAGATTTAACTATAATTCTTAATTTTCTCAGGATCCCTGTAAGAATACAGTGCCCTCAATCAGCAGGAAGCAGCCTAAAAAACTACACCCACATTCCCAAAAAATGGTTTATGGATATTTGTCATTGTTTGGGTTGTTAGTTTACAAATTGTTATTGGTCATAGTCAATCTCTTTCTAAAGTAAAAAAAGGGGGTGTTATAGATAGGGTGAAAGGGTAGATTATTGAATCTACTTTTAAAGAGCAACAACTTGTTTGAAATGTTTTACATTGCTATAGATTTTAGTTTATTGATACAAATCTAAAGTTAATTTTGTTATACTATATATATATATATATTTCTACTCTTGTTTAAAGTATTATGTTTGCACAGCTCATTTAAATTGTAATGGATAATTAAGAAATACAGATTAATAATTAATCTTCTATGGTAGTCAAACTTACAATCATGTTAAGTTTTCTAGTTATACATAGATATAATTCAATTAGGTAGATAATCTTCAAACACTTCAAAGACCTACAGAATTTGGCATTTAAAATGTTTTAAATGGACAATGGCACATTTGCTCCTGGCAGCACCAATTACTTCAAAGAGAAAGATGGGCATTGAAGACACTCCATATGGAATTTATCTTCTTCTTGGCAAAAATAGCCATTTGGGCAAGAAACTGTTGTTGCCTGAACTGCTTGACAAAATGTTGACATGCAGGACCTATAGGAAGATGACTACTGAACTTTGCACCATGAGATGGTCCTTCAAGTTCCTGATTTGCAGAGGAAACTGCCAGACATTCTACAGGACACAGAAAGAATTGACTGACTCAAGGCCTGTAGGCTAAAGAATGGATGCCCCAACATTGCAGAAGAACTTTGGGTGACTATCCATGCAGCCAGCTGTCTCTGTCATTCTAGATTTTTGCAAATTGCTTACAATGCATTTCCTATTTACTTAGGTAATATTATATCCTTCTGAGATCTTTGGTGTAGTTGAAGACTAGATAGTTATAATTTTCCTTGGTTATGATAAAAGATAATTTAGATATGAAACTTTAGACTCACAAATATAGGATAAATAAAATATTTTCTTTGAATTTGCCAAATATAGATATTGTAACTGTAATTCTTACTTGATAACTGTTTTTTATATATAATTTTACTATGTTAAAGTTAAAATCTTCTTTTTTAAATAAACAGAAAAGGGGAAATGCTGTGGGATAATGCTTTTGTACACTGGTTTAATAAAACACTGATTGGCCAGTAGACAGGCGGGAAGTATAGGCAGGATAAGCAGACAAGGAGAATTCTGGGAAGAGGAAGGCTGAGTGAGGAGACACCAGCCTGCCGTCCAGGGAACAGCATATAATGGCACACAGGTAAAGCCACGGAACACACGGTGACATATAGAAGAGTAGAAATGGGCTGAGTTTAAATTAAGTGTAAGAGCTAGGGATCTTTGTTCATCCAGTACCTTAGTGTATTGTTTCTCAACAAGACTCAGCCTCGCCTTAGAGATCATTAGGTAATGACAGGAGACAGAGGGGGTGCCCAGAGCTAGGAGGAGCTGTGCTGTGGAAGGAGACCTCGCGGGATGCTGGACCCAGGGATGCTGCTAACCTGCTTCAACACTCACTCAGTCCAGGAACCAGGAAAGATTCGTGGCTGTGTCACGAACTGCTTGAGAGGAGGCTGTGCTCAGAAACTCAGTGTGACAAACTGGTGTCTGGGAGGACACACGAGTCCCTGGTAAGAGTGACTTGTCCTTGGAACGGGAGGAAGTGAGAGGGAGTTTTACTATGATCTTGAGACTGCCTTCCTCTTACAAAATACCAAAAATGGAAAACAAAAGAACCTATGTTCTAGAATGAACCCTGATGTAGGAATTGCACAACCTGGGAAATGCAAAAAGGTGATGTGCCTACGCAGCACACACAAAGTTGTGAAGATCAGTGAAGTTATGCCCAGGAAACCCCTCCTCAGTGCCTGAGCTCCTGAGAGCCATACACATCTCCTTAGGTGGTCCACAGTCCTCTGGTGACTGTGTAGCTACAGGGAAGGTTAACATCTTTCCTATACCACTCAATGAATTACAGGATGAAAATAGGAGGAATCTGGGCTCTGCCACACACAGTGATAAGCCTGTAACTAGTAGCCAATTCGGACACACCCTACTTGTACCTTACCTGCCAACTCTTTTGTCTAATAGGCAGGCCATGTGGGCACAGACAGAACCAAGTCTCCTACTCATGAAATTCTTTATTTGTGATACCACCATCTTTGATCCCCATGTCTTTGAGTAGCAAGGAAAAGCATGTGTGTGAGCAGCCAGAAACCTGATTAAAAGATGACTATGTCAAGTTCTGTACTGTCCGCAAAGGTGAGAAGCATGAAGGGGAGGGCAGGATGAGTGAGGGAATCCGTCCCGGGAGAGGAGGTGGAAGCTGCACGTTCTCATGTTAAAAACTTGTGGTGCAGCATGAAGGCGACTTCTAGATGTCCGTGTTTATGGCGGGGTGCTGCCATCCCTAGGATGTTTTTCCCCAAGACAATGTAAGAGGCCCAGGATAGTTTGTTGTTTATTTCAACACTCTGGCCAACAGCATGTAAAATTTGGAATCACTCTTGGGGCAGGAGATTAACATCTTCAATTCTGAAAATGGAACTGATCTAAGAGAGAAAAGAGAAGACAGGGAGCATCAAAACCCTGCCATCCTGCCATTCCAGCGGTCTAGCATACTTGAGTGTGGGGGGGTGTGTGAGTGAGACAGGCCTCTCCCTAAAGAAATTAGATCAAACAAAACACCACATGGAGTGATTCAGCTCAAAATTTAGTGAACAAACTCAGCCTGGGATACTCTCACTACAGCAGTAAAGTGGCAGTGTAGAGACTGGCAGTGTCTGTGCCCCTTGAAAACATAACGCGGAGGAGCTCTTGGGAAGCTTCACCTTAAGGAGCAGACCTTACACGCAGCCCGTTTACTGAGAACAGCACTAGAAGACTTGAAGCAGCTGTTAGTGGCTGTGCACACGTCAGAGGGTTGTGCAAAAGCATAAACCCAGCAGTCGCCACCCAGGCTTCCCCTGATATCACTAGTAAGGGGGGAGCACCTAAGCTTGGGGGGAGCACAGCTCATGTCTTCCCCCGTGCGATCCCTGCTAGAAGCAGAAGGCGTGTGATGGGTGTGCTCATTAGCTTAGTGTCTCTCATGCTCAAGTCTGCAGGCACACTTGAGGGACTACGAGGATGGAAAACTCTGTCCCCGCTGTTTAAGGATATCTGGGTCCAGGGCTGAGAGGCAGGAGAAGGAAACCCTCCTTTGAGAGCCGTGAATGAGCTCCATGTCCCAGAGCACTGCACAAGCCTGTCGTGAACGTTGCTCAGGACTGAGGGTGTTGAATTGCAAACATGCGATGCACTCTAAAGACAAACTGGTCACACTATTGACCTGTTCTCTGTGATCCCACTGGCAAAGTAAGAAAAAGTGAGGCATGGCCCCTTGGACCAAACGATATAAAGTTAACTTTTAAACACAGAAAAAAGGCCCTGGGACTTTAAATTTTCACATGTGTTTGCATGCAAATGACCTCTCTTTTTAACTCTAGTGAGAATTGGCTCACTTGAAGCTCCAGCTGTCCACCATTCTGTAGTACTTGGTGGGCTGAGCTCCAGGCTTTAATAAGGCTATTGCCTGTCACCAGATAAACAAGTAGTTAGGAAAGCAGATTCCTTTGTTCATCTGGGAACTTACATTCATTTTTTTTTTAACAAGTACATTGCTAAAGTAGTGACCACTATGGCCATGGAGATATAGGCTTGTAATTCTTGGCTGAGGGAGGCAAGAGGGTAGCCACCTGCATTGCAGAGTGACACACTTAAAAACAATTTTGACTTTTTAAAAATGGAATTGAATCAATGCTTTTTTACATGAATTTACATTGAATTTTAACATGAAGAAAAAATTCCTTTAAAACATAATAGAATTTTACTTCATAGAGCATGCTTGCTAGGAACTCAGTCTGAAACAGAAGCTAGCCATGAAGTAGTGGTGACCCAGCTGCCTCAGACCACATGTGTTGAGGTGACATTACTTTTAGAGAGTTTGTTTGGAGGCTGACAGCAGGGAACACGGATGCTCCTGTGCCCTAGACAGAAGCACAGTCTCATTCTCTCTCCTGAAGGTCCGGTCCTAATTGCAAACCCCAGGTCCAGGAGAGTCGCACACTGAGCCCTGAGCAGGACACAGCTGCCTCTCCATGTCAGCCAAGGCGACCCTGCTCATGGAGGGGCAGCAGATGTGGCAGTCAATTCCCCTCACATCCCAACGCGACTGCTGAACAGCACCGACATGGAAGCTAATGTGGAAAACTGAGTGGAGGGCTGCTCCTGCAGGGAAGCATCTTGGCTCTGAGTGTGCCTGTCTGCACACCAGCGCTTTCTCTGCTTCTGTTGAAACACTGGGGACTCCCTGGTTTCCTTCTCTATTCTGTGCTCCTAAATGCTCGATACCCCAGTGAGCACAGAGAAGTCTGTCGGTTATTCCCTGGTGGAAGGTGAAGATCCACTTAGTGAGAGAGGAAATGCTCTGTCCAAAATCACAACCCCAGGCATATCAGGGCCAAGACAAATGCTATGGTACCAGAGTTTAGTTCAGTATTTTCCACCATGCTTCCATGCTGTCTGCACTGTTGGGGAATATTTGATCACACAGTGAACCTGAGTTTCCATTTGTGTTCGTTAAATAAAATTAACCGTGAGTCAGGAGGCTGTGTTAGCAGCTAGTTGGCAGAAAGCAATCATTAAGCCTCAGAGGGCATCTAGGAGAGGTAGAGAGGAAGGAGTAGGGTGGGGGTTGGAGTGTGCAGGATTTTTTTGGTTTGGTGAAGCAGAAGCTTGGGTCTTCTATGGATGCCAGCAAGGAGAGAGAGTAGCTAGTTGCTACTCAGCCTCTCTGAGCTCACAGGTTTTGACTCCAGCTTTTGAATCTCAAGTCTTATTCATAATTAGAATGACGGAGATTTAGTTAAAGCATTCCGCTGGGGAAGGTCAGTGACTACACAAAGCTTTAGGAATAAGCGCATGATCCAAACTTCCCACTCCTGAGATCGCAAACACTCTATGCTCTGGTGACAATGTTCACTATGGTCAAGTTTCTTCCTTGCTCTTGATATGACAGAAAGGGCATAGCCATTGTCCTCAAGTCATCCTCTTGGACACATAGGCTCAAACTGTTGGAATTCTCCAAATCACCATTTGGTGAGCAACTTTTTTGAGTAATTGGTCTTTGTGCCCCCAAAACAAACCTTCCCTTAAATAAAAACCTCCACTTATGTGGCATAGCACAACCCAGGGCACATTCTGGGAAGCCAACACACTGCCTTCCTGTCTCGGTGCTGTCCACACTGACCTTGTCTGACGCATGCCATTCATACTCATGGGGCTCTGTAGGTCCTGGGGCTTCAGCTGCTCAGCTCCAGGAAAGACAATTTTATTTAGAGTCTGTGATAGAAAGCAGAAATAGAGAATCGGGATGTCAGCTAAGAGAGAGAGAAGACAGGTCAGGAGAGGTGCAGTGTCTCCCACAGGATGTGAACCTCTGCCCTGACATCCCGTCCTCTGTTCTGCTCTGCAGAGACAGCATGAGCTCCTCTCTCCCACCCAATGCTCAGGGTCTGTGGCACTCTGGTCTTGGTCTCAGGCGCTCTGTTCTGCTCTGCAGATTCCAGGTAGAACACAGTGACAATGAAGACCCACCCTGAGGATGTCCTTTCTCATTGCAGTGGTGGCAGATGATCAAAATCTGTGGCATTTAAGCAATGTCTCTATAGTCTAAGGAAATAGACCAGAATAACTAAGCTGCACAGAAAATGTGCAAATACCCTGAAAAGACATGACCCCTGAATGCAGGGTTCCAGAGGTCCCTGAAGTGAAAAGAGGCACACCTTGAAAGTCCTTGTCTCCCTCTTCCCCATGCCCAGAGAGAGAGGCCTCTGATCTTCTCCAAGAGCAGGCACTTGAAAGTAAACTCCAGCTATCTGAGTGATGCATGCCTGTCATTACAGCACTCAGGAGGCTGTGGATGGCATTGGTGGACCACTAGAACCTGGAGGAAACAGTCCACACTCATTACTTCAAAACAGGAATGAATGTATTTGTCCCTTTCCTCCACTCTCAAGTCACAATGCGGATCTTTGCTCGCACAGTAATTGGCACATTAACTCTCAGCCAGGGCAACACTCCACCTCAGATAGCTTTAGGCGAAGTCAGGAGAGACCGGGGTTGTTAGTGATGCTGTCACTGAGTGGGATGCTTCCCCCAGGGATGCTGCTAACCTTCAACACTCAGCTCAGTCACAGGACCACGAAGGAGTCCCTACTGTGTCAGAATGGTGCTTGAGAAGACTGATAGACTCAGTGTGTCATGACTGATGGGCTGATAAGAGACTCAGTGTAGGCTGGGTACTGGTGACGCACACCTTTAATCCCAGCACTCAGAAGGCAGAGGCAGGTGGATCTCTGAGTTTGAGGCCAGCTTGGTCTACAAAATGAGTTCCAGGACAGCCAGAGCTGTTACACAGAGAAACCCTGTCTCGGGGGAAGGGGGAGGGAGGAAGAAACTCAGTATGTCATGACTGATGGACTGATAAGAAACTCAGTGTGATGACTGATGTATGTCTGTCTGTCTGGGAGGACACATGTGGAACTGGTTAGAGTTGGTGTCTTAGGGAGGGAGGAATGGAGAGGGAGGTTTAGTATCATCTCAAGGGACTGCTGTCTGTAAGTCTAGACGGAAAACAAAAAGAACCCATGCTCTGGAATGAATCCTGAAATTGGAGTTACAAAGCCTGGGAAATGTCACTACTAACTGAAACTCAGGCTCATTCCTAACCCTGAGTTTGCTCTTCTGCAGACTATAACTAGATAGCAAGGCTCCTACTTGGTGCACACTGTGAAGATCAAGGAAATTTTGCCAGGGAAATCTCTCCTGAGCCCCAGAGCTCCTCAGAGCTCCTCAGAGTCATGGGAAGCTCTTCAGATCCTGGAATCCTAAAGTGTAGACTAGCCATGAAGCAGTCTTCACTGAGGCTTTAGGAGTCCTTCCCTGTAACAGCTCTGAAATTTTGTATTTATATGCCTACCCAAAGACAATGAACAGCTCAGGAAAGGTCTTATGTGATGATCCACACAGACAGCAATTAGTCCATAGTCATCTGGTGACTGTGAGGCTATAGTGAAGGCTAAGAAGGAAATCCCTTTCCTACAGACTACAGGAAGAGGAGATGAGGAATCTGGTCTCTGCCACACACCAGTGATAAGCCTGGGACCGGCTGCCCAAGTAGAGAAAAGACAGTCAAAACACTCACAGATTCAGACACACCCTGCTTACCTGCCAGCTCGTCTAACAGCTGGGCCATGTGGGCACAGACAGAGCCAAGTCTTCTACTCATGAAATTCCTGAGTCATGACAACACCACCTTTAGTTCCCACGTCTTTGAAAGGACAAGCATATATGTGAGCGGCCAGAAACCTGATTAAAAGATGACAATGTCAAGTTCCATACTGTCTACAAAAGTGAGAAACATGAAGAGGAGGGCAGGATGAGTGAGGGATCCATCACGGGAGAGGAGGTGGAAGCTACAGGTTCTCACGTTAAAATTTGTTGGATAAGGGGAAGTCCTCTTCTGTGTCGCCCTTTATAATGGCTGACACCATGCAGATGGTGGCATCTCCGCAGCCGATACAGCAAGCACAAGAAAAGTCTTGGTTGAATTCGGGTTTGTGGCCAAGTTTGGTTAAATTCTTCATTCACTCTGTGGTGGGACAAAGATTGGGTCATTCTGAGAAAAAAAAAAAAAGAGAGCAAAAAGAGATAACATCTAAGCCCTGCAACAGCCATCCCAGGGGTCCAGCACAGAACATATGTATATCACAGACCTCTTCTTAAAATATTAGAGAAGATAAAACACCAGATGCAGTGATGACTTAAATAAATTCAGTGAACAAATCCATCTGGGGACATTAACACTAAGGAAACCCGAGCGGTGGAGTAGGCACCAGGAACACCTGTACCCCTTGAGAACATAATGCAAAGTAGCTCTTGAATAGAATTTAACTTAAGGGGGTAAGAATACAAACAGTCTAGATATTTAGATTATCACTAGAAGACTTTAAGTAGCTATGAGTGAGTAGAATTTAACTTAAGGGGGTAAGAATACAAACAGTCTAGATATTTAGATTATCACTAGAAGACTTTAAGTAGCTATGAGTGAGACATATTGTCAGAGGGTTCTGCATAAACATAAAGCCTGCAGTCACCACACACAGGCTTCTCCTGGTGTCACCAAGGCTATTTATTAGAGAGGAGCTCAGTGGGTCAGGATCCCAACTCATGCCTTCTACAATGCAGTCAGAGCCAGAAGCAAAAGGCATCAAGGCCGGGTGCCCTCATTCCTTTAGTAAGTATCTATCATGTTCCAGTCTGTGTCCACACTCCAGGGACAGTGAAGAAGGGAAATTCAATTCTTGTTTAAGGATGCCAGGGACTAGGACTGAGAGGCAGCAGAGGGAAATAAACCTTTGAGCTGTGAGCTCAGAGGTGTACCACACCTTGCACTTGCACAAGCCTGTCTTGAACTCTGCTGGGGAGTGAGGGTGTTTGTGAGAAGTGGGGTGCATTTTAAAGACAAACAGTATTGCCCCCTTGGCTGTGAGCCCCCACTGTGACGCAAAAGACAAGAAGGTGAGACGTGAACCATTGGGGAGAAGATGTGCTACTAACAGGTAAAAGTGGTGGAGTAATAGTATTGAGGGAAGGGTGGTATGGTAGGGAGATTTCTGTCTTGTGAAACAGGAGGGAGAGCTAGCTATGAAGAGAAAAGGCTTGTCTTGGTTCACAGTGCTGGAGGCTTCAGTCCACAGTCAGTCATTTGGTCCTGTGGATTTTTTTTCCTGTAGTAAAGGAGGGTGTCATGGCAAGGAGCACTCAGTAGAGCAAGTTTCTCTCCCATAGACTGGGCAAACAAGACAAAGAGGGACAGTGAGGATGACCTCAGTTGCTTGCATAGCTTGCATTGTTCTGCCTCCATCATCCTATGATACTTACCATGGGGATCCTTGCCCATAATCCCAGTGTTTATGGAGGCAGGAGGATCAGAAGTCCAAGGACATCCTTACCTGCATAATAAGTTCAAGGCTGATGGAGGTGCAAGAGACCTTGTGTTTAACAAGATAGGGAGAGAGAGAGGAGAGAGGGGATAGGCCGGGGCACCTTGTCCCTGCAAGGGCATGCTCTCAATGGACAGATGCCTACACCACTCCCATAGGATCCATCATTTTCTAATAGAACTCAGCTGGGGACTAACCCTGAAATATATGGAGATATAGAAGCATTCCTGGTCAACCTATAGCATCCACAGGGGTCAGTTTCATGGAAATTTGATGTTTACACATGTGAGTATCATGTGTATGCTCAGTTCCATGTAGGCAAATGCTGTGCGTCCTTCCCTGGTCCTCAGCTTCTACAATCTGCGTCTACGGCAATTTTCTGTCCATAGTTCCAGCACTTAATTTTAGCTTACACTCTCTGTGTCTAGTCTCTTTATGTTAATTTTGCATTCTCCTGTTTTTCTGAGAGTGTTGATCACACCTAGAGTTGTCTGATGGAGTCTTTTGATGTCACACAGCATCATACCCTCTGCAAATAAGGACACTTGGATCTCTTCCTTTCTCACTTGGACCCTTTCATTTCTTTCATTCATCTTATTTCTCTAGCTTAGACTTCAGGTCCAATACTGAATGAGAGTGACAAAAGCGGACATCCTTATTTCACTCATATTTAGTGACAATGGCTTGATTTTTTTCCTATTTGGTGTAATATTAGCTCTTGGTTTGTCATATACCAGTTACTATATTGAGATATGTTCCTTCTATTCCAAGTGTCTCCCAGGCTCTTATCATGAAAGGACAATTTTGTCAAAAGCTTTTAGTACACAAACTGAGATGACCATGTGACTTCTGCCCTTGAGCGCATTTATTTGACATATTACATTCATTGACCTTCATATTTAGAACTATCCCTGCATTTCTGGGATGAAGCTAACTTCATTGTGGTGAATTACTGTTTTGATGACTTCTAGGATTCCACTTGCAAATATTTTATGAGCAGTTTTTTTACATCTCTGTTCATCAATAAGTCTGATTTTCTTGGACCAATTTCAGGTGAGTTCTTCCCACTCTAAATTGGTGAGTTCTGGAAGATTTAAAGTAAAATGCTGCTGTATAGCAGTCTGCTCCGAAATGAAAATAATTCCATCCTGCCAGAAAGATCCTTTAGACAGAAAAATAACAACTCAAAATAGCTTCAGGAAGTCCCTAAAACTGACCAGATCCACTAGGTCCCTCCCTCCCAATAGTGAACAATAAAGACTGCTGTGGCTCCCAGCTAAGGTAAGCTGCAAAGAAGGCTGAGACCAGACCAACTGCCTGGAAAGCAGAAACCAGAGGAGCTGCCAGGAAGAGGATTCGACCCTCTCAGCCACCTGGAAAGGACACTTCCCTGCATATTGAGCTGCCTGCAGGCTGTGCAGCGTGCTCCAGATTTTCAGCTTTTGTAAACTGTCACCCATGCTGACGTGGGCTTTGGTACTGCGGCTGTCTTAAGAGTCATTCTTGCTCCTGTAAGTAACCCCTCAGCCATATTCCTGTAAGTAACCCCAATAAAATTCATTCGTTCACCAAGTTGGAGTTTGGTGTTATCCATACTTGGATCTGTCGTAGACTCTCCATCTGGGATGAATAGATGTGTGTGTGTGTGTGTGTGTGTGTGTGTGTGTGTGTGTGTGTGTGTGTTGAATCTCCCCAAGAAAATTTTTTCATAAAAAAAGACTAATTTGGCTTTTGTAGTTCCTGATAAATTTAGATGATATTTGCATATTATTATCATGCCTGTAGGCATTTCTACTATTTGTTCTTTGGGTCACAAACAATTTTACATAGTTTCCAAAGTACTGGGTTTTTTTAACTCTTCTGAACATATATGTACCAGACTGGGGTCTTACAATCCTTCTGCCTCCTCCGCCAAATTGCTACCTGAGCCCAAGGGTTTGATGAAGACGTCCCATTCAGGACTGAGTCTTCTAAAGTCTCATACTTTCTGCACATTGCCAACAAACTATTTTATCAGTTAATGTCAATTTGGAATGTGCCTAACTTATGTTTACAATCTCTTCAATAGTAAACAAACTTTGTTCTGTTAACTTACAGCTTTTACTTTTCCAATTAGCAATATACTGATGTTGAACTGTTTTTCATTATGGGATGATTTCAGAATGGTAAACACACGTGGATTTAAATTGACTAAAAATGTGACTTTCCCCAAAAGATTTGACTAGTGATTTGCTCATTCATTCACTCACTCATTCAATAACTCTGACTTTTCTGTCAGCTTATGCAGATCTAAGTTGCTGTGAATATTACCATGAGTGGATGGAAGGTACCTCCGGAATTATAAACTAAGGTAAACGTTTTTATTAGTGGCCACTATGAGTTCCCACAGTCTACTCAGGGACTTAGTCCACTGCTCTGACGTCAATGCCCCGTCCTTTGGTTCCTCTTGTAGGTGAATCAGAGATTCCGTAGCAGGCACAGGAGCCTCTGCCTGAGTGCTGTGGGAATCTTGCACTTGAGCTCCTCTTTTCTCTGTTCTCTCTGGTGTTTACTGAACGGAAAACCATGCTGTGCAAAGCTGTCGTGGCACCTGCTGTGTGGTGCCAGGAAAACTGACCGTCGGTGGATGAGTGTATTGATACCATTTTTTGGCAATTAGATGGAATTGTTTTAAATGTTAGCATGTGTTTCCTTCATTCCATCCATGTCTCTGAATTTAGAAAACTTCTACGGTCATAAGGATGTTCATACAGTCTCAGCATTTTCTGTCACAGGAGATCAAAGCCACAGCCAAACAAACAAGCAAGCAAACAACCTCCTAACAGGCAGAGGAATGTCACTACTGGATAGGTTAAATGAACAGTGGTACTTTTAATTATATTAATTATAATCAGTGAAATTCCTTGAACAGAAATTAAAATATATGTATATATGCATAGATATTCAGGGGATAAAGTGCTTACTGAAGACTCTAGAAAACAGAGCAGACAGTCACAATAAGTAAAGGAGTCACTAGTACCTGTGAGCACAGTCGCAAAACCAACCATTGGCAAGAACAGAGGGGGGAAATGTTGTAAATGTATAGTGTTTGCTTTTGAACAGAAAGAGATTATACATGCGTGAAAGTAAATGCCTGAACAATATACAAAATGTACACGATATACTACTTCATAAAGAAGGCACAGGTTCTGGTGTGGGGTAGGAGAACTGAATTTTTGTTCCTATCCTGAGCAAATGGAGTTCTGCAGGTGAGAACTTGATCTTCCATACCTGCCCTACCGGACTCGAGCTACAGAAGGCGCTGTGGTTCCCAAAGGCAGTTGATAAAGCCAGCTCTTCCGCATCCTTGTCCGAGGTCAGTAGAGCCGGTTGGCTGGCCGGCTGGCACACCAGGGAGGCACAGGACCCGGAGTGCCTTGCAGTAAGTTTACTGTAGAACCTGCAGCATGCTCCTGAGGCCGTTGGTGGTGACCCCGAGGTCGTTGCTCTAACGGTTGGTGGCCGCAGCGCGTGGAGTGGGCGGTGTCACGTCTCCCACGTGAGCTAGGATGACATCACGGCCACGGTGGCCATGGTGGGGTCCTGGACGTAGCTGGCTGTGCCCCACCGAAGAAGAAGGGCAGGAACCACATCCCAGAATGGGAAAGCGCTCTGTTCCAGCCTTGGCAATCTTGGGTCTCAATGATCTCCGAGACCTTGCTGCCTTTGGCCTCCCGGAGTTCTTAGCGCCACCCTGAATTCTGGGGTCTCAGGTCCGTGGAGTTTGGGCCAGCGTGGAAGGGCGCCATGGGGCGCAGCTGCCAGTATTGAATCCCCGTTTCATCACAGGAACCCGCAGTCCACAGGTTGTTATTTAGACACAGACAGCTTGAAAGATCCAGTCTGAGCTGAAGCCACCCTGCCCTGGGTACCAGCTGGAGAGGCTCTGTCACTTCCAGGACTCTGAAGGCGGAGGTGTCATTGGAGGGAGTTTCCCTTGTCATTGCCACTGGATGGTTTTAGACTTACCTCACAGGTGCTGGTGTCCCCTTTACTTCCTGCAACTCTCTGTTCCCCTTCCCTGAGTTCACTGAACCGGTTGTTTAATCTCCCGAATGTCTTTAGAGTCTGGCAGCTTCCCTCTTCCAGCATCCTAGTGCAGATCTTACTGACCTATTGCAGAAGAGCCCTACATGTGTCCAGTTACCTAGTCTCATTTCCCTCCACGCATTTTTACACAAGAAACCCTAAATGTGGTGAATTACTTAAAACTGAAATCAAGTCGGGAGACAGCTCCAAGACCTTAAACTTTTTGCAAATTAAAAATCAACTCCTTGTCATGGACTACGACATTAAGTTCTTCCAATCCCGGGTCCTCTTATCTCCAGCCTGGGTTTCTTGCCACTCAGTCCTCACTTTCTGATCTTCATGTATACTGAATGAACCCTGCTTAGCTGCAATTCATGGACATAAACTACCTCAGCTCTCACTCTCCACGCTGACCCCTGGCGTGGCTGAAGTTCAGGTTGTCTCCTCCTATAAGATCTTGGAGCGTTCTACTGATGGAATTGATGTCAGTTATGTGGGGACTGAAAACACTTTTCAGTGAAAGGACAGACTTCGAGCTCTTTCATCCAGTGTGTACATACTCCTCATTACTCCTTAGCATTTTCATTGAAAATTTAGTTAGCGTGCGAAAGACAAGGTTTCATTCTGTTTTCATGCACATAATCCTTGCACTTTGCTCACATTCACTCCCGATACTCTCCTGTGTCCTTTGCACCTCCCACTGATTTTTCTTCCCCAAATTGTCAGTCTTACATGTTCATTCTTATATGTGTGTATACATACATGTGTAGTGTGTATATATTTAAATTTAGATTCCACGTGTGAGAAGCTGTCACTTTTCTTTCCTTTGTCCCCAGTCCCATCTCTTGTTACCCTCCTCCTTTAGACCCTTCCTTCCTCTGACAAAATCCCCCTTCTGCTTTCACGCTCTTTATATCACCTTAGCATTGGATGCCAGGCTGAGCTTTATCAGGGATGCAGAAGTTCTGTCTGTCCATGGTTTGGGGCATTGCTTATTGGTGGAGACCCCTGCACTGTTGTGTTGCCTTATATCTATTTTCAAGACAAGGAATCAAGAACAAGGAAAGTAGAGGTTGTTATTAGATGTGGTGTGTGCCCTGAGTGGCAAAAGGCAGAGCGGAGAGAAGGGGCGTACCGTGTGGGCTTGGTCCCCCATCTTAAAGGCACCTTCATTCAGTGAAAAGGATGAAGGCTACATGGCTAACCACAGACCTATGTCACAGGTGGAAAGACTATGTCCAGTCTGCAGCAGATGCCTGGGACTCATTTGCTGATTTCAAAGTTACTTTGTGAAAGTTAATTCAGGATTTTTTCAGAAATCTAAATTCCCCGTGTAGAATGCCTGTTCCCAGTGAGGCAGCCCTCCATTTTCTTTTCCTGCAGCAAACACTTTGTAATGTCCCTTTACTAACTTGAAATTCCGAGATCAGTATAATCTACATTCGCATAATATACCTGTGATGTAAAGAATAAACCAACTTTATGAAAATGTGTTTCAGTGTGTGAATGTGTCGGTCTGACTACCCTAGAAACATAAACAGTACAGTATTCCTTATGTCAATAAGACAGGTACTTCCAGAAACCCAATGAAAATTAAAGTTGTGGGGAAGAAAACATTATGAACATTTTGTGGACTGGAGTTATATGCTCAAGAATAGGTAAATAGGAACTTTTTTCCCCGTATTAATGTTCACATTCTGAACTCATTCAAGAGTGGGACACAAATGAGCACAGAAATACATAGATGAATATATGTTTCCATGTATGTATGGGTATCATGGCAGGCATTGTGGTACACATGTGTAATCCCAGAACTTGGAAAGTAGGTCAGAGGAAATCACAACATCAAAGCCAGCCTGGTTTTCAAAGCAAGTTCCTGACCAACATGGACTACAGAAAATTATCTGTTTCACAGAATCCAAAATAAGGGTTTGGAGATAGCTTAGGTGTAGGAATTCTTGCTATGCAAGTGTGAAGACCTTGGTTTGAATACCCAGCACCTGGCTAAACAGCCAGGCATGGCTGCATGTTACTGTATCCCCAGTATAGAGGTGGAGGGGAAGATGGGCAGATTCAGAGAGCTGGCTGGCCAGCCTGCCTAGCCAACATGATGAGCTTCCCTTTCTGGGGAGATTCTATCTCAAGGCCGTAGATGGAAAGCAGTGGAGGAAGACACCTGACGTCCTGCTCTGCCATCTACACATGTGGACAGCTGTGTGCACCCACATGTATGCAGGTAACACACACACACAACCTCCCCCTAACTACACAAGACATTCACACATATCTGAATGTGAGTTTTCTTTCTTCCCAGCATGGAAGACAGATTGTAGTGGAGTTTCCAGAAGAGTGGACCTTGTCCTTTTTATGGGTTTCATTGTGTGTCCATATCATGTGGTGAAGGATTTTAAGAACATGTTTATTCTCTTGCTTCATTCTCTAACAGAAATTTGAAGTGGAGCTTGCTCCTGAAAAAAAAAAATGCTTTTCTCCCTTTGATCTTTTTAACAAAATCTGAGAATTTTAACAAAATCTGAGAATTGATTTGACGTGTACAAAATACTGTCATAAGGCAGAGTTAAGTGGAACACTATTATTTTCTAAGAATTTTGGTGTGTCTTTTGGTGTACATGCCTGTGTCTGAGTGTCGTATATGTGTGTGTGCAGGTGTGCATGTGCACATATGTGGACTAGTGGAGGTCATTGCATGTCCTGCTCTATCACTCTTTCCCTGTTCCTTTGAGGAACTTCCTTTAAGGCAGGCTCTCTCCTGGATCTTGGAGCTCCTGTGTCTTTCTGCTAGGCTGGAAGTCAGCAAGTCTCACAGCTCTTCTGTCTCCATCTCGGTCAGGGCTCGGCTTACAGGTGCACATAGGACACAGTGATTGTTAAGGAAGTGCTGATATCTGAACTCTGGTCCACATGCTTGCATAGCACATGCTCTAAAGCACCAAGACTTCTCTTCATCCCCAGAACTCTGTATTTAACATTTTTATTTTCTTTGGGAATTCATTGGCTTCTACCTTATGCTGATGTAAAGTCTGCCCTTCCTTCATGGGTGATCTTGAGAGGGAAGCTAATGGTTTCCTAATTACATGGTTTTTACTTGCTGTTGCAAACGGAGGTTGGGATTTTGAGACTGAGGCAAGAGGATCATGAGTTCAAAGCCAGCCTAGGTTATATAATGAAACCCTTTGCAGAGACAAAGACACAGGACTGGGGAAGATGGCTAAGTCAACAAAGTTCTTACCCAGTTCAGGGAGGTCCAGGTCAATCAGAGACATGTCTCAGAAAGCAAGTTGGGTGGCTCCTGAGGAAGGACACTCAAGGTTGACCATTGGCCTTTACATACATGTACACACCAGCACATTTACCTGCATGTACCCACATACTCATGCAGACACAAACAAAAGGCATTGGAGACAGGAATGGAACTGTAATGCTTACTCATTGTGCCTAAATATAGTTCCTCCTCCTCAAGTACATCCTGTAATCATGAAACACTGTTCTCCAGCCCAGCCCCAGCCCCTCTCCCCAGCCCCAGCCCTAACCCCAATGACCTCAGCTTCTTAGACTTTCTGTGCTGAGTGAATGAATCACACCAAGCAAGAACTGAGGGTTTCTGCGGATTCTTTCCCCCGGCATTAGACAACACAAACACCATATTGTTTCCCCATATTGTTAGTCCTTGTGAACACATGGCAGGAAGCTCAGAACGAGTCCAGCCAAGTCCTTTGTGAAGAACGGCCAGTGAAAGTCTAGGTGACTGCGTTTCCACATGCTGCCTGGGTGCCTTTGCTGCACGTCTTATATAACCAGGGCGATCATGGTTCCATCTTTCTGTGTGCATTTAATTGTGTGGGGTCTTTTTTGAGACAGGGTCTCACTGTCAACCACAGGCTGGCCTAAAGCAGTGGGGCTTCTTCCTGTGCCTCTGGATGCTTCTCCTCTTTCTTTTTAGTTCATTGGCGTAACTGAACGTTGAGTGCCGCCGGGACCTTCTTGTCATTTTGCAGTTGGTTCTCTCTTTAGAGTTTGTCCCTGCTCCTGAATTTTCTGTTTTCAGTCAATGTTGGTACAATCTAGGTTTTAACCATAAATATGATTTATATGTGTATATGTAATTTGAATATAAACGTTTGTCCCAACAATCAGACATAATTCCAGCACTATGAAATAACATAGTTTGCGGCATGTTTTCTTTGCAGGATTCTTCTGTCTCTTTGCAGCTTTTTTTATGTGCACATTTGTCTGTGTGATGGAGTCGGATCCTGGAACTGGAGTTACAGACAGTTGTGATTTGCCATGTAGTTGCTGGGAATTGAACCTGGGTCCTCTGGAAAAGCAGCCAGTGCTCTCCACCACTGAGCCATCTCTCCAGCCCCCTTTTTGCAGCTTTTTTAAAGCTCCACAGTTAGAGCAGTTATCAAAGGTGCAATCCCAGCGCTTGGGAGGAAGAGACAGGAGGATTCTGAGTTGCAAGCCAGCCTGAGCGTGCAGTGAAGACCTGTCTCAAAATCCGCTCATAATAAATAACTCTAACTTGTCAAAATGCAGAGAATAAGTGGCAGTTGAGTGCTCAGCTCTACAGGAGACGTCCGTGCTGTGACATCACTCAGGGCGCATTGGTGAAGAGGCAATAAAAAGAAAGTACGAGCTGGAGGGTGGGGAGGGGTGCTGTGAGATGCTGTCTTCTGGATATGACAAGGCTATTGCACTCGTGACTTCAGTGCATTATGGGACTAGACCAGATGTTCACAGATCCAAGGTCAAAGGGTCTTAGACCCTCTGCACCTTCTCCTTGAGTTCAGAAGGCCAGGGAGGGACTCACTGTGTGTCAGGACATGCTGTGGGGAAGAGAATGATCTAGGTTCCAGCTGGAACACAAGCAGGTCCATGATCTAAGACCTTACATCTTCCTTACACTTGCAGGAGGCCTTGGCAGGGTCCCATGAAGAACAAGACGTGTGGAGGGTCAGACTGTACAATCAAGGAGACTTACACCTGTCCCACTTCGGCTGCAAAAGGCAGAAGGAAGACAGAGATGTGACTGTGGGGATCAGGAGGAGGGCAGGGCCCAGGAGGATCCACCACCTGCAGATATCAGGCCTCAGTGCTCCAGGCCTGTGTGTTTCCTGTTGGCAACCCCTAGAAGCCCCAGGTACTGATTGTGAACACTGGGTCACAGCACCAGGACTCAGGTTGGCCCACAAGCTGGAAGCGAGTGTTGTTTTCTTTCACATACACATGCTGAGGTGCCTGTGCCCAAGGTTCTGACTTCATGGGCCTGAGATCGTGGATGTATGCAAATGTATACACATAGGTACAAACACACATTTACACACTCTGTAAACACTTATATAAAGCTCCCAGAAGTTCTCAGCAGTAAACCTCTTGCCTAACACTGATGAAGTCCTGGGTTCCATCCTTAGACAAAACCACAGGCTGCAAAGAGCCGCCATGCTCCCTGGTGTGGGGCCCCCTTGTTCAGCTCTCACACTGGCTACTTGTTGCAACTTCTTTCTCTTCCTGACTGACTTACCACTTTCATTATATTTTTCAAACTATTTTAACTGTTTTTAAATTTTTTTATGTGAGATTTCCTCATGCACTGCATAAAGTAGGTTTGAATTTCTGGGCACAAGTCATCCTCCTGCCTCAGACTCTAGTATCCTGGAGTCACAGACAGGTCAAACCACACCTCTGGAGAAAATAATTTTTTAAAAAATGAGATAAAATTGGGAAAGCTGCTTTTTCACTCAGGGAGTTGGAAGGAATGCAGTAAAGAGTCAACCTTCTGCTCTCCCTGGCTCCCTTCCTGCACCTTCACCTCATGCAAACTGGGGTGACTGTCTGGGCCACACCACCATAGGCTTCACAGTGGTCAAAAGTGCATCTCCAGCAGAAACAGAGAAGGAGAACAGACACACAGGCACTGACCACAGTTCCTCCCTAGGGAACAGTCAAAGGTCATTTCCTCACAAGGACCCTCAGGACAAACACTTCTTGTTCTCCACGTGGGCCTTCAGAGCCACGAGCCACAAGACAATGCCAGTGCAGAGCCCTGTGTGTGCTTTGGCCACAGAGGAGCTGCCACTCAGGCAGGATGGGAGCCACAGCAGAGGACAGGGCCAGAGAAGTCTGGACTAAACTTTGTGCACATTCTAAAGCTCTGAAGCATCATCTCCCCATCTGCTGAGGGCCAGGCTAGAGAGAACTCTCCTTGGAGTGAGTAGGGAATCAGGAAACCCATCTTCACCACAGTGAGCTCTGCACAGGTGGACAGTGGGATCTGTGTGGGAAACACAGTGAGCACTGCACATGTGGACTGGTCGGATCTATGTGGGAAACACAGTGAGCACTGTACACATGGACAGTGGGATCTATGTGGAAACACAGTGAGCACTGCACACATGGATGGTGGGATCTATGTGGGAAACACAGTGAGCACTGCACACATGGATGGTGGGATCTATGTGGGAAACACAGTGAGCACTGCACACGTGGACGGTGGGATCTATGTGGAAACACAGTGAGCTCTGCACATCACAGTGGACTGCAGTGTGGATCTATGTGGAAACACAGTGAGCACTGCACACGTGGACAGTGGGATCTATGTGGGAAACACAGTGAGCATTGCACACATGGAAGGTGGGATCTATGTGGGAAACACAGTGAGCACTGCACACGTGGACAGTGGGATCTATGTGGGAAACACAGTGAGCACTGCACACGTGGACAGTGGGATCTATGTGGGAAACACAGTGAGCACTGCACACGTGGATGGTGGGATCTATGTGGGAAACACAGTGAGCTCTGCACACATGGATGGTGGGATCTATGTGGGAAACACAGTGAGTACTGCACACGTGGACAGTGGGATCTATGTGGGAAACACAGTGAGCACTGCACACGTGGATGGTGGGATCTATGTGGATACACAGTGAGCACTGCACACGTGGACAGTGTGATCTATGTGGAAACAGAGTGAGCACTGCACACGTGGACAGTGTGATCTATGTGGAAACACAGTGAGCACTGCACACGTGGACAGTGGGATCTATGTGGAAACACAGTGAGCACTGCACACGTGGATGGTGGGATCTATGTGGGAAACACAGTGAGCTCTGCACACGTGGACAGTGGGATCTATGTGGGAAACACAGTGAGCACTGCACACGTGGACAGTGGGATCTATGTGGGAAACACAGTGAGCACTGCACACATGGATGGTGGGATCTATGTGGGAAACACAGTGAGCACTGCACATGTGGACAGTGGGATCTATGTGGAAACACAGTGAGCACTGCACACGTGGACGGTGGGATCTATGTGGGAAACACAGTGAGCACTGCACACATGGACGGTGGGATCTATGTGGGAAACACAGTGAGCACTGCACACGTGGACGGTGTGATCTATGTGAAAACACAGTGAGCACTGCACACGTGGACGGTGGGATCTATGTGGAAAACTTGATTCTAAACTCATCCTATACAGTAACTTGTCTTTTAGAGAGAGGGTCTCATGCAGTCTAGACTGGCCTTTAACTTGCTGTCATGGAGGATGAGTTTGAACTCCTGATCCTTCTGTCTTCAGCTCCCAAGTAGGACCAGCTGGGCTATGTAGACAGACTCTGTTAAAAAAAAAAAAAAAAAAAAAAAAAAGGCAATTGGGCGAAGGGAGACAGGATTGTTGATAATTTCCCAGGGTCAATGCTCAGGCCCAGGCTGGCTACTTCTCCTCCAGAGCTTGACAGAGGCAGAGGGGTGAAGTTCTCCACAGACTGACTGGAGCCTTCTGAGGAGACAGAGATCCTCAGCTGGTTTGGGGGAAGTGACCACCCTGTCACTATGGAGTGCTTGTCCAGGGTTCTATGCAGTGGCTCCAATTCCCACATTAGCCCTAAGAGGGTCTTCTCTAGCCGCTGCCATGCCATAGAGGAGGAAACAGACACAGGAAGCTGCTCTTCTACCTACAAAGGCCAAGGTGGAGCTGTACCCACCCCTCTTGCCTGGCACGGCCCATGAGGTAAACTGAGGCTCTGATAGCAAAGATGGTTCTAAACCAGATAATGTAGGAGTTCTGCTATTTTCCAGACAGATGGAGAGGGCCCAGGCAGAAGGTGGCCAGAGCGCATGTGCAGGAGGCTCTCAGAGCATTGAGAGGAATTGCTGGGGGACATGACTCAGTTCAGGTGACCTTTTCAGAGGTGTGAGAAAGGTGCACATGGGCCAACCCGAGGAGAGCCCAGACTGCCAGTCCTGGGATCTGTTGGAGACTCAAACAGGATGAGAAGAAAGGCAGGACTTTGGGGAGACTCAGAAGGCAATGGGAAGCTGGCTCAGTCAGTAGAGTGCTCAACCTCAGGGGCCTGGAGACGTCGGTTTGGATCTCTGAAGTCCACAGAAAAGCCAGGTTCCGTGTCTTCAATCCTAAGGATGGGAGGATGAGGGCAGAGACAGGACAGCTGGAGCTTTCAGCTAGCCTGGCCCGCACGGCAGTTACGCCAGTGAGAGACTGTCTCAGACAAAAGGTAGTAGGTGCCTGAGGACTGGCACCCATGGTTATCTCACGCCCGCCACATCTGCACACATGCACGTGTACACACTTGCCCACACAAATGCACACTGGGGACCGAGGTGTAGTGGGGGAGACAGAACTGTGCCGTGGACGCTGCAGATCAAAGCTCGTTCTACAGCAGGAGAGCCACAGGGTCCTCCCTCTTCTAAGGTTCATGGGGCTCCCCATCTCCCACATGCAGCCCAGGCTCTTCCCTCCCCTCTGATTGTCACTGAGGCTTCGAGCTTGGATTGGGGTTCCTAGGGTTGGTGGCATTTGAACTGCATGAGGAGTTGCCTGTGGCCCCCTGAAGAACCACTAGTACCGGCTGTTATAACTGAAGGCTGTGAAGACGGAAGACACCGCTAACGGGTGTGTTGTCCACCCAGGCACTCAGGCAGGGGCAGTAGAGCTAATTTCTAGGATTGAATGTACACAAATTTGCAGCACAGAGTGTGGGGATGACTTGCTGGAGGCCTGAGTTACTTCGTATTTCCTTTTCTCTGCTGGCCTCCCTCATCATATGTCACAGAGCTGGCAAGATGGCTCAGTGGGCAAAGGCACTTCCTGTGCAATCTGGACCTGAGTTCAACTCCCGGAACCCAGGGAAAGGGAACAAGGGAACCCACTTCACAGAGCTGACCTTTGACCTCTACAAGCACAGCAACACACACAAAAACAATTTTTTGTTTAATGCTATGACGTATTCCTTCATAGTGCTCACTCTCTTGACTAAGAAACTGCTCCTCATCCCAGAAAACCAACTGTGAGGTCTACAGCTTTTCTCTTTTAGAGTCGTGCTCTCTCGGCAATTTGTAGAAGCCCACCTTCTGTCAATGGTGAGCTCCAGGCTGGGGGCCCTGGGGTACCAACACATGTGCTGGGTATTGCCGCAGCCTGTTAGTACCCCCAAGCAATCCACGCCACAGACAGCAGCTGTATGGAGTTCCCACAGGACAGATGGGTGGACATGCACTCCAGGGTGACGGGGTGCTCACTTCCCCCAAACCAGCTGAGGATCTCTGTCTCCTCAGAAGGCTCCAGTCAGTCTGTGGAGAACTTCACCCCTCTGCCTCTGTCAAGCTCTGGAGGAGAAGTAGCCAGCCTGGGCCTGAGCACTGACCCTGGGAAATTATCAACAATCCTGTCCTCCCTCCGCACAATTGTCTTTTTTTTTTTTTTTTAACAGAGTCTGTCTACATAGCCCTGGCTGTCCTGGAATTCACTATGTGCACCAGGCTGGCTTCGAACTCACAGAGATCTGCTGCTTCTGCATCCTGAGTCCTGGGATTAAAGGAGTGCACCATCATGCCCAGATTGCCTTTCTGTCTTTTGACAGTGGGTGGTTAGAGTGATGCGTGGCTTCTTGTACTCCAGCACACCAGCACCCCAGATCTCTAGCTCACAGGGTCTTTCCTATGAGCTTATGTCTAACTCCCTCTCCCCTCCTCCCTGCCAGAGGACTGGCCCTGTGAAAACTGGGATTGTGGTATTGGTTCACTGTTGAGTACCTAAAACTTAGGAAAGTACTTGGCCCATAGAAGACACACAGTGAATATTCCTCAAATGGGCACATAACCACACACAAACACATATACATATATTGAAAAGATAAATGAATCTTTTTTAAATTCACATAAATTCCTAGCTTGAGTAAAGAAAGCATAAATAAGGAGGTAGGATAATTTGCATTACAAAAGCTAAACTTAAACAATGTGCTGTTGAAACAACTATAAAAAATTGTTCATGTGCTCAGAAAATTTCCTCAAAGCAGGACATTATTTAATACTGGCCTCTGAGGCTATGAAGCTGGGAAACCCTAAAACAAAGAATGGAAGGGTGTACAAGGAAAATGTAATAGCTACTGAGAAGTGAGTACTGAGTGCTCAAGCCTAAAGAAAACATCTGCATCTCCACCACCATCCCCCACCCATCAAGACTCAGGGAACACAGGGGAAGCGGGGCTGGAGAGAATCTATGAGTCAGAGAATGGGGAGGGGACTGCCCAATGCTGGCATCTGGAGTTGGCAAGACCACTGTACTCATGAACTGACTAACAGCAGCCGTGACTGTCTGCACAAGATCGACACAGGATCAAGCCATTCAGAGTTCTGGCATAGATGGGAGAGGGGTTTGTGATGCCCTGTCCATTGCTGAGGAGCTCTTGGTAGCTAATGACTGCTGGAGAATGGGAAGTCATTTTTCTCCAGGGGTGAAGCTACTGGTAAGTTGCCCATGATCCAGGAAAGAACCCCACACCCACATGCATACAAGCAACCCTAATTTAAAAATACAAAATTAGGAGAAGAGAAGAAGCTATCAAGTGGGAAAGGGAAATAAAAGGATACTGGGAGAGGGGGCATATGATCAAAGTATATTATATATACACGTATGTATAACATTGTGAGTAATTATTTCTCATTAGAATATTGTTGTAAACCATTATGTGCACAGAGACAGACAAACAAGCCATTTTACTATGGCTACAGACGTGACAAAATATTAAAAGAATACCATAGCCAGGTGTAGTGGCTCATGTCTACACCCAGTCCTCAGGAGGCTGGGCCAGGAAAACTTGGACGACATCCTTGCACGACACAGTGAGACCTACCTCAAAAGAAAAAGAAATCATGACTGTTCAAAACTGCACCAATACCTCATCTCCCGAGAAAGGCCAATTGTGTTAAATGTTCCTATTGTGTTAAAATAATGTCAACAGCAGGAGAGACAGAAGCACAGTGCCACAGCCACCTACAGCAACCTGAGGAGGTCCCTTCATCTTTTAGGGATTCATCTCAGGATTCTTGGCTTTGCCACAGAAAGCCAAGTCAGGGTAAGCCAGTGGGAAGCAGAATTGGGTTTATTAAAACTGATAAATACACTGGCATGGGGTGTCCCAAAGAGGAATTTGCCATCTTTGAAATACATTTTCAACATAGATTTGTAAGCACAGGAGTTAGAAGAAAGAGACAGTCTGGGGAAACAGAAACATACCCAAGTGTGGATATGGATTCCTCAAGCAAGAGTCACAAGTAAGTGGTGGTTCAGGTTCCATCTCAAAGGATGGCTAAAATGTTACCTTTCCTTTCCCTTTTTTGTAAGTGAGATTACAGGGTGGCTTGGATGGGATTCCAGGCTGATAAACAGAACCAGGAGCCACTAAGCTTCCACCATGGGGATTGAATATGTCCTTTCATTATCAAGGGGAATTTTCATGGGATTTCTAGAGAGCTGCAGGTGTACAGCAGGTCATAAGGGAGATCATAAGCAAATGATAATTATGTTCCATTTCTTGATCCTCAACTAGCCTGAAAAAAGGCTTCAACCAGACTCCTGGATGAGAGGCTCCTGTCCCTACCAAGGTCCCTGTAATTTTCTCTTTCTATCATGTCTCAAAATAATGAAAACTTCATTAGAATTTTGATAGGTTCTGAAACCTACTTAGGAGTGATTTCTAAGTCCCAGCTTTAGTGAGAGACCTGGTCTTGAGGAACAAAGAATGACAGAAGATGACTCCTGACATACTTTTAGGGTACATACACATGCACATACTTTGGATATATCACACCTCATGTAAACACACAAATAGCTTTTAAGTGTCATGTTCCCTATCAGACAATAAAACTGCAATAATTAGAACAGTGTGATTCCAGTATAAGAAGAGCCCATTGGCATGAAATCAGAAGTGCAGAAACAGCCTCGTGAACGTGATACTTGAGATGGACTTTTTGAAAGAGTGAAAACTACTTAACTGGAAAAGTGCTAAATGAAATGTAGTCCTACTGATAGAAAACTAAGAAGCAACAAAGAAATGGGTATATGACCTACCAAAGTTAAATCCATTTAAACAGACCCATGACTCCTAGTGAAATAGAAGTAGTAATTAAAAGTCTCCTAACAAAAAAAGCCAAGGGTCAAATGGATTCAGGGAAGAATTCTACCAGACCTTCAAAGAAGAATTAATAATAATCAATACTCCTCAAATTATTTCACAAAATAGAAACAGATCTACAGTTATCACCATGCATAAAACTCAAACCCAAATGGATCAAGGACCTCAACATAAGACCAGATACCCTTAATCTAATAGAAGAGAAAATGGGGACTAGTCTTGAACTCATTATCACAGGAAAAGACTCTCTGAACAGGACACTGATAGCACAGGTACTAAGAACAGCAATAAGCAGACCTCGTGAAAATGAAAAGCTTCTATATAACAAGGGACACCATCATTCAGGAAAAATGAGAGGCTACAGAATGGGAAGAGATCTTTACCAACTACATATCCAATAAAGTCTTAATATCTAAAAGACACAACGAACTAAAAAAAAAAGTGAACATCAGGAAGACAAATAACCATTTAAATGGGATACAGAATTAAACAATGTTCTCAAAAGATGAGACACAAATGACTGAGAAATAATTAAAGAGATTTTCAACATCCTTAGTCATCTGGGAAATGTGATTCAAAACTACTCTTAGATTTCACCTTGTACCAGTCAGAATGGCCAAGATCAATAAAACAAATGACAGCTCATGCTGGCAAGGATGTGAGGGAAAAGGAACACTTATCCATTGCTGGTATAGCCACTATGGAAACCAGTGTGGAAGTCCTCGAGAAGCTGAGAATAGATCTACCTCAACTTCAAACTATACCATTCTTAGGCATATAGCCAAAGGACTCAACATTCCACTACAGAGACATTCATTCATCCGTGTTCATTGCTGCCCTATTTACAATAGCCAGAAATCAGAAGCAGCCTAGATAGATGTCCATCAACAGATGAGTGAATCAGGAAAATGTAGTACATTTACACAATGGAAAGTTTTTGAAAACTCATGAATTTGCAGGTAAATGGAATCGAGCTAGAAAAACTCAACTAGAGTGAGGTAACCCAGACCCGAAAAGACAATATGGTATGTATTCTCTTACACGTGGCTTATATATTAGCCTTCAGTAGGAGTGCTACAATCCATATAACCACAGAGCTTAAGTATAAAGTAAGCAACTAGGAGAGGGAGAAGATTGCTCAAGGAAGAGGAAATAGAATATACAGCTATGGGGGAGATGGGGGAGTCTGGGACAAGATGATTAAACAAGGGGGGGGGGCCAAGAGACGAGTAAAGGCGGCAATGCAGGGAGGGACAGCAAAAGCTAAAGGCCATTTGAGGGCCACTGGGAACCTACCACAGCAGAAGCTGCTTCAAATATATACATAAAAATGGAGTCACCAAATAACAGGGGAGGCCATGCCCCACCTAGGTATCTTCCCTCCAAGTGGACCTCCCAGTGCCAGGAACGAGCCACATCTACTCCAGTCATTGACCAAAGGAAGTCCCCAAACATCTCAAGCTATTGCCAAGGCTGTTCGTTGAACTCTACAAACTGGTGGTAAAGTCCTGTTGATGAAGGTAATACATAACTCCTTGAACCCAGAGAAGTTAGGCTGGAGCCTAACTAGAGTCTTTGTTGCTACTGACTAGTGTTCATGGTACTAAAAGGTAGTCTGTGGTGGTATTGTGTTCCCCAAAATATTGTGCACCCTAATAAACTTATCTGGGATCAGAGAATGGAACAGCCACTAGATACAGAGGCTAGAAAATGGTGGCACTCACACCTTTAATCCTAGCCTCTGTGAGTTCAAGGCCACACTGGAAATAGCCAGGCATGGTGACACACGCCTTTAATCCCAGGGAAAGATGGAAAAAGCAGAAAGATATATAAGGCATAAGGACCAGAAACTAGAAGCATTTGGCTGGTTAAGCTTTTAGGTTTTGAGCAGCAGTTCAGCTGAGATTCATTCTGGATGAGGACTCAGAGACTTCCAGTCTGAGGAAACAGGATCAGCTGAGGAACTGTCGAGGTAAGGAAGCTGTGGCTTGTTCTGCTTCTCTGATCTTCCAGCATTCAGGAGTAACCAACTCATCTCTCAATGGATTTATGTCCCACTCCATGAGATGAAACCCTTGCCTGACACTGCTCAGGTGACCAAGAAACTAGATAGGACATAGGCCTGAGGGAAACCCAAATACTGTTGTTCTGCTAAAAGAAAGAAAGAAAGAAAGAAAGAAAGAAAGAAAGAAAGAAAGAAAGAAAGAAAGAAAGGAAGGAAGGAAGGAAGGAAGGAAGGAAGGAAGGAAGGAAGGAAGGAAGGAAGGAAGGAAGGAAGAAAGAAAGAAAAAAAAGAAAGAAAGAGGGGGAGGGAGGGAGAGAGGGGGACGGAGAGAGGGAGGGAGGGAGGGAGGGAAGGAAGGAAGGAAGGAAGAAAAAGAAAGAAAGCAATAAAATGACTCCTAATGATATTCTGATAGACTCATAGGTCAGCGCCTCACTCAGACATCATCAGAGAAGCCTCCTCCTGCATAGATGGGAACGAATACAGAGACCCACAACTGGACAATATGCATAGAGTGAAGAGATCTTGGAACACTCAGTCCTAAATTGGATGGCTCCATCAAGTCTCTCCCCTTGGAGCTCAGGAAACAATTTGGAGAGAAGGCAGGCGGATTGTAAGAGCCAGAGGGGGTGGATCTCACCATGGAAACTGTCTCCCAGACACTACAGGACTGACGCACATATGAACACAGAGACAGGGCAGCACGCACAGGACCTGCACAGGTTCAAGCCAGATGGGGTCCCAGCACTGAGAGAGGGAAGTGGACACGGGCTGCCATGCCGAACCGAGAAGCTGTCTCCAACTGACAACACTTACAAGGGAAAAATCAATTTTCTCCAATGGAGTCTCACTGGGTACACACACTACACTTAAGGGTAGGCTGCATGTCATAGGTGGCCAACAAAGATGAACTCAATGGGGTTTTGGTAGGGTTTTTTTTGTTGTTTTTTGTTTTTTGTTTTTTGTTTTTTGTCTCATGTTGATTTTTTGGGGGTATTTTTTACCTTACTGGTTTTTGCTTATGTATTATAGTTTCCAATTTTGTATTTTTATGGGTCTCTCTCTCTCTCTCTCTCTCTCTCTCTCTCTCTCTCTCTCTCTCTCTCTCTCTCTCTCATGTGTGTGTGTGTGTGTGTGTGTGTGTGTGTGTGTGTGTGTGTGTGTGTTTCTTGTGCTTGTTCATTGTTTTTTAAATCTGTTTTCTTGTTTTTACTTGCCTGGTTGTTTTCTAAAGAGAAAGGGAAAGAAGGCATGGAGTTGGGTGGAAAGATGGGGACAATCTGGAGGAAATGAGGGAAGGGACTATGATCAGAATATATTGTATGAATTCTTAATAATAATAAAATAAAATAAAACATAGAGCCACTTGGCTCCTATGACCACACATACACACACACACACACACACACACACACACACACACACACATGCTCACACAAAGAAAAAGGAGGAAGAGGATGAGGAGGAAGAAGAAATAAACAAAAAAATGTTAAAAATGAATATGAACAAGATAAAGTTCTGTTCAGTAAAAAAATAATAACAGACTTAACAAATTCCACTTCTCTTGTAATACTTACTTTATTTTTAATTATGTGTATGTGCATGCATCTGTGTAGGGGTATGTGCACATGAGTGCAGTGCCCACGGAGGCCAAAAGAGGGCATGAACTCTCTGGAGTTGAAGTTACAGGCAGTTGTTAGCTTGCTGACAAGCGTTCTGGGGACTGAACTAGTGTCCTCTACAAGAGCAGTACTCACTCTTAACCACGGAGCCCTTCCTCCAGCCCCCAGATTTCCAGTTCTGGACGTAGCTGGAGGAGCCCTTTTGCCATAAACAACTAAAAAACTCATCATACTATCATACAAGAAACCACTATTTCCGGATACTGGACAACAGGCAGACTAAAACTTTGGGCCAAGTTAGGGAGCTGGGAAGCAGATGGGGAACCTGTGGCCTCCCTGGCTTTCTTTCTGAAAGTTCTTCCACAGAGCAGGGGAAAGAGTATTAACCAAGGTATGGCATTCTATCCACACTGAGGAAAGAGAGAGTTCATTACAACTTGCGGGCAGAGTATGAAGAAGCCAGAGAGAGAGACAGACAGACAGAGATCCAGAAACTTGCATGGGATTCCTTGTGTTCCACAGACACCAACGGAGAGCTATTGAGGTTCTCATCCTAAGGTGAGCAGAACATAGAATCCCTGTAAAGATTAGCAAGATGAGCAAGAGGGTAGAGACCCCACCCACCTCCAGGGGACAAGGGGGAGAAACAGGACCCCATCTGCACCCGAAAGAAACCCATGTAACACCTGGGGTGACTTAAGAAGGTCCTGCAGTTCTTGGGGAACCCCTATTGCTGACTGCAAAACCTGTGGAAAGTGTGCCCGGAAGAACAGAAAGACCCTGAGGGGAAGGAGGGCCGGTCCTGGGAGACGCGAGGATGAAGGCAGCCACGGGAAAACAGGTACCAAGTTTCTTCCATTCAGTGAGTGTTTATTGAAGACCTGACAGGGCAGGGATGTCGGGGTGCCAAGGGGGCACAAGCACGCAGGCTTATCTTTAAGAAGCCATCTCGCTGGAGGGGCCACCAGAGGCAAGCATGAAATGGTTAAACAAGGGGCAGCACCGGACACAAGAAGCCCGGGGCGAGTCCAAGGCTCTGGGACTCAGCTGGGGCCCATTCAGGCCACAGCCTGACCTATGGGCTTCTTGCACACCCAGGGGTAGGTGGCCCCACAGAGTATGTCATTCCACAGCTGCTGCATGTGGACGCAGTCTTCAAACTCTCCATTCGTGTGTCTCCAGTTGTCGGGCTGATTTTTTGCCCAAAACCTGGAAGCAACATGGCCTTACTCTGCTGGAGAAAGCAGGATTCCTTTCCCATGCATAAAGAAAGACCTCAGATGGGGGCAGGACTGGGGCCGGAGGAGCCCTCAGAGTGACCCTGCTGAGGCTGCCCTCCCTCTGTTACAGATCATCCAGGGTCTGCAGGGGCATCCTCCACAGAAATCACACTCGGAGGCTCTCCATCGAAAGGGCCCCGGGTCAAGTAAGCAGGAGACAGATGAACAGATGACATCAGAAAAACAAGATGACAACTGGCCTGCCAGCCCCAGGGCCTGTTATTTCCTGATGCTGTTCTTCTGGCCTCATAGGTCCACATGCTACATGTCCTATCACACACTACAAACATTGCACATCATATATGTCACACTCATCACATCACATCACATATATGAACACACATATACACTTCATGCACACATCACAAATACACTCTATATGTCACACACACACACACACACACACACACACACACACAACTATCACTCACTGCACAGGATCATACACATAGGACAGTAAAGCTTGCCCAAGACAATTCCCAGACAGTGCTAAACAGAGGTTAGACTCACCCCTTGCTCTGGGCATGATTGAATGGTGTCCCATCTACCCAGCGCCAGTTGCCTCCCATACCCTGGTCAGTGAGCCCGATCCAATGGTACACAGTACTTGTGGACTTTACCAGGAATGCCTGTGCAAAGGAGGCAGGACTGTGAGGAACTGACTCTCCGGACCATCCTTCCCTGACCCCTGCGCAGGAAGCCCTTCTGAATACAGGAGCTTCCAGAACCTTCCATGGCTTATCCAATACCTGGAGCAGCTTCCCTCATTGACTGTCTTAAGGGGTGTGGCTTTGCTGGGCCAGAAGTTTTCATCCTAGTTTATTCTTAGCTGAGCTGTAACAAGTTCTAGGAGAATGGCAAGGAACCAACAGTTCTGCAAGTTGAACCAACCTGAACCTTGCATAGTCCCCTGTTAGGCTGGTGAGTTCCTTCCAGGCCCTGAACCGAAGCCCCTCTAAGGACAGTATTTCCTTAGAGAGTCCCCTCCTTTAGGAGTGAGTCAAGCTCCCAGAGGGCCTGCGGCTCCTTTTCAGCAGGCTTCTACTGAACATTTTGATCCAGACCGATGCCCAGAAAGGAAGGCTGGCAGGAGCTGAGAGAAAGAAAGAGAGTCGCATCTCCTAGATTGAAGAGTGGGGCAGGTGTCTTTTCCTGCCCTTCTTGTTGGTATCTGCTGGAAGGTCTCCCTCCCTTCCTGAGCAGCTGGCAGCAGCTGGCGGTGCTTCCGCCTCAGTACAGAGTTCTCTTGGGGATTCAGCAAATGCGTGTTCCTTGCCTAATGGGGACATGAGGAGCTCCACCACCCATCAGGGGGACAGAAGGCTAAGTTTGTGTGCCCCTGACCATACACCTCTCCTCAGCCTGCCCCAGGCCCGCAGCTCTGACCTGTTCTTCCTGAGAGGTCACTGATGCCAGGTGCGCTCCCTGGGACACACAGAACTCCTCAGCCTCGTACCACGACTTCTCCTCGTGAGAAAAGTAATACAAGCTTCCACGGAAGACCTTCCAGCCCTGCAGGATCAGCTGCAGAAGCTGATCTAGAACAAAGGTCGGGAGGAAGAGTCAGAAGCAGACTGGGATGTCCCAAAGCCGGCCTCCACTGTACCAGGTCTGACCTTGGATGACCACAAGCCCTGCCAATTCCCAATGCTCAGCGCTCCTGGAGCAGGACTGGGACATCACACCCCAGTCCCATGGCCCCATCCTAGAAGCAGTTTTCCAAGACACCTAGGTGTCTCTGTCACTCCTGGGGAGTCTCAGCTTTGTCACCCATCAGCACTCTCTGCAAATACCTGCTTTCTGATATACAGCACTCTCCCACTCATAACAGTCACCGGCCATTTCAGTCCACTTCCGATCCTGCGACTGGCAACCTCTTTCACTTCCTGACTTCTTCTCCACCCACAGACTCCAGCACACACCCACGTTCTCTGTGAGAATGTTCAAACTGGAGAAGCCAGAACAGGATGGAGGCACAGCTTACATTTTTTTTTAATTTATTTATTAGAAGGGCGTCACACGCATGTGGCACAGCACACATGTGGAAGCCAGGGGACAGCCTGCAGGAAGAGTCCTCCCTTCCCACCGTGTGGGTTCCGAGTAGCAAACTCAGGTTGTCAGTCTTGGTGACAAGCACTTCAGCTGCTGAGCCAGCTGGCCCATCCAGGAAGAAGACACTGTCAATCAGTCAGAAACATCAAGGACCACACAAGAACTGAGGTCTCAGGGAAAGACGGTGAGTGTGGAAAACAGGGATTCTCAACGTGTGGTCCCAACCTGGCTGAGCCAGCATGGTCTGGAAACTGGCCGAGATGCACGTTCCTTCTCTGCTCAACTCCCAAATGCCCTTTGACACACACCATGCGTGCATGGTTCTGCCTGCCCTGTGGGTGTGTCTGAGGTCTGAGGTGGAAACGGAGATGGGCAAACTGCATCCTAGCAGCCTCTTCTCTGAAAGTCTTACTGGAGCACAGCCCTGTGGTATCTGGGGCTGCTTCCTCTATACGGCAGCAGGAAGCAGTTCTGACAGAGACCCTCCAACACAGAAGCCTAAAATACTCTCTACTTTTCCCTTAAAGAAAAAGTTCAAGGACTTGGGAGATGGCTGCACAAGTGTGAGGACCTCGTTCAACTCCCAGCACCCACATAAAAGTCCAGTGTGCTGCACGGTGTGTCTGTAATATCAGTGTTGGGAGGTGGAGACAGTCAGGTCTCTTAAGCTCATTGGCCAGTCAGCTTAATGGGACTGATGAGAAACATTGTCTCCAAAAACAATGTGGGAGGGCTGTGGACGCCGCTCAGTGGGTAGAGTGTTTGCCTATTGTGCAGAAAGCACTGAGTTCTGGCCACAGTACTGCATAACCCAGGCTCAGTACGGTACTTCTGGGGTTCCAGAACTCATGGAGGTGAAGGCAGGAGGATAAGAAGTTCAAGGTCATCCGTGGTTAGATAGCAAGCCTTAGGAATAAGAAACTGTCTCAAAGATGGATGGATGGATGGATGGATGGATAGATTATAGATAGATAGATAGATAGATAGATAGATAGATAGATAGAGATAATAGCTAGATGCTAACACAAATTGAGTGGGGAGAGACTGAGGCAGACAATCTGGCCTCTGTACTCATGTACACTCCTATGTAACCTGTACCTACATTACACACACTGAAGAGGAGGAGAAAAGGTCAAAGGATGGCTGCTACTAGAATCAACTATTAGCTTTTCCTAAAGTCCTGATCTTCCTCCCCAGATGTTTAGGCAAGCAAAGAGGCTAAAGGGTCAGAGGCCAGAATCCTTTCCAGAGGCTGTCCCTCCCCAGATTCACACACACACACACACACACACACACACACACACACACACACATCTCTCTCACTTACTCTGATTCCTCTGCGCCTGCTCCTGTGAAGCCACAGCTTCCTGCAGGGCCCCCAGGCGACTCTGTTCTTCCTGAATCTTGGCAGTGAGAGTTTTGGTAGCCTCGAGATCTGTTTTCAAGCTCTGCATCTCTGCCTTGGCCTTCTGCAGATTGCTCTGTAGCGCCTGGATCTTGGACTTCAGTGCTGCAACATCCCCCAGTCCCCCTCTCAGGGTCTGTAACTCCCTGGTGGTGTCTTTCAGTTGACCACTGACTGCCTCGATATGGGAGTTTAAGGAACTGGTGCTTTTCAGCTCAGCTTTTAACACCTGGATCTGGGTATCTGCCTTCTCCAGGTGGCCGTTTGCCTTTTGAGCCTGAGCAGTGACTGTTTCCAGATCTTTCTTTAATGAGCTCATTTCATCATCAGCCCTTTCCAGGTGATCTCTCACAGCCTGGATCTCAGCACTAGTGTTGTCCACACTGCGCTGGAGAAAGCTCTGGGTCTGGGAGCTCAGGTCATTTGAACTCTGCAGACTTCCCCTCAATGCCTGGATCTCAGTCTGGGCTTCCTTCAGGCCTTTGCCCAGCATGAGGAGTTCAGCACTGGTGTGTTCTGTGCTGCTCTTTAAGAGACCTTGGGTCTGGGAAGTCATAGCATTTGCCTTTTCCAAATCTCCTCTCAGATTATGGATATCAGCATTAGCCAACTCCAAGGAGCTTCTCAGTGCCTGGGTCTCCAAAGCCAAGGAACCAGAGTCCTTGAGCACACCTTTTGCCTGCTGGATGTCCGCACTGGCATTCTCCAGATGGTTCCCGAGCAACTGGACCTGAGAACTAACATTGTCCATTTGGTACTTCAGCATCTGTAGCTCCTCCTGCCAAGTGCTAGAACTCCCCACATAGCCCCTGAAGCCCTGGGTAGCCTCTTGCTTTTCTGCCATCCTGCCAAGCTGTTGATGATCTGAAAAGAGGAAACAGGAGGTGCCCACAGAAGCCCATTATGTACGGAAGTTCAGATGGCAACTCAGAATGTTCCAGGTTATGATTGTTAATACTATCAACTTGGAAGGATCTAGAATCATCCAGAAGACAAACCTCTAGGTGTGTCTATAAGATAGTTTCCAGAGAGGTTTGACTGAGATGGAAAGACCCAACCCGTGGGCCGGGAGTGGGGGGTGGGGGTGGAGGAGTGGAATGTAGGCTGTACCATCCCATGAGCTGGGGGGTGGAATGTGGCTGTACCATCCCATGAGCTGGGGGGTGGAATGTGGCTGTACCATCCTATAGGCTGGGGTCCTAGAATGAAGAAAAAAGAGCAAGAGCTGAGCACCAAGCGCCATAGCTCTCGGCTTCCTGGTGCAAATGTAATTGACTACCTCAAACTCTCTCTTCCGTGCCTTCCGGCCATGAGGAACTGTGCCTTCAAACTGTGAGCCATGACAAACTCTTCCTTAAGCAGCTTTTATAACGCGTTTGTTGCAACGGTGTATACATTAGAGAAACCTCCACAAGCAGCGCAGGTGATCCTAGGGCAGCCCACTGGTCCCTGCAGCTTCTGAGACTCCAGGGATGGACCACCCAAGGATGCAGGCCTAAAAACAAGGTGGATGGAGTGCTAACTGGCTGCTGCATACACATGAAGGAGTAGGAAAAATTGAAACTCTGCCTGGGTTCAGTTCCCAGCACTACCCAGAATATTTTTCTCAGATCATATAACTGAAAAAGGACTAAAAAGAAAAACATGATTTTTTTTTAATCCCTTTTTGTATGAAATTCTATAACAAAACTGCTCTTTAGTCATGACAAGCAGTGGCTGCCTGAGGTTAAAGTCAGGAGGGAATGGGAGGGATCAAGGCTGCAAGTAAACTGGGGGGGGGGGGTTAAGGGGGGGGGATGGAGATGGTGAATTGGCTCCTCATCTTGACCATAGAGATGGTTTCAGGAACCTTCATCAGGATTTATCAGATTGTAGGTTTTAAGTATGTGCCCAACATTTACACCTATTATACCTCAATAAAGCTGTGCTTAAAACAGAGCAATTTGGGGCTTGGAGACATCTCTCATTTGATAGAATAGTTGCTTAGTTTGCACAGGGTTATGGGTTCAGTTCCCAGCACCACTTAATCTGGGCGTGGTAACACACACACCTGTAATCCTGGCACTAGAGAGGTAGAGGCAGAAGGATTGAAAGTTCAAGGTCATCCTTAGCTTTTTTTTTTTTTTCAAGACAGGGTTTCTCTGTGTAGATTTGGTGTCTGTCCTGTATCTCACTCTGTAGACCAGGCTGGCCTCAAACTCAGAGGTCCACCTGGCTCTGCCTGGAATTAAAGGTGTGTGCTACCACCGCCCAGCCTACAGGGGAGACACCATGATCAAGCAGGTGGTTTTCCCAGGACGAGGCTCACCCATTGCACTTGGGGTGTGTTGACCTCTGCTATTTCCCCAAATCCTTAGCTTTTTTATTGGCAGCCAACTTGGACTGCATGAGACCCTGTATCAAAAAATAAGTTTAAAAGATTTTCTTTTAAGGAGGGGGTTGGGAGGTGGAATTAGGATGTGGCAATAGAAGCTGAACCCAGGGCCCGGTTCTCCAGGGCCCAGCTCCCAGTGCCTGGCTCCCCAATGCCCGGCTCCCCATGGCCTGGCTCCCCAGTGCCCGGCTTCCCAGGGCCCGGCTCCCAGTGCCCGGCTCCCCAGCTCTGTCCTCGCTGTGACTACTCACTGTCCTCCTGACGATTAAGCTTGTTTTCCAGAGGCAAGTGATCTTCATTCTGCGTGGCTCTCCAAGTCTGTAAAGCTGCAAAGCAGTCATTCCTGGGTCAGCTCAATCTGTAGCCCTGACACCACAGACTGCCCCACACCAACTAGAGCCCAGACAAAGGGAGGGGCACAAGGACCACCCACACAGTTTCTCTGGAAAGCCTCCATTCTCGTGAGCCATCTCACAGCACGGGGGGGGGTGGGGGGTGTGTTCCAGGTCTGGGCCTAGACTGGTGGTAAGCTGTTGCTTCTGAGAGCATAAATGTCCAGAGGACTGGTCTTTGCATCCCTTGGGACTTTGGCACAGAGACTCGGTGGTGGCTCAGGTCACCTGAGAACTTACCCACCACAAGAAGAGCCAGGAGAGAGAGGAACACAGCCGTGAATGTCAAGATGGCCTGGACATGCCTCAGCATCCTGGGAGCAGCTGGTATAGGGTCCAGCCCTGCAGGGGAGAAGCCAAGGCCTGGTGGCAGGGGGTGTGGTGCTGGGAGGGCTAGGACTCTTGGTCTCTGGCACAGTACCCTGGCTTGTTCATGAGAGATGAGAACAGCCACCATGCTTCTCACAAGGGGAGCTATCAGCAGGAAAAGGAAATGTTCTCTGTGATCAAGGCAAAAGCCAGCGATTGGGGTTCACATCCAGAGGTGCGTGGACAGTCACAGCCAGCAATCAGGGGCTCGTGCCCCACAGAGGCTGCAATGGACAAGGTCACAGTCAGTGATCAGGGGCTCGCACCCCACAGAGGCTGCAGTGGACAAGGTCACAGCCAGCAATCAGGGGCTCGCACCCCACAGAGGCTGCGGTGGACAAGACAGCAGCCAGCATTCAGGGCCTCGCACCCCACAGAGGCTGCAGTGGACAAAGTCACAGTCAGCAATCAGGGGCTCGCACCCCACAGAGGCTGCAGTGGACAAGGTCACAGCCAGTGATCAGGGGCTCGCACCCCACAGAGGCTGCAGTGGACAAGGTCACAGCCAGCAATCAGGGGCTCGCACCCCACAGAGGCTGCAGTGGGGCCCTAGACACAACACCTGCCCCAGAGGGCATGGCTACAGAAGTGTGATCAGAAAGAGAGAAGAAAGTGGAGGAGGGAGGGAGGTGAAAGGGACCCGCACAGCAGGGACCCAGACCTCCAGACCCGTCTTGTTAACAAACTGACCTAAGCATTATAGCCCCCTGGGGTGGACAGTTGCATTCCTGGAGCCTTTCACAGAGCTTGTTGTCACAGGTGTCCTTACCTTCTAGAGACTGTGATTAAGGGCCAAGGGTACGCCCACTAATGACCTTAGAAACCACCAGCCCCAGCGGACATAGGGGTAGGCAGTATGCAAAGTTGGGGTTCAAAACCAGGCCCATCTGAACTCAAAATGCACTCTCTTTTTTCCCATCGGGTTACTGTACCCAGTGGAGGGTCTCCTGAAGATTCTATATGGAGGCTGGGGCTCTCAGAGTTCTGCGGGTCTGCTGACCTGTGGTGGTATTGTGTTCCCCAAAATATTGTGTACCCTAATAAATTTATCTGGGGTCAGAGAACAGACAGCCACTAGATACAAAGGCTAGAAAATGGTGGCATTCACACCTTTAATCCTAGCATTCCAGAGATAGAAATCCCTCTGGATCTCTGTGAGTTCAAGGCCACATTGGAAACAGCCAAGCATGGTGATGCACACCTTTAATCCCAGAAAGCCAGCCTTTAATCCCAGAGAGTGATGGTAGAAAGCAGAAAGGTATATAAGGCATGAGGACCAGAAACTAGAAGCATTCGGCTGGTTAAGCTTTCAGGCTTTGAAGCAGCACAGTTCAGCTGAGATTCATTCTGGTTGAGGACTCAGAGGCTTCCAACCTGAGGAAACAGGACCAGCTGAGAAGCTGGCCAGGTGAGATAGCTGTGGCTTGTTCTGTCTCTCTGACCTTCCAGCATTCACCCCAATAACTGGCCTCAGGCTTGATTTTATTGATAAGAACTTTTAAGATTCCTGCTACACTGACCCATTTATTGTACCCTGACCTGTTTACTATGGGACCCAGGTGGAGGTGAGATGAGTGTCCGGACCGACAAGGATGGGCTCAGAGGGCAGGGTACAGGAAAGAACCCTAAGTGTCCTCACCTCGGGCCTGTAGGGAGACACGCTGGTTGCCTTTGCAGAACGTGGCCACATCTCTGTTCAACGCCACCTCCTTCATCCTCTTGTCCTGCTCCTGCCACTGGTCCCCAAAGGTCCGTCCTGTGAGCCAGCAGCAGTGGGAGCTGGGACAACTGATTTATGTCCTCCTGAGGAGGTCATGACCACTCCCCCACCCTGCCTCCTCCCTTCTGACTCTGCAGAAACCCAGTGTCACCACTGGCCCCTCCTCTGGGAGTACCAGAGGCCAAGAGCCCAACAGCCCTCTTCCTCTCTGCCCCTCCCCCCTCAGCGCCCTACACACCACCCTCTGCGCCACACACTCCCCGGTCCTCTTCAGTGGGGTCTGAGACAGGCACCAGAAAGGGGAGCACCAACCTTATAGGGGAAGCATCCTTGAGGAACTGAGGAGTGGCTCAGTCAGTAAAGCGCCGGCCACACAAGCATGAAGACCAGTGTTTGGATCCCCAGCACCCTCATCAAAAACTGGGCATGGCAGCACGTGCCTATAGATACAGGGAAGGTAGAGGCAGGAAGATCCTTAGAATTTTCTAGTCAGCCTGCCTAGTTGAATCAGTGAGCACAGGGTTCAGCAAGAAATTCTTTTTCAATAAGGGTGGAAAGAGAATAGGGAAGACACACAATATTGACCTCTGATTTCCATGAGGCTTGAGGTAACACTTGGGAGGCAGAGGCAGGAGGATCTCTATGAGTTTGAGGTCATCCTGGTCTACATAAGTGAGTTTGAGGGCAGCCAGGGCCATGTAATTAGACCCTGTGTCAAAAACAAACAAACAAAAACAGTGCATGAGATGGGGAGGATTAGGGGATGGGCAAAGGGTGGGTGACTGCCTGTTCAGAACTCCGGAACGTTGCAGACAGTCATAGGAAAGGACCTGAGGTGCTTTGTATTTGTCTTTGGCTGGATCCTGGTCCAGAGTTTCTGCAACCCTGACTCCTGAGTGACAGAGCGCCGCTGGTTATTCATAATGAGCTTCCTCTGAGCACACCTGTGCTCATGTTGGTGAGATGATTTGGGCTCTCTCAAGATAGCCACTGGTCCCAGAAAGATCATATGTGATTAGAAGCCTCCATCCCCCTCCCCTACTCTCAGTCATCCCTGTGAGGGGCACTTCAAGGGGGTCACAAGAACACTAATACCTAACACACGGCAGGGCTCAGGCTGTGGCTCAGTTGGTAAAGAGTTTGCCTGGCACTCATGAGGCCCTGGCTTCCATCCCAAGCAGCCTTTAAAGAGGCTGTAGGGGTACATGCCATTGATTGTCCATCTCAGGAGACTGCCACAGGAAAGGACCAGAAGTTCAAAGTCATTCTGAGCTGCAGAGAGAGTCTGAGGCCAGCCTGGAACACATGAGACCCTGTCTCAAACAAACAAACAAAAAGCTTGAACAAGAAAATCCAGGAGGGATCAATCCCACCCTGACTCCTCAGACACAGTTCTGTGCTCAGGACCTGCTAAACCTTGTCCCATGTCTTTCCATTTGCTCAGGCTATTCCTTCCAATAAACTCTAATAGTCTACTTAGTGTTTATACAGCTCTATGGCTTGTTCTAGGGAACTATCAAAACTGAGAGAATGTTGTGACATTGGCTATAAAGAGAGGCAGAAGAGTGGGTCCCTTGGCAACCCAACAGTCACTGGTTTCTGAAGTGGAGGCAGTCCTGTGGGCTAGAGTTCTCAGACTGTGAGGTCTCTGCTATCTTGGGGAGTTGAGTTGAGGGAGGTTTGTTCCTGTTGTTGCTCGGAGATGGCCAGTGGAGTTGGGAGTCTGGCTTTAATTTGGAGAGCGGGGTCCACATTCAGGAGTAGACCATGGAGTTTCCTCAAAAACTCAAAGGAGATAGACACACAAGAGGAATAAGGAGGGGCCAAAGAAGATGCACCAGCCCTTTCAAGTGGAGAAGCATGGAGAGCAGAGGTCTCTGATTGTTTTCTCCATCGCTCTGTGGCTCTACCAGGTTTTACCTGAATATCTGACTCGCGACCATTTTTTTATTAATAAAACAATAGAAGAAGCTGCCTTAAGTTAACATCAGAGTAATCAAATGATGGGTGCACCACTGGTGTTGGAAAGGGGCTGATGGCAGGAAAAACAGCTTGGTATTAGAAGAGCTGTCAGAGAATACAAAGCAGGATCCACCTTCATCTAAGCCAGTGGTTCTCAACTTTCCTAATGCTGTGATCCTTTAATATGGTTCCTCATGTCATGGTGCCCCGAACCATGAAATTATTTTGTTACTACTTCATAACTGTAATTTTGCTGCTATTATGAATTGTAAATATTTTCAGAGATAGAGTTTGTCAAAGGGGTTGTTACCCACATATTGAGAACCAATGATAAAGCCTTCATTAGCAATCAGATTCAATATCTCCAAGTTCACAAAATTAATTTTACAAGAAACAGAGAAGACTGGATCCAAAGACTGCTTTAAATGAGACCTGTAACACTTCCTCCAGGAGAATAAGCAATGCTTTGGGTCTGGCATGGTGCAGTGGTTTGAATAAGAACAGCCCCATAGGCTTGCATATTTGAATGTTTGGTTTCCAGTTGGTAAAACTGTTTGGGAAGGAAGGAGGCGTGGCCTTGTTGTGTCACTGGCAGTGGGCTTTGAGGTTCCAAAAGCCCATGCCCTTCCTAATCAGCTCTCTCTCCCTGCCTTTTACTTGTGGATCAAGATGTAAGCTCTCGGGCACTGTTCCAGTACCATGCCTGCCTGTCTGTTGCTGTGCTCCCTACCATGATGGTCATGGACTCTAACCCTCTATAACCATGAGCCCCAAATGAAATGTTTTCTTTTATAAGTTGTTTTGGCCATGGTGTCTTATTACAGTAATAGAAAAGTAGCTAAGACACATGATAACACATGTCTGTACTCATGTGTCATGTATAGCATTCAGGAGGCTGAGGCAGGAAGATCATCGAGCTTGGGACCAACTTGGACTACATAGTGAGTTTGGGGCTAACCTGGACTACAGAGTGAGATCCTGTCTCCAAAACCCAAAACAAATACTGTTTTAGGGCTTCCTGCTACTCATTGGCCATAGGATGAGAAGGGAAGCCTCCGGGGGGCAGTTTGGCGTTCTTTAGGGTAGTATCCCCATCCCACTGAGGGGGGAACCAGGAGTAGAGCCAATAGTGCCACTTACCAGCCAAGACACCCCTCCAAAGTCAGGGTAGCCTGGCAGAGTCTAATCCCCTCTCCCCTGGCCCTGCCTCGGGGAGCTTACAACCCTGATGACAGTGATGGCCAGTATCACAGCCTCTCGGGAGTTGTCAATTACAAACTTGTGGATACCTTGTCCCATGCGTACCATATGGTGCTTCTTGTTTTCATACTTAGTTCCTGTATCTCATTCCCTTATCTCTCCCCCAGATCTTCGAGCCACCCTCCCATAGGCCCATGGGCAGTGACTGAGAACCCTGCAAGTCCAGTATCAGAGACGCCACTCTGACAGGGACCAGCAGTGGCCCTGGTGGTCAAGGAGGGGCCTGTGTCGTGGCTCTGCACTGCTGTCCACTCAGTGGGAAATAGACCTGTGGAGGTAGATCTGCTGGGTAGAGAGGAAAAAGTGACCTTCATCCAACTCTTGATAGTGTGTGTGTGTGTGTGTGTGTGTGTGTGTGTGTGTGTGTGTGTGTGTGTATAAAGCTATGCAGGGAAGAACAGAACACATAGGATCTCAAAACCACTGACTGTTAACCTTTCATCTCTTGTCTATTGAATGTTGGCCTGGTGTGTGGGGAAAGGCACCCATTCTAAGTCAGTCAGAAGCCCTACCTGAACCCCAGCAGGGTCTGCCACGCCCCTGTCTCTGTGGGGTTGGGAGCCACAGGCAATGCCTTCCCAGGCATCACAGGGAGAGGGAAAAGGCTGGTCTTAGTTTCAATTTCCCCATACACAACAAGAGTCGAGCTGGACCCAACTCAGAAACTCTTTCCTCTGACATCCTGAGAGGCTGGGAGGACCTGGAAAGCAGAACAGTGGGGATCCCTTGCTCAGCAGAAGGGCAGAGTCGGGGCAGGAGAGGGACATTGTCCCACAGTCTGTGACCAGGTGTCTTGGACTTGCTCACCTTCCCTGTTCTCTCCCCTCACTCCAGGGTCCCAGCTCTTGTGTTTCCCCTGGGAACACCATCTGCAGGCATGGAGTCCAGGATGCTGTGCTGTCCTTGCTTAGAGGTTTCTCTACTCTCAGACAAAGAAAAGTGAAGAGGCCTTTTGCACATTTGCACGAGGAGCATCATTCACATGTTTGCTTTCTGCTCCCACTGCACATTCCCGGGGGGTTACTCTTAAAGGTCCTCGAGTGTTTATTCCATTTATTCATTTGTTTGCTTGTCTGCCTTTCTGTTTGTTAGCAATGCTGGAGAGTGAATCCAGGACCTGTGCATAGTAATCAAGTGTTCTACCATGGAGACACACATCCGGTCTCAGAGATGGGTGAGTTCAGCAACTATAGGTTGATACACACACACACACACACACACACACACACACACACACACACACACACACAATGTCAATATGTAACACCTCAGAACTGATGAGTTAGCCTGCTAGTGGCTTAATCAACCATTGACGAAGGGGAAAGACCCAAGCAAGGTGCCCACCACAGGTGCCTGTGCGAGCTGACATGGCTCCCAGCTTCAGGTTTGCATACTTAAGGTTTGCCTTGGCAACATCCTTTCCTCACCATGAGCCTAGCCAGCATGGCCAAGGCTGGACCAAGACTCAGCACCAGGAGTGAAAACTGGATTGACCCATTGCTGTGGAATAATCCTTCTGTACACTGTGAATATGTATTGCTCTCATTGGTTAATAAAAAGCTGACAGGCGGGTAGCCAGGCAGGAAGTATAGGCAGGACATCCAGACACAGAGGGCTTTGGGAGGAAGAAGGGTGGAGTCAGAGAGATGCCAGCCAGCTGCCGAGGAAGCAGAATGTATAGAAAATGAGGCAACAAGCCATGAGTCGTGTGGTAAAGCATAGATAAGAAATATGGATTAATTTAAGTATGAGAATTAACTAGTAACAAGCTTGAGCTATTGGCTGAGTATTTGTAAGCCTCTGTGTCAGTTATTTGGGAGCAGGCAGTTGGGACAGAAAAACTCTACCTACAACCCATAGTACCCCTTGCCCTGACTTCCTCATGGCTTCAGAGACCAGCATATGACCCAGCCCTGAGTTTTTGTTAGAACTAATGGAAAAGAGAAGCTCTTCCCCCTGATGTTGTGAGGACTTCGGGACTATGAGAACTCAGAGCTGTGAGGGCTCGGGAACGTGAAGGCTCAGGGCTATGAGGGCTCAGGGCTGTGAGGTTCTGTTGTTGGGTCTCCACGGTGCCCCTAACTTTGTTCTAATTCAAGACCCTCCAACATAGCTTCCCCCATTGGTTGTTTGATTCATCCCCTTGGTATTTTCTGGTTCAGTTTCTTTTCCCAGAAAAATAATCTGATCCCCTTAGCTCATCTCATCTCACTAAGAACAACCACAGACTCCTGTTGGCCTCCTCTTCATCCCAATGGTCAATGTAGCTGTGTTCACTCAGCAAACCACACCTGACACAGAACAGATAGACCAGCAGAGGCTTCCCAGTCACATATACTCAGTGTCTAGGGGAGAAGGACACCTCTCTGCAGTCTGCAGAGGCCCATAGAGTGACATCTAGGAGCAGAGCCATCAGCAAAGATTGAAGGTGGGGCAGGCAGGTATCACACGATGGAGAGAATGACCCCACCCAAGATGAACTTGGCCAGCTGAAGGATTTCCCAGGCAGCAAGGAAGGGAAACCCATGAAGTTAATGTTACAGAGTTTGAGAGCACCAGGAAAAGACTACCAGACTCAATTCAGATTATAATTAGCCAAATTTATTAAAACTACAGCAGGGCTGCAATCTCTAACCCAACTCAGAGACAAGCTACCCAGAGGCCGATGAAGGAGGGGCTTTTAAAGGTACAAGCCACAAGAAGACCTTCTATAAACAAGTTTCAGAAGAGCTGTTCTGCTTGGCCAAGATTAAGTGTTCAAGATGACCTCAAAACAGTCCTAAAATACCCAACTAAGCAGGTTACAGAAGCCAAAATGCAGCAGTTTGTCATAGCATAGCAACAGATGGTCTCATCACGGCTGCACTTTTCTGGGTTAGGGTCAAGAAGTCCAGGTTGCATGGAATTTAGCTCCCATGAATTTGAGTCAGAGACAAAATGGCTATTAGGTACCAAGATGGATGCCTGGCATAAAATGGGGTTTCTTTAGCCATCTCATTCCCCACTGGCTCTGGATCATATGGATCAAATTATTGATTCATGCTGAGATACAGGTTGATACTGAGCCTGTAAAGCTAATATTTTAACAGAACTGATTCTTTTTCAGATGTATGTTAGTAACCAATTTAAAATTCAATATGTCAAGGCATAGTGAAAGAAGAGGTCTAACTATGACATTTTAGAAATGGTGGTAAGTCATGGGGATCCAAGAGAAAAAGGACTGGGACCAATTAGAGGCCTCAGCATGTTCCTGTGCTCTTGTGTCTAAGTTTTTCTAAAGTATGTCTAATGTCTCTCATATAACTCCCGAGCTGTTAGCATACAAATGGCATTTTTTTTTTACCTAGGGCATCAAAGAGACCTTCTCCCTTTAGAAATAACAATTCTAATCCCCAACAGTTTTATAAAACCATTTCTGAAAGGGAATCCAATTGTTTTTCAAGCTGTCCTATGGAATCCTTGGGTATTGTGTATCTTGATCTACTTTACTACTTGGAGTTTTAAATTTTTGATCTTGAATAATTAATACTGATATTCCAAAGCAGTCACACCTACAATCTGTGCCGTCACTAGGAGAATTATAACTATAGCTGAAATTGATTATTTTTTTTCTCTAACTAGGCCCTGGACCTCATAGTGGAAGTGTCCTCTATATTCAGGCGAGTGTTTTTCTAGCCTCCTCTCCAGTATGCACATCTCCTTGGGGAAAGATATAGGCTAGAACACAGAGATTTCCTTCCTGATTCTAGATGTTCAGCTGTTACACATCTAGCAAGATGAAATCTACAGGCCCACCATGTCCCTAAGAAGCTGGAAAATACAGTCTAATATGTGCAAATGTATTGGTGTAAACATGAGTTCTACAGGATTGGACATAAAGGGAAGCTGAGTCACTATAAGTTGAAGAGATTAGACAAGTGCCTGTTCCTTGGAGGTCTCCCAGGGTGAGCTTAGTTTCTTCTGGTTCACAGTTTGAACTTTTTGATGGGGTTGTAGTTGAGTGATAGACTTGTATCCTAAGGTCTAGGCAAAACCAGCAACCATTCCCAAGACTAAGGAAAGCATGGTTTATCCAGTTAGTAACTTTAAGGTCTCAAGCTCAGGAACATCGTCAAGCGATGAAACTGTTCTATGTCTTTCCAGATTAGGGCTGAAGTTGAGTCTGTTACCATAGCTTAGTTGAAACTAGGGCATTATTTATTACTGTGGGTAGAGTGGTACAAAGAGGGAAGGGAGACATACTAGTCTTTGGTTGAGGCAGCCAGCTTTTACCTGAGCCTGTAGGGCTAGCTTTGGAAGGGTGGCGTCTTTCATATAGAAGATTCCATAGCATACTCAAATCTATCTCTCTTAACAGCAAGCCAGAAACCCCATGTCAGGCCTTTAAGGCTGGGTTGTGTGCTTAACTCATTCCAGGTTATGACTCTTAAAATAAATGGGTTACATTTCCCATAGCCATACCCCCAGGAGAGTGTTTCCACTCAAAAAGGATGTGTGGGTTCAGATGCCCAATATGCCCATTACAGATAAACTCGATCTCATAGTCTGGGGCAGAGTAGTGATACTCTTCTTTCTACTGATGGCAGTGAGCTGGTCCATCAGCTGGACAGACATGGAAAAAGGTTTCATTCAGAATATTCTCATCATATCCTAGAAATTACCCCCACCTCCTTCATATTAACATCTTGGAAGTGATCAGTCCCAACCTTGTGGGTCAGCCAGATCTGGTTGACTCTCAAAGAAGTCACACAGATCAACTCTAAACATAGGCTGGGAGATGACATTCTGGAGAATATCTATTATTTTTCTTTTTGTCAACTCTGGATAAAGGGTGTATGGTTACAATCCCGACCCTTAACATTTTCAACTGGCCAAGAATAAGAGATACCTGCCAAGATTCCCAACATTGGTGTCTGTCTGAGTCCGAGGTTCAGATGAGCTGTATCTTTAGAGGACGCTGGGGAATCTCACATTACCCTCCATTTTCACCTTTTTTCTGGTCATCATGTCTACCTTTAGATGGGAGTGGTGGATCCAAACTATGGTTCCTACTACCTTTATAGGAAGTGTTGTCAGGATCACAGGGTACAGTCCCTTCCAGGAAGGTTCCAGGGATCTGATGAGTGGGTGGCAAATCCACACTAAGTCCCCAAGCTGGGACTTGTATACTGATTTGGTCAAAAGTCATGCGGGTGGTGGGGATGACAGATGACTCCAGATGTCCTGGGTGGTCTACTGCAATACCTGTGAAGACCTGAGGAGGGATTAATTAGACATTTCAATAGTCTGAGGTCTTGCCTTTGTAGGAATAAGTGGAGGCAGGCAGCCAAAAATTTTAAAAGGTGTTATTTTATCCCTGTAGAGGGAGCCCCAGATTCAGAAAGGATCAGTAGGGAGGAGCTCTTTTCTGTCTACTCCAGGCCAGTCTCTGCTCAGAACTTGACGTTTCTTTAATGGGCCTGTTAACTCTTTCTACCTATCCTGAGCTCTGGGGCCTATGGGTACAGTGTAATTTCCAATGTATTCCTAGAGTTTTAACCACTTGGTAAGAAAGTTTGGCTGTGAAGGTGGGGCCATTGTCAGACCCCAAAGAATAGGGAAGGCTGAATTGGGGAATGATCTCCATTAATAGCTTCTTAGTAGCTACATTAGCTGATTCTGACCTGGTGGGGAGGCTTCTACCCATCCTGAAAATTATCTACAAAAACCTAGTAAATACCAATAGCCAAACCTTGTCAGAGTAACTCCAGTCAAGTCCAGTTCCAGTGTTCACCAGGACCGTGCCCCTTCCTTGAACATCTGTAGGTGCTGGGTTTCCTCCTCTTGGGTCACCTGGGCACAGATGGCACAGTGGCCAGTGATTTATTCAAACCTCTCATCTAGGTGGTATAGAAAGTACATGTCTCTGATTAATTCTTTCAATTTGATTGACCTCCCCCCCATACCCGGTGTGCACTCTGATGAAGCTTTGAGAGAAGGGATGGCCCCAGGACTTCTGGAATGATGAGGCAACCATCTGGAAGCACCCAACAGTCCTCTGTCATAATGGACCCGAGCTGTCTGGCCCATCTCTTCCTCACTGCAGAATGTAGGATGCTCTAGTAGATCTGGCTCAGGAAGGAGGGTGAGAGTCAAGGGAGTACCTGATGCTTGCAGTGGCCCCACTGGCCTGCAGCTGTTCTTTTTGCTATGGCATCAGCAAGTCTATTGCCTCAGGTTTCAACTGAGTGCCTTAGCCAGTGTGCTACTGCTGTGAAGAGACACGATGACCAAGGCAATTCGTATAAGAGAAAGCATTTAATTGTGGCTTGCTTGCATTTCAGAAGTTTAGCCCATTATCCTCATGGTTAGGAGCATGGAGCTGGAGAAGGAACTGAGAGTTCTACATCTGGATCCACAGACAGCAAGAAGAGAGAGACACTGGGCTTGGCTTGAGCACTTGAAACCCGAAAGCCAACCTCCAGTGACACACTTCCACCTAAAGTGACACACCTGCCCCCAACAAAACCACACCTACTCCAACAAGGCCACACCTCCTAATGCTACTCCCTAAGCATTGAAATATATGAGCTCATGGGGCCATTCTTATTCAAGCCACCACAGTCTCCTTTTTAGTGTCCTGAACAATAGATAACACAAGCTTCTCCTGCAGCCAAATGGATATTAGGTGAGATCTCCTTGTTTTTTATTTCCTTTCCAGTGGGTCAACAGACCCTGTTCCTAGCACAAAGCACCATGGATGTGTGCAGTGGCCAAGGCACACTGGTTATCGGTATAGATGTTGACAGCATAGCTATTTCCCTCCCTTAGTGCCTGGGTCAAGGCTATCAGTTCTGCCTTTAGAGCTGATGTCTCTTGGGCAAGAGATTGGGACCAGATTACCACCATGAGCATCACCACACCTGTTCCTGCATACCTAACCCCATCTTGTACATAGTCGCTCCCACCCAGTCATATCTGCCATCCCCAGAGGCTGGTCTCAGAGGTCTGGGCATCCATATTGGGCAATGACCTGGGCACAGTCGTGGGCTGGCTGCTCTTCAGGGTCAGGAAGGAAGGAGGCTGGGTTCAACACTGCAGAAGCTGAGAAACCGATCCTGGGTGCATCTAAAAGGAGAGCTTGATAAGAGTGAGGTGTGTGTTCCACATCCAGTCCTCGGAAGTTCTCGGAAGGAGCACTGTAATGGAGTGAGGACTGGTGATACCAGCTCCTGTCCCATGGGCAGTTTAGCAGTTTCCTTTAGCAATAGTGCATGGTAGCAATGGTCCAGATGCAGGTGGCCATCCTGCTGCAGCAAGGTGTAGGCATTTAGATAAATAAGACACGGGCCTTTTCCAGGGTTCCAAAGTTTGAGTCAGTACATCTTTGGCCACCCCATTTTGTTTACCCACAAACAAGTGGAAAGTTAACAAAGTCAGGTAACCCTGAGTGCTGGGCTGACATCAAAGCCTTCTTGAGCTTTTGGATTTCCTACTTTTCTTTGTTTCTCAGCTCAGGAGGCCATTTCTCTTAGGACCTGGTATAATGGTTTTGCCATTTCTGCAAACTTGGGTATCCATATCTACAGTATTCAACTGTGCCCAAAGAATTCTCTCACCTGCCTTTTATATTGTGGCTTGGGGATGTTTAAGATAGCTTGGATCCTGCTCAAGGACAGAGTCCTGCTGCCACCCTCTAAGCAATACCCCAGATAAGTTATCTAATTGGAGCATAATTGGGCCTTTGGGGCAGACATGCAATAGCCCAGCAGCTGGAGCATTTTAAGCAATTTCTCAGGTTTTTGGCACTGAGTTCTTAAACCCATGCAGTAGTCAGGTCCAGGTAAGTTGGTCACTAAACCCTGACTTGGGTCTGTCCATTCAAAAGCAAATATAGTTGGTTCATTGGGCCCTGGGGTACAGAGAAAATGGTATCTTTCAGGTGTATACAGTTTTCCTAGATCTAATAGGCTGACCAAAGTGTATTTGTTTGGCACAGATGGGTAGATCATTTCTAGTCTCTTATTGCTTGCCTTAAGTCATGAACAGAATGATAGATAGTCTTTAGTGCCAGCCTTAACAACAGAGAGCAATGAAGTGTTCCAAGGTGAGGGCAGGGGACCAAAATTCCCGCATCCCTAAAGCAGCTGATGTGCTTTCTGATACCCACCAGAGCTGCTCTTGAGATGGGCACTGTTTAACCCTTATAGGCAAGGATGAGCTTGAGAGCTGAACAACAACTGTCTGCCAATGTGAGGCCAGTCCAGAGGAATTGGTCTCTGGCCATACTGCAGGGAACATTAGCATTAATTCTGTTAGGAGGGAGTTGGCCACTCCCGGTCTTTTCAGTATTCCTTTTTGCCATTTGATATTGTGGTAGTTGGATTGTAATTGGCTCCCATAATCTCATAGGGAGTGGCACTATTTGGGGGGGTGTCCTTGTTGGAGTAGGTGTGGTCTTGTTGGAGGGAGTCACTGTGAAGGCCTGTTTTGAGGTCTCATATATGCTCAAAATACCACCCAGTGGCTCAGTCCACTTCCTGATGCCTTCAAGTTAACATGTAACAGTTCCTTCTCCAATACCATGCCTACTTGCACATCACCATGCCCTACCATGATAGTGGACTGAACCTCTGAACTTTAAGTGAGCCACCCCAATTAAATGTTTTCCTTTATAAGAGTTACCATGGTCTGGGGGCTGGAGAGATGGCTCAGCAGTTAAGGGCACTGACTGCTCTTCCAGATGGTACTGAGTTAAATTCCCAGGAGCCACATGAAGGCTCACAGCCATCCATAATGAGATCTGGTGCCCTCTTCTGGCCTGCATGCATACATGCAGACAGAACACTGTACACATAATAAATATATCTTTAGGGGGAAAAGTTACCATGTCAGGGTGTCTCTTCACAGTAACAGAAACCCTAAGACAGATAGACATTCTTCTGATAAGGGGCAAGTAACCAGGATGGCTGAGTATGGACTCCCTAGGTCCAGAGTGGCTTTGTTCTCACTGAACCTTATGATGGCACCAAGTTTTTTCTACAAGTCTCTACAAATCAGAAGTTGTGGACAATCTGGCATAAGAAGAAAAGAGTGAGTCAAATACCTTGTCCAAGGTCCACTTCTCGGATGGTGGTCCAAGCATAGGTTCCAGTCCTTGCGACCCCTTGAATGATGGTATTTTTCTTAAAAGGAGGCCCAGGGGTTGAGTTAGCAATGAATGGGCTGTACACATGACCACCAGATAACAGAGAGTCTTGCCCCCTACTTTTCATGTGACCAGACACTCCTGGGGCTCATTGGTATGGAGCCCCATCCCATTGACCTGATCCTGCAGACTGAGGACATGTCCTCCTTTCTCCTGTCTGCATTGTGGGTACTCATTCTTCCAATGTCCTTTTTCTTTATATGCACATTGGTCTTCTCCAACCTACCTCAAGGCTGATTTGATTGCCTGGGGGTTCTTTTGGACTCTATCAGGTCCTTCTCTGAACACGACTCCTCTTCCTCCTTCTCCTCCCCCTTGTTCTGCTCCTCCTCTTATTCTTCCTCCAGGACTAGAACAAAAAGTCCAGGCATTTTGATTAGGTTTTTGCTCAGCTTCTGATTCATTGACTTGGTGACTCAGAGGAACCTTTTTAAGGGCCTAAAATCTCTGCCAAGGAGGAGACACCAGAGGAGGAAGAGCCAGCAGTCAGTGTAAGGAAACTGTTAGGGGAGCCAAGGTTGCCTGTGACTACTTGCTAGACTCTCTTGGCAGTTTGAGGGTCAAACGGCCCTGCATCAGGCCATCCCACATCAAAAGTGGGCCGTTCTTGTGCACAGAGTGAACAGCTGTCTAGGTGATATCTTAGCTCTGTGGTCTGCCTTGCAGAACTCCTGGAAGTATTGCAGAATGCAGTTCAAGGGCAACTTGGCTGTGCTCAGTCTGGTTCCTATTTCTGCAAGAAAACATATAAGCACACCAGAAACATGTCTGTGTGCCTGGAGACTGGGTCTGTGATCACTTCTGATCTCCCCTATGTCTCTCCAAATGTCCAGACCTCTAGAACAACTCATGATGGGTCCTATTTTAAGCATGCTTCAGCTGGCAATTCTTTTATTTGGTTTCCATCTTGCAACTTTGCAGTAAACACAGGCTGGAGCTCCCCTGGGAACTCAGGTCCACAAATATGCCTACCCCAACTAGGGCTGTTCACCCCCAGGGCCTCTGAGTTGTGGGACTTGCCCCCATCTAGGACCCAACCCCAACTAGTGACTCTAAAATTTGTGGCAGCTGTGGAATCAGGCTTCCCAGGCCTCCAAGTCTACCCCAGACTTGCCCTCACTAGGACCTATCCTGGACCCAGGCTCTGAATCTGTGTTCTCCCAGGATCTTGCTAGGGCCTCCAAATTTTATGGAGATTGAGACTATTTGGGGGGAAAAAACACCGTCCTCACTTCAGATTATAATTAGCCAAATTTATTAAAAACTGCTAGCAGGGCTGCAGTCTCTAACCCAAACCAAAGACAAGCCACCCAGAGGCAGGTGAAGGAAGGGCTTTTATAAACAAAAGCCACAGAAGCTGTTCTGCTTGTCCAAGAGTAAGTAGTGAAGGTGATCTTAAAACACTTCTTGAATATCTGCCAAAGCAAGTTAAAAGGCCAAAATATAGCAGTTATTCATAGCATAACAACAGATGGTCACATCATGGCTGTGAATTTCTAAGTGAAGGTCAGGTTGCAGGGAACTTATCTTCCAGGAGTTTGAGTCAGGAATAAAATGGCTATTAGGTACCAAGATGAGTGCCAACCACAAAATGGAGTTTCTTTAGCCATCACATTGAAAACTAAATGGAAGGCAGCTGGTTCCATGGTGGGGTGCTAGACAGATGGGGAGCCTTTCAGCAGGTGATTGTTAAGAGCAAGGGGCCTCAGGCTGAGGTCTTTGGAGACTCGGGAGACTCAAAGATGTCCTGACCCTAAACACAAGCCTACAGCCTGGTGTGGTGGGGCACACTGTTAGTGCAAGTACTGGAGAGGTGAGAGCAGAGACAGGCAGATCTCTGTGAGTTCCAGGCCAAGCAAGACCAGGTAGAAAGACCCTGTCTCAAAAAATAAAAACAAAAACAAAAGCTCTGCTCTCTGCTCTCCCTCCTTCGTACTAGTCAGAACTCTGCTGACTGCACTCTTAAGAAGGGAATGTCTCATCGTGTGGTGGTGGTGCAACCCTTTTATCCCAGCACTCAGGAGGCAGAGGCAGGGGGATCTCTGTGAGTTCGAGGCCAGCCTAGTCTACAGAGTAATTTCCAGTACAGTAAAAACTACACATGTCTCAAAAAAATAAAAATAAGTAAAGAAATAAAAGAATAATGGATTGAAGAGAGAGAGAGAGAGAGAGAGAGAGAGAGAGAGAGAGAGAGAGAGAAGGAGAAGGAGAAGGAGAAGGAAGAAATAAAGAAAGAGAGGAAGGAAGGAAGGAAGGAAGGAAGGAAGGAAGGAAGGAAGGAAGGAAGGAAGGAAGGAAGGAAGGAAGGAAGGAAGGAAGGAAGGTTTCTCCTGAGATTCCTCAATGGAGTCCTGCTCACACCCCCTGCATTCTGTCTGCTGCCCTCTGTTGGTGACCTGTTTTCAGGCCTTGGTCTCAGGATTCTAGCTCATGTCTTGGAACCCCAGACTCTGTGAAGAATGAGGACCTCACCAAGTTTCCCCTGGGGAACAGAGCTAGAGAACAGAAGTTGACTACCCAGGAGCTCCAAAGAGAGGCTTTTTTCAAACCTAACCATAATTAATAAAAACTGAAGATAAGTCCTGCCTGTGGTTATTGGTTTGTCCAGGACCAGACAGCCCTTATTCTTTATTTTTTATCCTCTATCTGAATGTACCCCAAGACTGCATGTTCTTTTAGGTTCACAGTAGCCACTGGGAATGAAAACCTGCACTCCAAGGCTTTGAGCCAAGAGGTGTTTACAGCAGAGAGAACTTTGTCTGCACAGGGCATAGCAAGAGAGGGAACACAATGGAGAAGAGAGGTAGAAGACCCAGACTGCTGTGGTGGAGGGGTCCTGAGCATGTGATGGCCTGGTGGCATGAGGTAGGGGAGCTCAACCAGGGACTCAAAAGAAGGCAGAGGTCCTGCCAGTCCCGACCTGCACTGGGTTAGCTCAATCAAGAGAAAATGGGATTCAAACCTCAGAGAAAGTGGATAAAGAGTTGATGGAATATGATGTGGACAGGGTGACCAAAAACAGCTATTCCCACAGAAGCCAGCCAGAGGCCCCTGCCAGTGCTCCTAAATAGACATACGGGAATTGTGGTCTCAACTAGAGAGAGCCTCATGGCAATATGGGAAGAATCCCTTAGTTACCCTGAAGCAAACTGTCCCCTCTGCCAAAACAGGATCTTGTACACCAGGCTGGCCTCAAACTCACTATGAAGCTGAGGATGACCTTGAGCCTCTGATTCTCCTCCACCTCCTCACTGCCGGGACCACAGGTTTGCACCACCACCCCTGTTGTGTGGTCCTGCAGCTCAGACTCGGGTCACTAGTGCCAGAAGAGCACTTTACCCTGAGCCACACTCCAGCCTTCTGACGGACTTGTGTGTTTTGTTCTTTCTGTTATAATTTAAATTTACAGGACTGAAGAGATGGGTCACCAGTTAAGAACACTTACTACTCTATCAGAAGGCCAGGGTTTGGATGTCAGCATCCATGTCAGGTGGTTCATAAACATCTGTAAACATCTGCTTTAGGGATTAGACACCCTCTTCTGAACTCTGTGAGCACACACACACATATACACTCATGTCAAAAAAAAGTAAGTCTTTAAATTTATTTGCAATGGACACATAAAAACATGAAATATTTACACACTTTGAGAGTAGCATGAGGTGATCAATGCATGTGTAAAGTGTATAGTGTTTAAATTGGGCTAAACATGTCTGTGTCCTCAAACACTGGTCATGTTTGAATGTAGCTTTAATATATGGTCAGCAAAAGCTTCTTAGAAGGATCAGGAAAACCCAAACAAAATATTCTGCAGATGTCGGGGTACTGACCTGCCTCACCTGGGCAGCAGGAACATCTACATCTTCTCCATGTCCAAGTCCTTTTAACCCAACACCCTCCAAGGCCCTCCAGGGACAGAGTTCCCAGCCAAGACAGATGGATTTCATGATATGTTTGGGACATTTTCAAGCAAGAAAAACTTAAGGTGCAGAGCAGTCATGGAGTGTGAAAGAGAGAGCATCTCCTCAAGCTGGATCACTGTTGGAACACAAATGCTGAGCTCAGGGCCAGGCCTGTCGTGGGACAGCCTAGATGGCAGCTCGCTTACAAATGAAAAGGAACCTGTTGTCACAGGGGGCATCATTCCAGGCCCGGAGGGAGGATGACTTTATATTGGCACAATGTTCATTGCTCCCAGTATTGTTGGGTTCACCTGGAATCCAGAACCTACCAAGTGAGAAAACAAAGACACTTTATTCACCTGGCGGGAGGCCTGCCTAGAATGTAGAGAGCCCTGCATTAGATCCACAGCACCACTTGCCTTTATCCTAGCACTCATAAGGTATAGGCAGGAGACTCAGAAGTTCAAGGTCAACCTAGGCTACATAGCAAGTTCCAAGCCAGCCAGAGATACAGGAGATACTGTCTTATAAAGTAGTTATTTTAGAGCCTGAAAGATGGCTCAGTGGGCTAGGGTACCTACAACCAAACCTGATGGCCTGAGTCTAATCCCTAGGACTCATATGACAGGAAAGAACAGACTACGAGAAGTTGCCCTCTGACCTCTACACAGATGTGGCAAATGTTCTCACACAAACACCATGTACATATACAATAAAATAAATAAATAATTTTTATTGGCTGCTTCAATCCTGGTGTTCATCCTTCGAGACAGTAATGCAAGGTGCTGCTCCCAACCCTAAGAAGGTGAGTAGACCTTCCTCTCTAAGCCTGTGGCTGCGCCCCTGCCCCCTTCTCTCAAGGCTCTCACAATCCCATACCACATAGGCCTGGACTTGGGTCACTCCCTCACCCAAGCTGGGCAGAACATCTTGCTGCCAAGACCACAGGACATACAGGGTCCTAACTAGACCCAGGTACCACCCTGTGAGCAGCAGCAGCAGTGAGCTGGGTGTCCACCCCAGCTGCCACTGTGCTAGAAAAGGGCAGTGCACAGCCCTGTGTTCATGAGAACTCTCCACCCAGCAAGACAGGCTGGGGGGGAGGGGCAACAGGCTCACTCACCTCTCGCTTTGCTTCATGTTGAATGATGTTTCATCCACCCAGTACCATTCCCCTTCATTCCCTGCCTTGGTGAGACCAATCCAGAGTGGAAGCCCATTTGCTGCCTTGTAGAGAAACTCCTGTGAGGAACACAGAGTAAGTGAGGGCATGCCGCCACCACCAAACTTTGAGTACCTGCCCATTGGGTACTCTTCACTTGAGCACAGCAGCAGTCCCTGAAATGACTGTGCCCCAGGAGATTCACAGAATCACTGGTACAGCATCTTCTCTAAATGCCTCATTGCCCAAGCCTGGAGCCCAGAGCCCACTTCCAAGTCCTAGATGCTCTTTGCTTATCAGCTAGCAACTTGGAGCCTGTGCTCTCCAGTGAGGTGCTGGAGAACAAGGGAGACACAGCTGGCCAGACCCTGCACTCTGGAGTCTGAGGCCAGGGTATTGAGAGTTCAAGGCCATCCTGAGTTACACACTAAGATCGTGACTCAAAAGAAAAACAACCATAAAACAGAAACAGAGGAAAGGAAGGAAGGAAGGAAGGAAGGAAGGAAGGAAGGAAGGAAGGAAGGAAGGAAGGAAGGAAGGAAGAAAGGAAGGAAGGAAGGGAAGTAAAAGACAATTCAGCTAAACTGCAAACAAGGGACACCAAGGGAATGGTGTGAATGGTAATACCTAATTTACATGAAACCTTACTTTTGCCAGAGACTAGAAGACCCCTATGCCTCCCTCCCTCCTTTACCCTCCAGGGCAGGCACTATTTCATCAATTCACTTAAGGTGAGGCTTGGGAAAAGTAAGTCATCTCCCCAAGCTCCAGGACAAATTTGATGGCAGACTGTGACACTCAGTATCACTCTGCTTCACTCCTCCACCTCCCAGATCATGAGCCCATCTACACACCATCACCAGGAGGGAGGCCTCCTGGGTCCTGGGGCATCACTAATGTTGTTCAAAAGTTATTTCTATTCTCTGGCACATGGAAAGAGCGCCCCCTCGCTGCCCTCTTTGAAGCCAGCAGGGTTGTGTGACTGGCTCTTGCTAAGGACATGTGAGCAGAAATGACATGTTAGCTGAGTATAGGATTTTAACATCAATGAAGCTGGCAGTGTCTCCTTGCTGCTCAGCAACTGTGAAGTGTGGTGAAATGAACCATCCTACGGCTTAGGTCCTTGATACCCACACTTAGAGCACACCTGCTGTCCCTCAAAGATGTGCAGTATACATGAGAAATAAACCTTCAAGGGTGGTGAGCCTAGGGAGATGTCCCAGTGGGTAGGAGCCCTTGCTACACAAGAATGAGGCTCTGAGTTCAAATCCCTGGCACCCGGATAACCCCAACCCTGTGGAAGGCAGAGACACAGGATCACTGAGACTTATTTGCTGGACCAGTTAGTGCCCAGGAAATGAGACAGAGTTATATAACAGGACAATTGATGTCCTCCACATATGCATGGGTGCATGCTCCTGACCCATGCACACACAACACACCACACACACACACACACAACACACACACACACACACAACACACACACACACACACACACACAACCATGTACCCACACACAAAAGAAATGAGCCTTCATCCTTAGATCATCGACTGTTGAGGAATTTTTGTTACTGCAGCAAACTCCTGCCCAGCCTCTCTCACATGCCTTCCACAGAGTCTATGATGAGTGCACTCACTTGCTCTGATTCTGAGGTCACTGAGGTCAGATGAGCTTCCTTAGAAATGCAGAACTGTTCTGCGCTGTACCAGGACTTTGGGGTGTGTGAAAAGTAATAGAAGTTCCCCCCGAAGTACTTCCAGCCTCGAGACATCATCTCCAGAATGTCACCTGGAAAGCAAAGGCTGAGGTAACAGCAGTGCCACATTCTTCTGCATCCTGACTGGCATGGGGTGTTTGATGGACTCCTGGGGACAGCAGTGAATGGATCCAAGGGTCCTTGGGTTCCCAGTGTCAGGGACTGAGGACACTCTATTGGAACCCTAAAGGTCTGAGACTTGTGATAGACCCTCTGAGGGTAGAACAGGCACAGGGACAGGGAGGGGAGAACATGAGAGGAACACAAGGGCCATTACCCCTGGGCCCTGGCTGACAGTAATGAACTTCATGGGAAGGGGCAAGATACAGACCACGTGTACATATTATATTAGTGAAATGTAATTATGTGAGCTAATGAGAAGCTGGCTCTGGAGGGGTCTGCCCACCCCTCCCAATTTCAGACCCAAGCATGTTTGCCACAAAGTCCCCTCTAAGGAGAGCAAGCTCCACTTACAACTCCAGCTGTCTGCTTCAACTTCCCCAGTCAGTTTTTGCTGGATGTTCGCAGCTCCTGACATGATGATGTCACCTTCCAGCTGTTTTTTGTTCTTTTACTTGAAAGCCTTACCCAAGGGGACACTCTGCTCCTCAGGGACTCTCCATCGGGAACTCCAACCGAGGGTCTCAGTCAGGGTTTCCCAGTTGATTTCTGCTGCATGTTTTGAGTGCCCAACTTGATGTTTTCCTATATCAATCTATCACCTATGAATCTGTCTGCCTGTCTGTCATCTATCCATCTGTCATTTGTTATTCACTCTTTTATTTTTAGTTCACTATAAACTCACTCTCTCAAAACCTAAAATACGGCTTTTTTTAGACCATACGGAACACCAGGACAGACTCCCTAATGCTTCTACACTCTGCACCTTAGTGTAGAGACCCAAGCTAGGCCTGGTGTTTTTTCTCCTACTGACCCAAGTTCTCTCAGATCAATAGTTAAGGCCTACTGTAGTGGTTTGAAAGAAAATGGCCCCCCAAAAAAGTGACACTATTAAGAGGCATGGCCTTGTTGAAGGAAGTGTGTCACTGTGGAGGTGGGCTTTGAGATCTCTTTTTCTCAAGCTTCCCTAGAATTCAATCCAATTTCTGTGGCCTGCCTATCAACATGTAAGGACTCTCAGCTCCAGCACCATGTCTGCCTGCACGCTGCCATGCTCCTTTTCATGATGATAATAAACTGAACCTCTGAATCTGTAGTTGAGTCACCCTCAATTAAATATTTTCCTTATAATACTTGTCTCTTCACAGCAATAGTAAACCCTAAATAAGACACCTCCCTTGTTAACTTTCCAGCCCACCCCCTTCCCTGTCCTCTGTCTACCCACAAACTAGCTGGCCTGCTGTCCGAGACAGGTAGGGTGTTATGGCCACTGGTTAGCGTGCAGGGTGATCTTCTCTTTACTTACTCTGTGTTTGGAGTACTTTGTTGACATTCTCCAAGCTGCTCTGCAGTCCTCGGACCCTTGCATTCAAGGTGCTGGCTTTATCCAGATCTCTTTGTAGCTCTGGGATTCTGGAACTGACATTATCAACCTCCTCCCATCTTCTTGTTAAGGCACTAATCTGAGCACTGGCTTGTGCCATGCTGGTCCTCAAAGACAGAATCTGAGAATGCACTCGTGTGAGGCTGGTGTTCAGTGTCTGCATCTGAACTTCAGCCTTCTCCACACGGCCTCTGTCCTTCTCAAGAACAGAACCCAGGGTGCTGATATTGTCCACACGACCTCTCAACATCTCAGCATCACTCTTCATATCCAATATTTTGTCCATCAACCTGGGATCTGGAGTTGAAAAGGTCAAAAGATCAGTTAAGGAGTTCCTAAGCCATGAATGTGAGATGCTGTCCAAAGGAAAGGGGAAATGCAGGATCAAGCTTCCCAAAGGACCGAGACAGTCCAAGGAGCTGCCACCTACTCTCCACTCATTCACTAATATACACATATGTGCACCATCTGTCAGGAACGCTGGTTGGCACAGGCAGGGAGGAAACCAAGAGGCCTCATGAACAAGCAGAGGGAGAGCCCAGCCCTGAAATTCCTTAGTATGGCCAGGGTGAACTTGGTAAAGGGGCACCCTTAGTCACACCCTCATTACTGTCACTGAGTCCCCTCTGAGACTATGAGTTAGTCCCCAGCCATCTCCTGTCAAAGACACAGCCACCAGCTAGGGCAGCACACCCCTCCCTTGTCTGCTCACAGACTGCTGTATGACCAAGGGCAGGGCTATCTCTATGCAGATTCCAGAACATGAGAGGGATATTAGGCTATTTCTGCCCTTCCCAGCACATATATTTCATACTCAACTAAGATCATAGGAATGAGAATCAAAACTAACCAATAACCATCAAAAGTGTACTATGAACGGAAATGACTCAGTAGAAAGAATACTATTCTTGTAGAAATCCTGAGTTAATTTCCCAACAAAATATGGCAGGTCATAACTGTCCATAACCTCAGTTATAGGGAAATCCGATGCCCTCTTCTATCTTTGGGCACTAGGGCAGGTTGTGTACAAACATGCAAGCAAAACATTCTAGGGATGTAGTATACATATATGCAGGGAAAACATTTGCATACATAAAATAAAATACAAGATTTTCCAAAAAGAGTCCTATGAAAAAGGCAGTCCCAGAAGCCAGAAACAGTCAGGCATGGTATCATACACCTTTTATCACAACAGAGGCAGGTAGATCTCAGTGAGTTTCAGGCAGACCTGACCTAACTGAGTTTCAAGTCAGCCAGGGCTACATAGTGAGACCTTCTTTCAGATAAGAGAGAGAGAGAGAGAGAGAGAGAGAGAGAGAGAGAGAAGTGAGGGAGAAGAGACAAGACCAGGAGTCTAGGATAAGGTCAAGGTCAGTATTGGGGACTAGAAAGGGGGTGAATGAGAATCTGAGACCACACAGGTAGGCCTTGAAAACAGAAGACATTCCCTCCCTATACTTTCTAGAGACTTGGCAGAAGGGAGAAAGGTGTGACCACAGAAGAGACCAAGAAGCTTCTAGAGGACCAAGAAGGCTCGAAGCATGGACATAAGAGAGAGTGAGGAGACTGTCTGCTGGTTTGCCCAAGTTCTCTATCTGCTCAGTGGAGAACTCAGTCCCTAGTAGGGTCAGGAGACATCACACTCACTCTTGGGAGCTATCCTCAAGGCTTTGTATCCAAGGGTCTCAAAGCTGTGAGTGACAGGATGCTAAGGGAGGCAAAGGCAGAGATGTAAAGCTTGGTGACTATTTCCTTAACACTGAAGAGAATCCCTGAGAACAGATCTTTCCTAATGTCAGTCAGAAAATCCTCTAAGAAACCTGGGATAGAAGCAGCAGCAGGTCAGCTTCCAGAAACATCAGCAAAATTCCTGAAGCATGACACACTGAAGACACCAAGGAAAGTAGAAAAAGGGTTTGGGTATCTGGGGACCTGGTGACTTACAGAAAATAACTTGAAGCACAATAGAGGTGACCAGCACCAATGCCAGACAGATGAAGGCCACTCGGAGGCTGAGAGGTTTCCTTAGGACTGGAGATTGATCAGTCTTAGGAGGAGGCTCTGGAAAGAGACACAGAAGTTTGTTAAGGGTCAGTGTAGAGTGGTGATGGGCACAAGCACCAAGTGGGCATGGAGCAATAGCTGGCACTTGCCTGGAGGCCAGAGGGAGATGTTCTGCTTGTCCACTGTGAAGTGTGCATCCGGGGCCTCCCTCTCCTTCATCTCCACCTCTGGCACAGGAGCTTCTGGCTGCCTGTCTCCCCAAGGGCCTTTTATCCAGAAAGAAATGGGAAATGAGTCTCAAAACAGGTAACTGTGTCATGCCCAAGTTCCCTCTTCTTGGATTAGACATTTTGCCAGGCTGAGGCCACAGCCCAAAAATCCGGGCTTTGGTTGTGGGGTGTGGCATCTGGCTTCCTCCCTGGGACACAGACATTTGAATCATCTAATCTGAAGGCTCTTCTATTTCTCTTGTAAAGAGGCCCTCATCTATCATCCATCCTACATCTATCCCCCCACCCTACAAACACACATTGAGAGACTTCTAAGAGCCCAATCCAGGACCTCAGAGATGAACTCCTCAGTTTTCTAACTCAGGCAGCCTGACAGAAAAAAATAACCTGAGCAAGTAAATTACAATACAGGGTGGAGAACATGGCAGTGGATGGATATGCACTGTGGCAAGCCACAAGAATGTATCATAGAGATTCAGCTGGGTATTAAAGCTATACTTTGACTGGCCAAGGGTCTGACAAAAGACAAGCCTTTTATTATGAATATTTTGTGTTATCCAGCCTTTAATGTTTCAGCTGTCTTCTGCTATGAAATTCTGGCAAGGCAAAAATATTTCTAGACCTGCTGAACTTCTAGGTAACTAACTCCCCCGCTGAGCCTAGGAGACTAGCTGGAGGAAGACTCAGCTTTGGGTCTTGTGCAAATGAAGTTCAGACTTCCCCCTGCCTTGAGGCCTAGTTGCTCTCCAGAGCAATTAACTGAGAAAAAAAAAAGAGATTTTTATGCTTCAAAGTAGAAGGTAGAACAACATTCCTGAGGAGACAGAGAACCTCATGACAAGGAAAAGAAGAGGCAGGCATTTTTCTCTAGAGCAGACAGAATGGCTTGGCCAGAGAGAAGAGAGGATGACAGAGATTTTATAGACGATAAGGCAGAACTCTTGTAGGGTCCATCAGTGTACCAGGAGTAGAGAGCAGTAGAGATGGAGAATGAGGAAACAGAGGATGAAGATGAGGCTGGAAGCGTAAGAGCTTAGTCATTAACAGGACTATGAGAGGAAATTGGACGGAACTGAAGCTATATAGACAGGATTTCAGACCAGAGAAATAAAGTAGACGGGTAAAGAGCTTGGTATGTCTAGAGTTATTCCTGCCCTGAATGCCTGATGAAGCTATAGTTGTATAGATAGAATTTCCTCTTAGAGGAATAAAGTTCACAGACATAAAAGCATAGTGTACCTAGATTTTTTCCCCTCAGATAACCCATGCCAGATGTAGCGAAATCCCCAGACCCTGGGTATTCAATAATGCACTATCAAAGGAAGTCCAGGGAGCAGAGTGATGGGTGTACTGATTGAGGGAAGGGCACAATCAGTGTCTGGGAAATAAGACTAATGGTGTCTAGGGGAACTGTGGATAGCTCTGGTCCTATGTACATGTGGTGTATATGGCAAGGGGTGGACATGGGTCTAAAGAGGCATCTAGTCAGATGATGAGGGTCCATTTCAATTATCTTAAGGAGTTTTACCTTCCTATGGTTTCAGGAAGGGGACTTCTGGCAGGAAAGGGACTAGCAAGAGCATTCTGAATGGCTAGGGAGATAAGTGCGTGCCACATAAGCATGAGTTCATATCTCCAGAATCCATGTAAGATCAAGGTACACCAGCAACCACCTATATCCCTAAGCTAAGGAGGCTTGGAAGTCAAAGCCAAGCTTTGAAGAAGCCTAAGAACCTTTGAAGACTCTAAGAATCATGGTACATTGTGGACTCTAGAGGAATATTTCTCAGAAGGTAGGAAAGAGAAGGCTGAAGAAGAAAGAAGGAAAAGAACAAGTGTGGTGCTTTCCTGTGAGCCGCAACTGGCCTGGCTCCAGAGACTGGCACCTGACCCTGATCCATCTTCTGTTTAGCAGACACCTTTTCTTTCCCTTGTTGCCCTCTCTGTGACGCTTGTCTCAGAGTTTCCAAGGATACAAAGGCTTGTGCAAAACTTGGTTCAAGAAACCAGAAAACCGCGGTACCTGAGAAATCGAGGAATTTGCACTTGGCCTTGTATTGTTGGGAGCTCCTTTCAGGTTGTTTTGAGCACATGGAAATTAACTGGCTAAACTGTAATGGAGAGAAATAAAAATGCCTGAGCCTAAGAGAAGGCTTTGGTCCTTCGAGACTGGACCCTGCTTTCGCCAGGAAAGGCTATATTCATTCTTTTGTGGGTTTTGTTGTTGTTGTTGTTGTTTTCTGGTTTGTTTGTTTGGTTGGTTGCTTGGTTGGTTTTGGTTTTTTCAAGACAGGCTTTCTCTGTGTAGTTTTGATGCCTGTCCTGGATCTTCCTCTGTAGACCAGGCTGGACTTGAACTCACAGAGATCCACCTGGCCCTGTCTCCTGAGTCCTAGGATTAAAGGTGTGCACCACTGCTGCCCAGTTATATTCATTCTTAAGATGCCTCTGAGTCTTCTTTCCACACCCTCGTGAACCCACACATCTGTGCCGGGACACACAGGAACAACAAGGAGGAAATGAAGAGGTTAGCACAGATAATTGAATGGATGGAGGGATGGGTGGATAGATGGGTGGATGAGTGAATGGGTGGATGGGTGGATGGGTGGATGGATGGGTAAAAGATAAACAGCTGGATGCATAAGTAGAAGAGAAGCAAATGAGATAATGAATGGAAATGTGTAAATGGGTTAATGATTGGACAGATGATCAGTGGATGGATGGACAATGGGTGGAAATATCAAATGGAAGATCAATGGATGCATGAATTGTAGAACAGTGGATGAATAGGAGGATAGAAGATCAGGGCCAGGCAAAAGATAGGTGGGATAATGCTGTCAAAAAACAAGTCAAGCTAAGGCCAGGCATTTATAATTAAGACTAAACCTCTGTGTGTGATTTATTTGGGATCTGGTTGGTGATCCCCCCAAAAGAGAAAAAACAATCAACAACAGACTTCCATCTATGAGCAGCCTTCTGCTGCCAGACAGGAGCCAGTGCCTCCTGATATTTCGGGTGGGCTGTACCCTCTGAGCTTTGAGCCGTAAGCTCCTCCTCCCTTGAGTTGCTTCTTGTCAGATAGTTCATCACAGCGGTGAAGAAAGTAACTAATAACCCAGTGTCCTGTCTAAGCCAAGCCACTCCAGCCCTCTGCTCCGAGACCCACATCAACAACCTGGGCCCAAGGTCAGGAGGTGAAGAGAGTATGAGACCCTGGCAGAAGGGCCCAGGTATTCTAGGGCGTTTGAAGAAAAAAGCTGTCACCCAACATATGGGACATCTGGTCCCTTCCTCCTCTAGCAAGACCTTGATTTTTCAACAAAGAACTGGATAAGGAAGGTGTGTGTATACACAATACACTTTTTCCAGCCATGATGAAGTATAAAATTAAGGCTAGAGAGGTGGCTCAGTGGTTGAGAGCACTTGTGTCTCTTCCTGAAGACCAGACTTCACTTCCAGCACCCATATTAGGTGGTTCCAACCACCTGTAACTCAGGATTCAAGGGATTCAGAACCTTCTTCTGGCCTCGGAGGACACCTGTGCACACACAGAGACAAACACAGAGTGACATGTGAATAAAAATAAAATAAATATTTAAAAGAATAAAATTATTTCACTTGCAGGAATGTGGATACAACTAGAAAGCATCATATTGAATGAATTAGGTCAATTGCAGAAATTAAATCTATGTCTTCCTTCATTTGTGGAGCCTAAATTTTATATAACTATATAAAGTCACATACATATACAGATACATGTATACACGCATATATATGATTTGAAAGTAGAAGTAAATCTAAGAAGACAAAGAGTGACCCTTTCCTGCAGAAATAAGAGTCCTGAATGATGAGGTGTCGAGTGGGAGAACCAGGGATTAAGAAATAAAGAAGACTGGGACCAGGAGGTCTTGTACAAGTGATGACTTATGCCAAGACAGTTTATTTACAAACACAGCATCTTACATACTATTGCAGGAGTAAATGCCAAAGTCAGCAGAGAGCTAAGTCAGACAACATTGTGAAGATAACCCAGGATATCTCAAACGCAGCTGCCCTAGGACTCACAACCACAGTCCAGGGAGAAGAGTGAAATCTCCAGAAACTGCAACCTTGACTCTTTGGAGGCTCACTGGACCTTGTCAAGTCCACTCCCGGCCAAGGGCTCTGTGGATATCACTCTATATAAATAAAACACTGATGGCCAGTGACCAGACAGGAAGTATAGGCGGGACAAAGAGAGAGGAGAATTGGGGAAACAGAAAGAAGGAGGGAGAGACACTGCAGCCACCGCCAGGACAAGCAGCATGTAAAGATGCTGGTAAGCCACCAGCCATGTGGCAAGGTATAGATTTATAGAAATGGGTTAATTTAAAATATAAGAACAGTTAACAAGAAGCCTGCCACGGCCATACAGTTTATAAGTAATATATGTGTCTGAGTGATTATTTTATACGTGGATTGTGGGACTGTGGGGCTTGGTGGAAGCTGGAGAGAAGCCCTCCAGCAACAAAGGGCACAGAATTGACATTCCCTTTGTCCTTTGATCAAGGTTTCTGAGAAAGTCTTGGGTCAGTCAGTCTGGCTCTCAACAAAGGGGACCAGTGGAAATGGGAAGAACAAAAAAGAGAAGGTAAGGGGTTCAAGGAGAATATGCCCAGCGTATGATACACACACACACACACACACACACACACACACACACACACACACACAAGCTTAAGTAACTTAATTTCTTTGTTAAATTTATTTATTTTCATTTCATGTGCATTGATGTTTTGCTTACATGTACGTCTGTGTGAGAATGTCAGATCCTTGGAGTCACAGACAGTTGTGAGCTGCCATGTGGGTGCTGCAAATTGAACCCAGGTCCTCTGAAAAAGCAGTCAGTGCTCTTAACTACTGAACCATATTTCTAGTAGTTTGGTTTAATTTCTATAAGATGACTTTCTGTTGGTCAGGTTGGCGCAAGCCTTTAATCTCCAAAGTCAAGAGGCAGAAATAGGAGGATCTTTATGAATTCAAGGTAGCCTGGTCTACATATTGAGTACCAGAACAGCCAGGGCTATACAGTGAAACCCAGTCCCAAAAATATAAAAATTAAAAATAAATAAATAGTTGACCTTTCACAAATGGTTGCAGATGTGTATGCTGAGTTAGAGATGGTCCCAGAGCTCCCAGGAGGCATCAGGGAGCCCCAATAGGCTAGGACCCCCTTTATGGGAAGAGCAGGTGAAAACATTTAGTGCAAATGGAAACAGGTTCAAGATGGTGTTTGATCTCTGAGCCAGCCAAAGGCTGACCAGTGTAAAAGGGCAAGAAGCAGGGAGTCTTGGCTTGTGAGACACCTGAGGCTTCAGGAGAAAATGTTCTAGGCCACAAAATTTTCATTTCCTACTTTGCCCCCAGGAAGGAGTGAGTGCAAATCTTCTTCCTATGGAATTCACAGAGCATCCCTACCTGCTGCTCCTACCTGCTGACCTCTACCTGCTGACCTCTACCTGCTAATCCCCTACCTGCTAACCCCCTACCTGCTGACCCCCTACCTGCTGACCCCTACCTGCTGCTCCTACCTGCTGACCCCTACCTGCTGACCCCTACCTGCTGCTCCCCGGCCTCCTCCCTGAGAGGAGACAGCAACAACAAGGTGTCTGCTGTGGCCTTAGAGTGAAGAATCCAGTTCTCCAGCACTCTCGGGAGTAAACCAGCTCCTCCTAACCAAAGAGGAACTCTGCCTTAACCTCAAGAGACCAAATATCACTCTGTGACGAGAAAAGAAAAAACTGTGCCCGTATTTCTGTTTCCCTTTGCCGAGTTCCTGGGAGAGAAAGAGACAGCTTTGCCCATTTTTCTATTCCCCCTGGCTGTGTTCCTGGGGTTCTCAGACTTCCTCTGGACAACGCAGAGGACGGACCAGCTTGGCCATTTCTTCCGTTCTCAAGATGACCTAGCCTTGTGCTTGCAGATGGAGTATGGGCAAGACTGACAAGAACAGAAGCAAGACTCCAGGGTGTGGAGACAAGACTCAGTTGGTAGAATGCTTGCCTGGCACACGCAAAGACCTGGACCAGCACTGCATAAACCTGGCATGTAATGTAAAACCTGGCATGTAATGTAAAACCTGACATGTAATGTAAAACCTGGCATGCAGTCTCGGCACTTGGGAGGTGTTGTGCTAATCAAGCAACCACGGAGGACACCAGACTGGACAGTGAGGAGAGACTGAGTACAGTGAGGAGAGAGGAAGGAGGGAGAGAGGAAGAGCGTGTCAATACATGAGAGGAGAGGGTCAGTCGGGAGTCCCGCCCATCCCCAGGCCTGGAGAGACCCCTACATAGAACACGATAGGGACTCACCCAGTAGACTCCAGACAGCTGAGGAGTCCCAGGCCCCTCTGGGTGTGTCCAGTACTGGTGACAGGACAGAGAAATGAAGGAGAAGCTGATGGGTACAGGAGAGACAGCAGGAAACAGACAGCTCCACACCCTGCCTCAGAAAGAATGGGAGACTGAAAGACTGAAGAAGATGGTCTCCACATGGACATCTCCAGGTCTCTGTTGGCCCTAGAAATGAGTTCCTCTTTTTATGGATTTCCAAGGAACAGTGCCAGTGTGCTGAAACACAGGTTATTACCATCCTGTGACAAAGGACAGGGAAGAAATGTGAAACTGAGTAAAGTTTGTTACTGACCAGACTTGGCCACTCCCGGAAGGGAGCTGTTCTCAGTTCATTTCCCAGGCTGTGCGACAAGGACCACCTGGAAGAGTGGGTGGTTGGATCACCAGATAGTAGGGTTTGGGGGAGGAGATAGAAGGTGGGCAGAAGAGACATCACTTATGCACAAGAGAACTGCCCATGAGACACCCCCAACAATGCAGGGACCCAGAAAAAAAAAACTGTGTCTAAGAAAATGAAGAGTGTGTGTGTGTGTGTGTGTGTGTGTGTGTGTGTGTGTGTGTGTGTGTGTGTGAGAGAGAGAGAGAGAGAGAGAGAGGAGAGAGAGAGAGAGAGAGAGAGAGAGAGAGAGAGAGAGAGAGCGCTGGCTGGCCTGAGAGTTCAGGGGATCCTTCTGTGACTGCCTCTCCTGTGCTGGGACTGCAGCTGTGCCTGACTCTATATGGGTGCTCGTTATCCACTCTGGACTCATGCTTGAGCTGCAAGCATTTTCCTGGTGGATAAAGCCATCTCTCCAGAGTCCTGAGTCAGCATTCTTCAAGTGTATGTGCTTACAGAAAACCACATGATGTTTCAAAACTTCTACAAGTCCTGTGGAATGAAAATATCCCAAGTTCTTTCCCCTGGTTTCTTTTCATTCTTCTCCTTAGACAGGGTCTCACTGTGTAGCCTTGGCTGTCCTGAAGTCACTCTGTAGACCAGGCTAGCCTCAAACTCACAGAGATCCGCCTGCCCCTGCTGCTGGGATTAAAGGTGTGCACCTCTACACTCAGCTCCTCTGGCTTCTTGAAGCCTGGTCATCATGCACAGTTGCCACATCATGCAGCCACAGACCAGCTCCCCTCTACCTTGGCTCCTATGTAAATGTCCCTTTGGTACCCACTAATCAACCAGAATGTCATTTAGAATTTCCTCCACCTAGAAGTTGCAAAGATCAGATTTCTGCCTTTCCAAACTAGGAAACCTCCTCTGCCATCTGGAGCGAGGCAGGCGATGGGGCTGGAAGAGGGGAGCACAGTGGGGAAAACAAGGGGGCCTTCATCTCAGACCCAAACTCAGCCTGTCACGGAACCCCGGAGAGGTGCTAATCTGACAGGAGCCTGAGCTTCTCTGATTTTCTTTTTGGACCTGATTTTTATGGTTTATTAATATGATCGTGGAGGGTATATCCTGCCTGAGATTCTGTCCATGGACGAGAAGAAACAAGCAAGAAGGCTGCTTACAAGGAGAAGTGGCAGGAGACAGTGGATTTGCTCTCTAACCAGGCCTGATCCCTCCATATCCGGCACTAGTGAAGTTAGGAGTCCCGGAGCACCACAGAGCCCAGGTCCAGCTCTTCACTCTGCAGCCCCAGCCTTTGTCTTCAGGACCACACAGAATGAACTGCCAGTTATTGCCAGGAAGGGGGAGAAGAGCAGGCAGGGAAGCTGAGTGCATCTTCAGCCAGGATGGTAAGATGTCATAGAACACCCAAGGAACCCACGGGAGGGAAACTGTCCACCTGACCACACTGGTCAGGAGTTAGCACAAGCTCTTCAGCAAGGAGGAACCAACGCTGACGACAGCAAGAGCTGTGGCAAGGGTCCTGCCACCCATTCATTCAGGTGTCACACTGCTCCTTGGGGGATGGTGGAATGAGAGCTGGTGGTCAGTGTATAGTTACATGGTGCGTATGAATCACAAATGACATGCTTTCTCAAGCCTCACACACAGTTTGGTGAAGTTACTTGGCCCTTGACCACAAAGATCTGGTTTGCTGATCAGATTGAGATTTCCAGAGCTCAGAATAGGCAAAAGTGTCCAGCTCCGTGTACCCCATACACCACAAATTAAACCTAATTCCAAACCCAGAGAAAGAGTAGGGCCACCAGGCTGGAGAGATAGCTCAGAGGTTAAGAACACTAGCTGTTCTTTCCCAGGTCCTGAGTTCCATTTCCAGCAACCACATGGTGGCTCACAACCATCTATAATGAAATCTGGTGCTCTTCTGGCATGCAGACATATATACAGAACACTGTATACATAATAAATAATAAATCTAAAAAAAAAAACAAGTAGGGCCACCAAGACCATGAAGTCCTACAATCTTACATCTGTGGGATTGTCAACTTGATAGGATTTAGACTCTCCTATGAGAGCCAGGAGGTGACTGAGTGGGTGAAAGCCCTTGCATAGCAAGCCTGCACCTGAATCCAGAACCCACATCAAAAAGCCAGATGTGGTGGCACATGTCTGTAATCCCAGCAAGATGGGAGGCAGAGACAGGAGAACCTCCCAGAAGCACTTGGGCCAGCTAGCCTGGAATACACAGCACAGCAAAAACAAGCAAACCCTTGCCTCCTTAACAATCTCTCTGTCTCTCTGGATGTCTGTCTGTCTGTCTGTCTGTCTGTCTGTCTCTCTCTCTCTCTCTCTCTCTCTCTCTCTCTGTTTCTCTCTCTCACACACACACATACACACACTAATATGAATGACAATAATAATAATAATGAAATATTTTAATGTAAAGGAGACACACTTCTAGGGCAGTAATTCTCAACTTTCCTAAATGCTGCAACTTTTTAATACATTTCCTTATGGTGTTTTGACCCCCAATCATAAAATCACTTTGTTGCTACTTCATAATTGTAACTTTGCTACTGTTATGAATCGTAATATAAATATCTGATATGCAGGATATCTGTTATATGGCCACCTAGGGCTCATGACCCACAGGTTAAGAACCTCTGCTCTAGAGGATGAACTGAGAGGGTAAGGCCCACCCTCAAAGTGGAAATTACCTCCTAACAGTTGTACCAGTTATAAAGAAGGTTGGCGAAAACACCATGTCACCAGTCGGCCTAGAGCAAGTGATTCTATCGCTGCTGCCTCCATCCTCTGTGAACATCGGACCCCTTCAGCCTTCCAGTGTGAACTCAGTAGCAGCAGCCCTCCAGGGAGCTCCAGGTCTTGTGCATTAGATGGGAACTGCTGAGCCTTGTGAGTGGAGCAGCTGCAGGGATCTCAGCCTCTCTATATTGTAGACGGTCACTGTTGAACTTCCCAGATCCTGGATGTATGTAAGGCAATCCAATCCTTTCAAAATATGGACACCTTCTTTTGGTTCTGTTCCTCCATAGTTCCCTAATTCAATACCACATATCCCAGCGGGACATCTGTCCTCTGCAAACTACAATCATTAGATCAATAAAATCTATAACCCCAACAAGTGTCACAACTGGGTAGCAACTTAGGAGTATCTCTGTCACCTCAACAGTCAAGTAAAGGGAAATAATATGACATATAAGAGGCTGGAGAGGTGGCTCAGTGGTTAAGAGCACTGGTTGCTCTTCCAGAGGACCTGTGTTTGATTCCCAGCACCCACATGGCAGCTCACAACCATCAGAACTCCAGTTCCAAGAGATCATCTCTCCTCTTCTGGCTTCTATAGGCATTGAGCAAGTACATGATGCACAGACATGCATGTAACCAAAAAAATAAGAATTTAAAAATGAAAAATATGCATTACATGGAAATGCCCAAATCAGTAGCACTAAGCATGATGTGCCCCATGAGGTACCATGGAGGTCACAGGTGTCTGAAAGTATCTTGCTGCTCTAGCTCAGGATTAAGGTCCTTGAACCAGAAAGGGGGGAAAGACATGAGCCGTGTTGTGGCCACAAAGTCAGATGTCCTGACTCAATCCCTGCCTTAACTGCCTTAGAGCCTCAAGAGTGCATATCAAGTCTTGAAAGAAGCAGTCCACCACCACCTATCAGTCACAGACCACAAAATACATTCCTAGGGGATCAAAACAGCTCTGGGATCCTCTCAACTTTATCACATGATTTCTGTGTACCAAGCCCAACATTTGTATGCAGCAAGCAATGGGAGGCAGAGGCAAGGAGTCCAATCTCAAGATCCTGCAAGGCCACTTCCTACCCACACCACAGGACAAGGAATGTGTTTCTCCTCAGGCCTCAGAATACCCAATAATGAGGCTTTTGTCCAGTGGTAGACTCCAGGAAGCAGAGAAGAGACACTGGCTACAGATTTGAGATCAAAAGACTGACACTCTTAAATGCCATCTGGGAGACACAAAGTAAGGGATCGATGCAGAGACCCCAGGATGAGGTGTAGCCTGAGCCTCATACTACTAAGAGTTCTCTAGCCCCAGAACACGTTCATCCATTTGCACCAGTGCCACCAATAACAGGCCTTTGCTGGGTGGGGGTTCTGTCTGTAATCTCCAGAATGAAGAGTTCCTCTATGCTGGCCACAGAGGCCTGGCTGCTCACCCACAACCACCACCACCACAATTCCCTAAGTGAGCATGATTTCCCATCGTGAATGTAGCTCCTGATCACATTCTCAAAGCAGGTGACTTGCCAGGGAAAACCCCTGGGATCTGGGTACTTCCTTGGAGCAAGATCCATCCGTGCCACAAAGCACCCATGCTTGGCCACCAGTGACATGGTAGGAGAGTGACATATGTGTTTACAGGAAACAAAGTCCCTCTCCAAAGATGGCACAAAACTCTAGGGATAGGATGGCATTTCTTGGGTGTGAAGGCAGTGGGGTATGTAGCAAAGGAGCAGTAGGAACCAGTGGAGGTTGGATGGAGGGTGGCTGGGCAGAATTGTGAAGGGATATTCTACATAACTTTGTGGCATCTGGGGAAGCTCCTAGTTTTGGAAGTGTCTCTGTGACTAGCAGGCAATCTTGTGTAAGATTGTGTTTGAATCCTTTCTTCCCCCTGTCCATGCTTTTCTCATTTTATTGTTGTTAGGGCTGACACTAATGACTCTATTTTGATTCTGACACCTTCATGCATCCTTCCCTGATATTTTCAGATCTAGTTGTCATGGTCTGTGACTCTGGGTCCATTCTTACTGAAACAACCACAGTCTCCTTCTTTATGTCCTGAATAATTGATAATAGCAAGCTTCTCCTGCAGGAAAAAAAAAAGATGTTAAGAGAGTAGAGATCTCTTTGTTTTTTATTTCCTTTCCTGTGGAGGTCAACAGACCCTGTTCCTAGCACAAAGCACCATGGATGTGTGCAGTGGCCAAGGCACACTGGTCATCAGCATAGGTGGTGACAGCATAGCTATTTCCCCACCTTAGTGCCTGGGTCAAGGCTATCAGTTCTGCCTTTAGAGCTGATGTCTCTTGGGCAAGAGATTGGGACCAGATTACCACCATGAGCATCACCACACCTGTTCCTGCATACCTAACCCTATCTTGTACATAGTCGCTCCCACCCAGTCATATCTGCCTTCCCCAGAGGCTGGTCTCAGAAGTCAGGGCATCCATATTGCAGGTGGTCAATGACCTGGGCACAGTCACGGGCTGGCTGCTCTTCAGGGTCAGGAAGGAAGGAGGCTGGGTTCAACATTGCAGAAGCTGAGAAACCGATCCTGGGTGCATCTAAAAGGGGAGCTTGATAAGGGTGAGGCGTGTGTTCCACATCCAGTGCTCAGAAGCTCTCGGATGGAGCACTGCAATGGAGTGAGGACTGGTGATACCAGCTCCTGTCCCATGGACAGTTTACCAGTTTCCTTTAGCAAGAGTGCATGGTGGCAATGGTCCGGATGCAGGTGGCCATCCTGCTGCAGCAAGGTGTAGGCATTTAGATAAATAAGACACGGGCCTTTTCCAGGGTCCCTAAGTTTGAGTCGGTACATCTTTGACCACCCCACTTTGTTTACCCAAAAATAAGTGGAAAGTTTAGCAAAGTCAGGTAACCCTGAGTGCTGAGCTGACATCAAAGCCTCCTTGAACTTTTGGATTTTCTACTTTTCTTTGATTCCCAGTTCAGGAGGCCATTTCCTCCTAGACCCTGGTATAATAATTTTGTTATTTCTGCAAAGTTGGGTACCATATCCACAGTATCAACTGTGCCCAAAGAATTCTCTCACCTGCCTTTTATCTTGTGGCTTGGGGATGTTTAAGATAGCTTGGATCCTGCTCAAGGACAGAGTCCTGCTGCCACCCTCTAAGCAATACCCCAGATAAGTTATCTTATTGCAGCACAATTGGGCCTATGGGGCGGACATGCAGTAGTCCAGCTGCTGGAGCATTTTAAGCAGCTTTTTAAAGCATTTTAAGAGGTTTTTTGCACTTTTTTGGGGTGCAAACAGTAATGAGAAGATCATCTACAAACTGTAAGATGGTGACCTTTGGGTGCCCTTGGAGGTACTCAAGCAGATTTGTACTAAGGGCTTCAAACAGAGTAGGGGAGTTCATAAACCCCTGTGGTAGTTGGGTCCAGGTCAGTTGGTCACTGAACCCTGACTTGGGTCTGTCCATTCAAAAGCAAATATAGGTTGGCACATAGGGCCCTGGGGTACAGAGAAAATGGTATCTTTCAGGTGTATACAGTTTTCCTAGATCTAATAGGCTGATCAAAGTGTATTTGTTCAGCACAGATGGGTATATAATTTCCATTCTCTTACTGCTTGCCTTAAGTCTTGAACAGAACAATGGTATTTAGTGTCAGGCTTATCAACAGGGAGCAGTAGAGTGTTACAAGGTAAGGGCAGGGGACCAAAATTCCCGCATCCCTAAAGCAGATGCTGTGCTTTCTGATACCCACCAGAGCTGCTCTTGAAATGGGTACTGTTTAACACTCATAGGCAAGGCTGATCTTGAGAACTGAACAATTGGCAGCTAATATGCAGTAAAAAGGGGTATGTAGAAACATCTTACAGTCAGCCCGGGTGGGTTAATGGGTAAAGAAAAATTTCAAACAGGCTGATGAGAGCCTGAGGCTCTCACAGAAGGGAGGGTTCTGTATCATCCAGTTATACAAATCACTGGTCAAAAAGGAGCATAAACTAGCAAAGGAGGTCTGGGCCTCTGCTCCCTATCAACCCCTTCCTCTGGCAGGGATGGGCACCCACTAGGGGGTGCTTCTCTAAGAGGGAGAACAGCAGAGGACTGGCTCAGCTGGAGTGGAGCATAAGCCAGTCCTCTCCTGGAGTGTGATGGAAGGACAGATATAGAGAGATTCCTGAACTGCAAGCACATCATCCCCTTCAGAAAGTCAAATCCTGAACTGGCTGGATGTTTGGATTGTGAGGTGAAGAAACCTCTGCTGCTAAAACCACCTCCTCTTCCTCCTCCTCCTTCTCTTCCTCCTCCTTCTCCTCCTCCTTGTCCTCTTCTTCCTCCAGGACTAGAACAGAAAACTCAGGCATTTTGCTTAGGTTTTGCTCAGCCTCTGACTCATTGACTTGGTGACTCAGAGGAACCTTTTTAAGGGCCTAACATCTCTGCCAAGGAGGAGATTCAGGAGGAAGAAGAGCCAGCAGTCAGTGTAAGGAAACTGTCAGGGGAGCCAAGGTTACCTGTGACTACTTGCTAGACTCTCTTGGCAGTTTGAGGGTCAAATGGCCCTGCATCAGGCCATCCCACATCAAAAGTGGGCCGCTCTTATGCACAGAGTGAAGAGCTGTCTAGGTGACATCTTAGCTCTGTGGTCTGCCTTGCAGAACTCCTGGAAATGTTGCAGCAACTGGGGCAACTTGGCTGTGCTCAGTCTGGTTCCTATTTCTGCAAGAAAACATATAAGCACACCAGAAACATGTCTGTGTGCCTGGAGACTGGGTCTGTGATCACTTCTGAGCTCCCCTATGTCTCTCCAAATGTCCAGAACTCTAGAACAACTCATGATGGGTCCTGTTTGAAGCATGCTTCAGCTGGCAATTCTTTTATTTGGTTTCTATTTTGCAAATTTGCAGTAATCACAGGCTGGAGCTCCCCTAGGACCTCAAGTCACAAATATGCCTGCCCCAACTAGGGCTGTTCCCCCCCAGGTCCTCTGAGTTGTGGGACTTGCCCCCATCTAGGACCCGACCCCAACTAGTGACTTTGTGGCAGCTGTGGAATCAGGCTTTCCAGGGTCTCCAAAAAATGCCCCAGACTTGCCCTCACTAGGACCTATCCCGGACCCAGGCTCTGAATCTGTGTTCTCCCAGGATCTTGCTGGGATCTCCAAATATTATGGAGCTTGAGACTATTGGGGGGAAAAACACCGTCCTCACTTCAGATTATAATTAGCCAAATTTATTAAAACTGCCAGCATGCTGCAGTCTCTAACCCAAACCAAAGACCTGCCACCCAGAGGCAGGTGAAGGAAGAGCTTTTAAAGGCAAAAGCCAGAGAAGCTATTCTGCTTATCCAAGAGTGAGTGGTCAAGGAGACTTTAAAACAATTCTTGAATATCTACCAAAGCAAGTTACAGAAGCCAAAATATAGCAGTTATTCATGGCATAATAACAGATGGCCACATCATGGCTGTGCATTTCTAAGTGAGGGTCAAGAAGCCAAGGTTGCAGGGAACTTATCTTCCAGGAGTTTGAGTCAGGAATAAAATGGCTATTAGGTACCAAGGTGGATGCCAACCACAAAATGGAGTTTCTTTAGCCATCACATTGAAAACTAAATGGAAGGCAGCTGGTTCCATGGTGGGGTGCTAGACAGATGGGGAGCCTTTCAGCAGGTGACTAGTAAGAGCAAGGAGCCTCAGGCTGAGGTCTTTGGAGACCTGGGAGGCTCAAAGATGTCCTGACCCTAAACACAAGCCTACAGCCTGGTGTGGTGGGGCACACTGTTAGTGCAAGTACTGAAGAGGTGAGAGCAGAGACAGGCAGATTGCTGTGAGTTCCAGGCCAAGCAGGACCACGTAGAAAGACCCTGTCTCAAAATATAAAAACATAAAAACAAAAGTTCTGCCCTCTGCTCTCCATCCTTCTCCCTCAGCAGTATCCTGCCAACTGCACTCTTAAGAAGGGAATGTCTCACCGGGTGGTGGTGATGCACCCCTTTAATCCCAGCACTCATGAGGCAGAGGCAGGGGGATCTCTGTGAGTTCAAGGCCAGCCTGGCCTACAGAGCGAGATCCAGGAAAGGCGCAAAGCTACACAGAGAAACCCTGTCTCAAAAAATAAAAATACAAATAAATTAAGGAATAAAGGAATAATGGCAGGAAGGAAGAGAGAGGATGGAGAGATGGAGGAAGGAAGGAAGGAAGGAAGGAAGGAAGGAAGGAAGGAAGGAAGGAAGGAAGGAAGGAAGGAAGGAAGGAAGGAAGGAAGGAAGGAAGGAAGGAAGGAAGGAAGGAAGGTCTCTCCTGAGATTCCTCAATGGAGTCCTGCTCACACCCCCTGCATTCTCTCTGCTGCCCCCTGTTGGTGACTCCTGTTTTCAGGCCTTGGTCTCAGGATTCTAGCTCATGTCTTGGAAACCCAGACTCTGTGAAGAATGAGGACCTCACCAAAGTTCCCCTGGGAACAGAGCTAGAGAACAGAAGTTGACTACCCAGGAGCTCCAAGGAGAGACTTTTGTCAAACCTAACCATAATTAACAAAAACTGAAGATAAGCCCTGACTGTGGTTATTAGTTTGTCCAGGACCAGACAGCCCTTATTCTTTATTTTTTATCCTCTATCTGAATGTACCCCAAGACTACATGTTCTTTTAGGTTCACAGTGGCCACTGGGAATGAAAACCTGCACTCCAAGGCTTTGAGCCAAGAGGTGTTTACAACAGAGAGGACTTTGTCTGCACAGGGCATAGCAAGAGAGGGAACACAGTGGAGAGGAGAGGGAGGAGACCCAGACTGCTGTGGTGGAGGGGTCCTGAGCATGTGATGGCCTGGTGGCATGAGGTAGGGGAGCTCAACCAGGGACTCAAAGGAAGGCAGAGGACCTGCCAGTCCCGACCTGCACTGGGTTAGCTCAGTCAAGAGAAAATGGGATTCAAACCTCAGAGAAAGTGGATAAAGAGGAGATGGAATATGGTGTGGACAGGGTGACCAAAAACAGCTATTCCCACAGAAACCAGCCAGAGGCCCCTGCCAGTGCTCCTAAATAGACATATGGGAATTGTGGTCTCCACTAGAGAGAGCCTCATGGCAATATGGGAAGAATCCCTTAGTTACCCTGAAGCAAACTGTCCCCTCTGCCAAAACAGGACCTTGTACACCAGGCTGGCCTCAAACTCACTATGAAGCTGAGGATGACCTTGAGCCTCTGATTCTCCTCCTCCACCTCCTCACTGCCAGGACCACAGGTTTGCACCACCACCCCTGTTGTGTGGTCCTGCAGCTCAGACTCGGGTCACTAGTGCCAGAAGAGCACTTTACCCTGAGCCACACTCCAGCCTTCTGACGGACTTGTGTGTTTTGTTCTTTTCTGTTATAATTTAAATTTACAGGACTGAAGAGATGGGTCACCAGTTAAGAACACTTACTACTCTATCAGAAGGCCAGGGTTTGGATGTCAGCACCCATGTCAGGTGGTTCATAAACATCTGTAAACATCTGCTTTAGGGGATTGGAATGCTCTTCTATACTCTGTGAACACACACACACACACACACATACACACATGTCAAAAAAAGTAAGCCTTTAAATTTATTTGCAATGGACACATAAAACATGAAATATTTACACACTTTGAGAGTAGCATGTGGTGTTCTAATCCATGTGTAAAGTGTATAGTGTTTAAATTGGACTAAACATGTCTGTGTCCTCAAACACTGGTCATGTTTGAATGTAGCTTTAATATATGGTCAGCAAAGGCTTCTTAGTAGGTTCAGGAAAACACAAACAAAATATTCTGCCTCACCTGGGCAGCAGAAACATCTACATCTTCTCCATGTCCTAACCCATTTAAACCAACCCCCTCCAAGGCCCTCCAGGGACAGAGTTCCCAGCCAAGACAGATGGACAACACAATATGTTTGGGACATTTTCAAGCAAGAAAAACGTAAGGCACAATGCAATCTTGGATTGTCAGGGAGAGAGCATCTCCTCAAGCGGGATCCCTGTTGGAACACAAATGCTGAGCTCAGGGCCAGGCCTGTCATGGGACTGCCTAGATACCCGGTCGCTTACAGATGAAAAGGAACTTAAAGTCACAGGAAGCATCATTCCAGGCCCTGGGGGAGGCCACCCTGATATTGGCACAATGTTCATTGCTCCCAGCATTGTTGGGTTCACCTGGAATCCAGAACCTAACAAGTGAGAAAACAAAGACACTTTATTCACCTGGCAGAAGGGGGCTTGGCAGTGCACCCACAGCACCAGGTAGACTGGCACGGTGGCATATGCCTCTATCCCAGCCCTCAGGAGGTAGAGGCAGAAGGACTAATGTCAACCTGAGCTACAGAGCAAGTTCCAAGCCAGCCAGAGATACTGTCTTAAAAAGTAGTTATTTTAGAGCCTGAAAGATGGCTCAGTGGGCTAGGGTACCTACAACCAAACCTGATGGCCTGAGTCTAATCCCTAGAACTCATATGACAGGAAAGAACAGACTATGACAAGGTGTCCTCTGACCTCTACACAGATGTGGCACATGTCCTCACACAAACACCATGTACAACACACAACTAAATAAATAAATAATTTTGATGGGCTGCCTCAATCCTGGTGTTCATCCTTGGAGACAATAATGCAAGGTGCTGCTCCCAACCCTAAGAAGGTGAGTAGACCTTCCTCTCTAAGCCTGTTGCTGCGGCCCTGCCCCCTTCTCTCAAGGCTCTCACAATCCCATACCACATAGGCCTGGACTTGGGTCACTCCCTCACCCAAGCTGGGCAGAACATCTTGCTGCCAAGACCACAGGACATACAGGGTCCTAACTGGACCCAGGTACCACCCTGTGAGCAGCAGCAGCAGTGAGCTGGGTGTCCACCCCAGCTGCCACTGTGCTAGAAAAGGGCAGTGCACAGCCCTGTGTTCATGAGAACTCTCCACCCAGCAAGACAGGCTGGGGGGGAGGGGCAACAGGCTCACTCACCTCTCGCTTTGCTTCATGTTGAATGATGTTTCATCCACCCAGTACCAGTCCCCTTCATTCCCTGCCTTGGTGAGACCAATCCAGAGTGGAAGCCCATTTGCTGCCTTGTAGAGAAACTCCTGTGAGGAACACAAAGTAAGTGAGGGCATGCCGCCACCACCAAACTTCGAGTACCTGCCCATTGGGTACTCTTCACTTGAGCACAGCAGCAGCCCCTGAAATGATGGTGCCCCAGGAGATTCACAGAATCACTAGTTCAGCATCTTCTCTCAGCACCTCCTTGCCCATGCCTGGAGCCCAGAGCCCACTTCCAAGTCCTAGATGCTCTTTGCTTATCAGCTAGCAACTTGGAGCCTGTGCTCTCCAGTGAGGTGCTGGAGAACAAGGGAGACACAGCCGGCCAGGCATGGCAGCAGATGTCTGCAGTGCCTGCACTCTGGAGTCTGAGGCCAGGGGATTGAGAGTTCAAGGTCATCCTGAGTTACATACTAAGATCGTGACTCAAAAGAAAAACAACCATAAAACAGAAATGGAAGGAAGGAAGGAAGGATGGAAGGAAGGAAGGAAGGAAGGAAGGAAGGAAGGAAGGAAGGAAAGAAAAAAGAAAATTCAGCTAAACAGCAAAAAAAAAAAAAAAAAAAAAAAAAAAAAAAAAAGACATCAAGAGATCATCCTAATGGTAATATCTAAATTACATGATTAATTTTGCCAGAGACTAGAAAACCCTATGCCTCCGTCACTCCTTTACCCTCCAGGGCAGGCACTATCTCATCAATTCACTTAAGGTGAGGCTTTGAAAAGTAAGTCATCTCCCCAAACTCCACGACAAATTTGATGGCAGACTGTGACACTCGGCATCACTCTGCTTCACTCCTCCACCTCCCAGATCATGAGCCCATCTACACACCATCACCAGGAGGGAGGCCTCCTGGGTCCTGGGGCATCACTAATGTTGTTCAAAAGTTATTTCTATTCTCTGGCACATGGAAAGAGCGCCCCCTCGCTGTCCTCTTTGAAGCTAGCAGAGTTGTGTGACTGGCTCTTGCTAAGGACATGTGAACAGAAATGACAAGTAAGCTGAGTGTAGATTATTTAACATCAATGAAGCTGGCAGTGTCTCCTTGCTGCTTCAGCAACTGTGAAGTGTGGTGAAATAAACCCTCCTACGGCTTAGGTCCTTGATACCCACACTTAGAGCACACCTGCTGATCCTCAAAGATGGTCAGTATACATGAGAAATAAAACTTCAAGGGTGGTGAGCCTAGGGAGATGTCCCAGTGGGTAGGAGACCTTGCTACTCAAGCATGAGGCTCTGTCCTCAAATCCCTGGCACCCATATAACCCCAGCCCTGTGGAAGACAGAGACACAGGATCACTGAGATTTACCTGTTGGCTACCAGTGAGTGCTCAGGAAATGAGACAGAGTGATCTAACAAGACAATTGATGTCCTCCACATATGCATGGGTGCATGCTCCTGCACCCATGCACACACACAACACACACACACACACACACACACACACACACACACACACACACACACACACACACACACACACACATGCACCCACACACAAAACAAATTAGCCTTCATCCTTAGATCATCGACTGTTAAGGAATTTTTGTTTCTGCAGCAAACTCCTGCCCAGCCTCTCTCACATGCCTTCCACACAGTCTGTGATGATTGCACTCACTTGCTCTGATTCTGAGGTCACTGAGGTCAGATGAGCTTCCTTAGAAATGCAGAACTGTTCTGCGCTGTACCAGGACTTTGGGGTGTGTGAAAAGTAATAGAAGTTCCCCCCGAAGTACTTCCAGCCTCGAGACATCATCTCCAGAATGTCACCTGGAAAACAAAGTCTGAGGTAACAGCAGTGCTCCACATTCTTCTGCATCCTGACTGGCATGGGGTGTGTGATGGACTCCTGGGGACAGCAGTGAGTGGATCCAAGGGTCCTTGGGTTCCCAGTGTCAGGGACTGGGGACACTCTATTGGAACCCTAAAGGTCTGAGACTTGTGATAGACCCTCTGAGGGAAGAACAGGCACAGGGGCAGGGAGGGGAGAACATGAGAGGAACACAAGGGCCATTACGCCTGGGCCCTGGCTCACAGTAATGAACTTCATGGGAAGGGGCAAGATACAGGCCACATGTACATATTATATTAGTGAAATGTAATTATGTGAGCTAATGAGAAGCTAGCTCTGGAGGGGGCTGCCCACCCCTCCCAGTTTCATACCCAAGCATGTTTGTCTCAAATCCCCTCTAAGGAGAGCAAGCTCAACTTAGAACTCCAGCTGTCTGCTTCAAATTTTTGTCAGTTTTTGCTGGATGTTCGCAGCTCCTGACATGATGATGTCACGTTCCAGCTGTTATTTTTTCTTTTACTTGAAAGTCTTACCCAAGGGGACACTCTGCTCCTCAGGGACTCTCCATCGGGAACTCCAACCGAGGGTCTCAGTCAGGTTTCCCCAGTTGATTTCTGCTAGATGTTTTGAGTGCCCAACTTGATGTTTTCCTATATCAATCTATCACCTATGAATCTGTCTACCTGTCTATCAGTTATCTATCCATCTGTCATTTGTTATTCACTCTTTTATATTTAGTTCACTATATACTTAATAAACTCACTCTCTCAAAACCTAAAATATGGCTTTTTTTAGACCATACGGAACACCAGGACAGACTCTCTAACATCTCTGCACCTTAGTGTGGAGACCCAAGCTAGGCCTGGTGTTTTTTCTCCTCACTGCCCCATGTTCTCTGAGACCAATGGTTAAGGCCTTCTGTGATGGTTTGAAAGAAAATGACGCTCAAAAAGAGTGACACTATTAGGAGGCATGGCCTAGGTTGAGGAAGTGTGTCACTGTGGAGGTGGGCTTTGAGATCCATTTTCTCAAGCTTCTCTCAGTGAGGAAGTCAATCAACTTTCTGTTGCCTGCCTATCAAGATGTAAGGACTCTCAGCTCCAGCACCATGTCTGCCTGCACGCTGCCATGCTCCTTTTCATGATGATAATGGACTGAACCTCTGAATCTGTAGTCGAGTCACCCTCAATTAAATATTTTCTTTATAAAGCTTGTCTCTTCACAGCAATAGTAAACCCTAAATAAGACACCTTCCTTGTTAACTTTCCAGCCCACCCCCTTCCCTGTCCTCTTCCTACCCACAAACTAGCTGGCCTGCTGTCCAAGACAGGTAGGGTGTTATGGCTACTGGTCAGCCTGCAGGGTGATCATCTCTTTACTTACTCTGTGTTTGGAGCACTTTGTTGACATTCTCCAAACTGCTCTGAAGTCTTTGGACCTTTGCATTCAAGGTGCTGGCTTTATCCAGATCTCTTTGCAGCTCTGGGAGTTTGGAAGTGAGATTATCAACATCCACCCATCTTCTTGTTAAGGCACTAATCTGAGCACTGGCTTGTGCCATGCTGATCCTCAAAGACAGAATCTGAGAATGCACACGGATGAGGCTGGTGTTCAGTGTCTGCATCTGAACTTCAGCCTTCTCCACACGGCCTCTGTCCTTCTCAAGAACAGAACCCAGGGTGCTGATATTGTCCACACGACCTCTCAACATCTCAGCATCACTCTTCACATCCAATATTTTGTTCATCAACCTGGGATCTGGGTTTGAAAATGTCAAGAGGTCAGTTGAAGGGATCCTAAGAAACAGAGGTAGGGTGTTGGCCCAAAAGGGGGAAATTCAGAATCAAGCTTCCCAAAGGACCGAGACAGTCCAAGGAGCTGCCACCTACTCTCCACTCATTCACTAATATACACATGTGTGAAGCATGTGCCACCATCTGTCAGGAACGCTGATTGGCACAGGCAGGGAGGAGACCAAGAGGCCTCATGAATAAGCAGAGGGAGAGCCCAGCCCTGAAATTCCTTAGTATGGCCAGGGTGAACTTGGTAAAGGGGCACCCTTAGTCACACCCTCATTACTCGTCACTGAGTCCCCTCTGAGACTATGAGTTAGTCCCCAGCCATCTCCTGTCCAAGACACAGCCACCAGTTAGGGCAGCACACCCCTCCCTCGTCTGCCCACAGACTGCTGTATGACCAAGGGCAGGGCTATCTCTATGCAGACTCCAGAACATGAGAGGGATATTAAGCTATCTGCCCTTCCCTATACCTACATTTCATACTCTATTAGGATCATAGGCATGGGAACCAAAACTCACCAATAACTATCAAAAGAGTCGTGCGGGACTGAAATAACTCAGTAGGAAGAATACTATTCTTGTAAAAAACCTGAGTTAATTTCCCAACACAATATGGCAGGTCATAACTGTTCATAATCTCAGTTATAGGGAGATCCGATGCCCTCTTCTATCTTTGGGCACTAGGGCAGGTTGTGTACAAACTTACAAGCATATAGTATACATACATGCAAGCAAAACATTTGCATACATAAAATAAAATACAAGATTTTCCAAAAAGAGTCCTATGAAAAAGGTGGTGCCAGAAACCACAAACAGTCAGGCATGATATCACACACCTTTTATCACAGATCTCAGTGAGTTTCAGGCAGGCCTGACCTAACTGAGTCCAAGCCAGCCAGGGCTACATAGTGAGACCTTTTTTCAAATGAGAGAGAGAGAGAGAGAGAGAGAGAGAGAGAGAGAGAGAGAGAAGTGAGGGAGAAGAGACAAGACCAGGAGTCTAGGATAAGGTCAAGGTCAGTACTGGGGACTAGAAAGGGTGTGAATGAGAATCTGAGACCACACAGGTAAGCCTTGAAAAAAGAAGACATTCCCTCCCTATACTTTCTAGTGTCTTGGCAGAAGGGAGAAAGGTGTGACCACAGAAGAGACCAAGAAGCTTCTAGAGGACCAAGAAGGCTCGAAGCATGAACATAAGAGAGAGTGAGGAGACTGTCTGCTGGTTTGGCCAAGTTCTCTATCTGCACAGTGGAGAACTCAGTTCCTATGGGGTCAGGAGACATCACACTCACTCTTGGGTGCTATCCTCAAGGCTTTGAATTCAAGGGTCTCAGAGCTGTGAGTGACAGGATGCAAAGGGAGGCAAAGGCAGAGATGTAAAGCTTGGTGACTATTTCCTTAACACTGAAGAGAATCCCTGAGAACAGATCTTTCCTAATGTCAGTCAGAAAATCCTCTAAGAAACCTGGGATAGAAGCAGCAGCAGGTCAGCTTCCAGAAACATCAGCAAAATTCCTGAAACATCATATACTGAAGACACCAAGGACAATAGAAAAAGGGTTTGGGTATCTGGGGACCTGGTGACTTACAGAAAATAACTTGAAGCACAATAGAGGTGACCAGCACCAATGCCAGACAGATGAAGGCCACTCGGAGGCTGAGAGGTTTCCTTAGGACTGGAGACTGATCAGGCTTGGGAGGAGGCTCTGGAAAGAGACACAGAAGTTTGTTAAGGGTCAGTGTAGAGTGGTGATGGGCACAAGCACCAAGTGGGCATGGAGCAATAGCTGGCACTTGCCTGGAGGCCAGAGGGAGATGTTCTGCTTGTCCACTGTGAAGTGTGCATCCGGGGCCTCCCTCTCCTTCATCTCCACCTCTGGCACAGGAGCTTCTCTCTGCCTGTCTCCCCAAGGGCCTTTTATCCAGAAAGAAATGGGAAATGAGTCTCAAAACAGGTAACTGTGTCATGCCCAAGTTCCCTCTTCTTGGATTAGACATTTTGCCAGGCTGAGGCCACAGCCCAAAAATCCGGGCTTTGGTTGTGGGGTGTGGCATCTGGCTTCCTCCCTGGGACACAGACATTTGAATCATCTAATCTGAAGGCTCTTCTATTTCTCTTGTAAAGAGGCCCTCATCTATCATCCATCCTACATCTATCCCCCCCACCCTACAAACACACATTGAGAGCCTTCTAAGAGCCCAATCCAGGACCTCAGAGATGAACTACTCAGTTTTCTAACTCAGGCAGCTTGCAACCTGACAGAAAAAAATAACCTGAGCAAGTAAATTACAATACAGTGTGGAGAACATGGCAGTGGATGGATATGCACTGTGGCAAGCCACAAGAATGTATCATAGAGATTCAGCTGGGTATTAAAGCTATACTTTGACCGGCCAAGGGTCTGTCAAAAGGCAAGCCATTTATTATGAATATTTTGTATCCAGCCTTTAATATTTCAGCTGTCTTCTGCTATGAAATTCTGGCGAGGCCAAAATATTTCTAGACCTGCTGAACTTCTAGGTAACTAACTCCCCCGCTGAGCCTAGGAGACTAGCTGGAGGAAGACTCATAGCTTTGGGTCTTGTGCAAATGAAGTTCAGACTTCCCCCTGCCTTGAGGCCTAGTTGCTCTCCAGAGCAATTAACTGAGAAAAAAAAAAGAGATTTTTATGCTTCAAAGTAGAAGGTAGAACAACATTCCTGAGGAGGCAGAGAACCTCATGACAAGGAAAAGAAGAGGCAGGCATTTTTCTCTAGAGCAGACAGAATGGCTTGGCCAGAGAGAAGAGAGGATGACAGAGGTTCTGTAGATGGTAAGGCAGAACTCTTGTAGGGTCCATCAGTGTACCAGGAGTAGAGAGCAGTAGAGATGGAGAATGAGGAAACAGGACGAAGATGAGGCTGGAAGCATAAGAGCTTAGTCATTAACAGGACTATGAGAGGAAATTGGATGGAACTGAAGCTATATAGACGGGATTTCAGACCAGAGAAATAAAGTAGATGGGTAAAGAGCTTGGTATGTCTAGAGTTATTCCTGCCCTGAATGCCTGATGCTCTGAATGCCTGATGGAGCTATAGTTGTATTGATAGAATTTTCTCTTAGAGGAATTTTCTCTTAGAGGAATAAAGTTAACAGACATAACAGCATAGTGTACCCAAATCCCCAGACCCTGGGTATTCAATAATGCACTATCAAAGGAGGTCCAGGGAGCAGAGTGATGGGTGTACTGATTGAGGGAAGGGCACACTCAGTGTCTGGGAAATAAGACTAATGGTGTCTAGGGGAACTGTGGATAGCTCTGGTCCTATGTACATGTGGTGTATATGGCAAGGGGTGGACATGGGTCTAAAGAGGCATCCAGTCAGATAATTAGGGTCCATTTCAATCATCTTAAGGAGTTTTACCTTCCTATGGGTTTAGGAAGGGGACTTCAGGCAGGAAAGGGACTAGCAAGAGCATTCTGAGGAGCTAGGGAGATAAGTGCATGCCACATAAGCATGAGTTCATATCTCCAGAATCCATGTAAGATCAAGGTACACCAGCAACCACCTATATCCCTAAGCTAAGGAGGCTTTGAAGCCAAAGCCAAGCTTTGAAGCCTAAGAACCTTTGAAGACTCTAAGAATCATGGTACATTGTGGACTCTAGAGGAATATTTCTCAGAAGGTAGGAAAGAGAAGGGTGAAGAAAAAAGAAGAAAAGAACAAGTGTGGTGCTTTCCTGTGAGCCGCACCTGGCCTGGCTCCAGAGAGTGGCACCTGACCCTGATCCATCTTCTGTTTAGCAGACACCTTTTCTTTCCCTTGTTGCCCTCTCTGTGACGCTTGTCTCAGAGTTTCCAAGGATACAAAGGCTTGTGCAAAACTTGTTTCAGGAAACCAGAAAACCGTGGTACCTGAGAAATGGAGGAATTTGCACTTGGCCTTGTATTGTTGGGAGCTTCTTTCAGGTGGTTTTGAGCACATGGAAATTAACTGGCTAAACTGTAATGGAGAGAAATAAAAATGCCTGAGCCTAAGAGAAGGCTTCGGTCCTTCAACCCTGGACCCCCCTGCAGTCATGAAAGGCTATATTCATTCTTTTGTGAGTTTTGTTTTTGTTGTTGTTGTTGTTTTCTGTTTTGTTTGTTTTGTTGTTTGTTTGTTTGGTTGGTTGGTTGGTTGGTTTTGGTTTTGGTTTTTTGAAGACAGGGTTTTTCTGTGTAGTTTTGATGCCTGTCCCGGATCTTTCTCTGTAGACCAGGCTGGCCTTGAACTCACAGAGATCCACCTGGCCCTGTCTGCTGAGTCCTAGGATTAAAGGTGTGCATCACTGCTGCCCAGCTAGATTCATTCTTAACATGCCTCTGAGTCTTCTTTCCACACCCATGCCGTGACACACTGCAACAACAAGGAGGAAATGAAGAGGTTAGCACAGATAACTGAATGGATGGAGGGATGGGTGGATGGGTAGATGGGTGGATGGATGGGTAAAAGATAAACAGCTGGATGTATAAATAGAAGAGAAGCAAATGAGATAATGAATGGAAATGTGTAAAGGGTTAATGATTGGACAGATGATCAATAGATGGATGGAAAATGGGTGGAAAGATCAAGTGGAAGATCAGTGGATGCATGAATTGTAGAATAGTGGATGAATAGGAGGACAGAAGATCAGGATGTGGACTGATATGGACCGGGCAACAATGGAGAATTAATGGAGAGAAAATAAGATGAGTGGATGTATAATAAATGGATGACTTGATCACTGGTCAGAACTCCCCACAGTCTATAGCCAGGAACCTGTTTTCTAGAAGTTTCCACTTCTCACCACTGAATCCAGTTCTCATTTGCATGGGAAAGGCATAGAGAGGTGTAGCTAATACCTTACTTAGAAACTAATAATGGCTCTGGCCACAGGGCTGGAAAGCTGCCTCAGCTTCCCTGAGTGCTGAGGCTCAATAACAGTGTGATTGATATCAAGACCCAGGGTGGCAGGCTAATCAGCAGTCAAGGAAAGAGCTTCCTACCATTGCAGAGGATTCCCTGATTGAACGCATCCTGCCTCCCTGCTCAGCATAGCCCCAACTAGCATCCCTTGGTACCCATAGCCCTTGCTACCTTTGCTGGCTGACTGAGCTCATATTAGAGCTGAGTCTCTGGGTGGGAAACCCAGATAGGATCCCACCATTCACCCTCCAGTCCTAGAAAGGAAGCTAGGAAGCAAAGATGGAGTTCCACCAGTCCTGTCTCAGGTCCTCCCGTCTTCCCTCTGTCTGCAGCTGCCCAGCATCTGCTCTGCTCTAGTCTTTGGTGGGAGCTTCTCCCTAAGCCAATTGCTGAATTGAAGCCATGCTGCTCTAAATTTTCAAGAATGGACCTGCTCTTCCTGCTGTTTACCTTGATTCCAGTCAAATGTATAAGGATGAGAATGTCTCTTCTGGACCTTCTTGCCTGGTACCTGTGATGGTTAATTTTAACTACTGATTTGGTTGGATTAATAAATGCTTAAGGCAGGAGTGAGGCACTCCTTTGGGCGTGTCTGTGAGGGAGTTTCCAGAGAGGATTCACTGAGGAGGAGAGACCCTCCCTGAGGGTGGATGGTAGCATCTCACAGACTGGGGAACATGTGGTGGTATTGTGTTCCCCAAAATATTGTGTACCTTAATAAACTTATCTGGGGTCAGAGAACAGAAAAGCCACTAGTTAGGCAGTGATAGCACACGCCTTTAATCCTAGCATTCCAGAGGCAGAAATCCATCTGGGATCTCTGTGAGTTCAAGGCCACACTGGAAATGGCCAGGCATGGTGACTCACGCCTTTAATCCCAGGAAGCAATCCTTTAATCCTAGGGAGTGATGGTAGAAAGCAGAAAGGTATATAAGGCTTGAGGACCAGAAACTAGAGGCATTTGGCTGGTTAAGCATTTGGCTGGTTAAGCATGTGGCTGGTTAAGCATTCAGGCTTTTAAGCAGCAGTTCAGCTGAGAGCTATTGGGATGAGGACACAGAAGCTACCAGTCTGAGGAAACAGGACCAGCTGAGGAACTGGCAAGGTGAGATAGCTGTGGCTTGTTCTGTCTCTCTGATCTACCAGCATTGACCCCGATAACTGGCCTCGGGCTTGATTTTATTAATAAGTACTTTTAAGGTTCCTGCTACAGAACAGGCTTGGAGTAAACAGGGAAAAGGAGAAACCTGGCAGAACTGCATTCCCTTTTCTCTACTTCCTGATCCACCAAGATGTGAGGAAGCAGCTGTCGTGAGGTTCTGCCATTTGGTCCAATGGCCAATGAATGGTGCAGTTTTGACCAATGGGTGTGGTCTCCTGAGGATACCTGACCCATTAAGAACCTGCAGGGGCTTGTGGGGGAATAGGGATCTCATTCTCTCTTGGGTGACTTGGAGCTGGAGCGAGGGAAGGAGAAGTGTGGCTTGCAGTTTGGTCTCCATCTCTCCCTTGGGAATTAAGAGGCAGGAGCACAGCTTCATTCTGTATTCATGAGTGTATTGTATTGATATCACCTTTTAATAAACCTGACCTAATCCCAAACTTCTGTTGTAGAATGTTATTTTAAGGTGTGTTACTTTTGTTTATGTTGCATTTGTTTAACTCTGTGAAGCTGTGTTACTGTGCCTATCTAAAACACCTGATGGTCTAATAAAGAGCTAAACAGCCAATAACAAGGCAAGAGAAAGGATAGGCAGAGCTGGGAGCAAAGAGAATACATAGAAGGAGAAATCTGGGAGGAAAAAAGAAGTAGCCAGAAAAGGAGGTGGCCATTAGGGGCCAGCCACCCAGCTACACAGCAAGCCACAAAGTAAGAAACAAAGGTGTACAGGAATAGAGAAAGGTAAAAAGCCCAGAGGCTAAAGATAGGTGGGATAATTTCAGTTAAGGAAAGCTGGCAAGAAACAAGTCAAGCTAAGGTCGGGCATTTATAATTAAGACTAAACCTCTGTGTGTGGTTTATTTGGGAGCTGGGTGGTGGTCCCCCCAAAAGAGAAAAAACAATCAAGAAGACTTCCATCTATGAGAGCCTTCTGCTGCCAGACAGGAGCCAGTGCCTCCTGATATTTCGGGTGGGCTGTACCCTCTGAGCTGTGAGCCAGAAGCCCTTCCTCCCTTGAGTTGCTTCTTGTCATATAGTTCATCACAGCGGTGAAGAAAGTAACTAATAACCCAGTGCCCTGTCTAAGCCAAGCCACTCCAGCCCTCTGCTCTGAGACCCACATCAACAACCTGGGCCCAAGGTCAGCAGGTGAAGAGAGTATGAGACCCTGGCAGAAGGGCCCAGGTATCCCAGGGCGTTTCAGGGAAAAAGCTGACACCCAACATATGGGACATCTGGTCCCTTCCTACTCTAGCAAGACCTTGATTTTTCAACAGAGAACTGGATAAGAAAGGTGTGCGTATACACAATACACTTTTTCCAGCCATGATGAAGTATAAAATTAAGGCTAGAGAGGTGGCTCAGTGGTTGAGAGCACTTGTGTCTCTTCCTGAAGACCAGACTTCACTTCCAGCACCCATATTAGGTGGTTCCAACCACCTGTAACTCAGGATCCAAGGGATTCAGTACCTTCTTCTGGCCTCAGAGGACACCTGTGCACACACAGAGACAAGCACAGAGTGATATGTGACTGGAGATGGTGGGAATGGAGGGTGGGCTGGGGGGAAGGGGAGGGGGCAGGAAGGGGGAGAACAAGGGAATCTGTGGCTGTTATGTAGAACTGAATAGTATTGTAAAATAAAATAAATAAATATAAAAAAAAAATAAATATTTTAAAAGAATAAAATTATTTTACTTGCAGGAAAATGGATACAACTAGAAAGCATCATATTGAATTGTTATGCCCAGATTAGGACCCCCAAAGAGACCACCAGGAGACCAGATATATCCAGAATGCAATAGTAAGGTTTACTTCTTGGCACAATACGAGCTAGCAAGGAACCCTCATCCGCAGTGCCCATTGCAGCGAGGCAGAGAGGAGAGTTCCTCTTTCTTGGGGAGATTAGCTTTTGAAGGCAAAAACCACAGAATTCTTCAGAGAGGAGGGGGTTAGTATGGGTCCACCCTTGATTGGTCCAGTTTTCCTGAGTTTGGACTTTTATCTTATTTTTTGCTCTGTCAGGAGTTTTACAGCCCATCTCCAAAATTTGGTGATGTTATCTCAGGGGAGGGGGATGTCTCGTAGTTAGCTACCACCAGACAGTCTGATTTTGTACTTTTAAAACTTCTGCCTTCACCCTGTCTGGGAATGGGGAACTGACTTGGTTCTGGCTATTTTAAGATGTCCCTTCCTCAGCTCTCCGGCCTTAGGGGAACTGGGGTGGGGGTCTCTCAGAGTGAATTAGGTCAATTGCAGAAAATAAATCTATGTCTTCCTTCATTTGTGGAGCCTAAATTTTATATAACTATATAGAATCACATACATATACAGATACATGTATACACGCATATATATGGTTTGAAAGTAGAAGCAAATCTAAGAAGACAAAGAGTGACCTTTCCTGTAGAAATAAGAGTCCTGAATGATGAGGTGTCGAGTTGGAGGACCTGGGATTTAGGAATAAAGAAGAAAAAACAAGAGCTGGAACCAGGAGGTCTTGTACAAGTGATGACTTATGCCAAGACAGTTTATTTACAAACACAGCATCTTACATACTATTGCAGGGGTAAATGCCAAAGTCAGCAGAGAGCTAAGTCAGACAACATTGTGAAGATAACCCAGGATATCTCAAACGCAGCTGCCCTAGGACTCACAACCACAGTCCAGGGGGAAGAGTGAAATCTCCAGAAACTGCAACCTTGACTCTTTGGAGGCTCACTGGACCTTGCCAAGTCCACTCCTGGTCAAGGGCACAGAACTGACATTGCCTTTGTCCTTTCATCAAGGTCTCTGAGAAAGTCTTGGGTCAGTCAGTCTGGCTCTCAACAAAGGGACCAGTGGAAATGGGAAGAACAAAAAAAGAGAAGGTAAAGTGTTCAAGGAGAATATGCCCAGCGTATGATACACACACACACACACACACACACACACACACACACACACACACACACACAGAAGCTTAAGTAACTTAATTTCTTTGTGAATTTTATTTATTTTCATTTCATGTGCATTGATGTTTTGTTTACATGTACGTCTGTGTGAGAATGTCAGATCCTTGGAGTCACAGACAGTTGTGAGCTGCCATGTGGGTGCTGGGAATTGAGTTCAGGTCCTCAGAAAGAGCAGTCAGTGATCTTTTTACTGAACCATATTTCTAGTCATTAGTTTAATTTCTTTAAGATGACTTTCTGTTTGTCATGGTGGCACAGTCCTTTAATCCCCGAAGTCCGGAGGCAAGGATAGGAGGAACTTTATGAGTTCAAGGTTAGCCTGGTCTACATATTGAATACCAGGACAGCCAGGGCTACACAATGAAACCCTGTCTCAAAAATATAAAAATTAAAAATAAATAAATAGTAGACTTTTCCCAAATGGGAGCAGATGTGTATGCTGAGTTAGAGACGGTCCCAGAGGTCCCAGGATCAGTAGGGAGCCCTGCTAGTCTAGGGTCCCCTTTATGGGAATGGCAGGGTGGAGACATTTAATGCAAATGGAAACAGGTTCAAGATGGTGTTCTGATCTCTGAGCCAAAGGCTGACCAGTGTGAAAGGTCAAGAAGCAGGGAGTCTTGGCTTGTGAGACACTTGGGGCTTCAGGAGGAAAAGTTCCAGGCCACAGAAAGTTTCATTTCCTACTTTGCCCCCAGGAAGGAGTGAGTGCAAGCCTTCTTCCTGTGGAATTCACAGAGCATCCCTACCTGCTGACCCCTACCTGCTGACCCCTACCTCCTGCTCCTACCTGCTGACCCCTACCTGCTGACCCTACCTGCTGACCCCTACCTGCTGACCCCTACCTCCTGCTCCTACCTGTTGACCCCTACCTGCTGACCCCTTCCTGCTGACCCCTACCTGCTGACCCCTACCTGCTGACCCCTACCTGCTGACCCCTACCTGCTGACCCCTACCTGCTGCTCCCCAGCCTCCTCCCTGAAAGGAGACAGACACAACAAGGTGTCTGCTGTGGCCTTAGAGTGAAGAATCCAGTTCTCCAGCACTCTCAGGAGCAAACCAGCTCCTCCTAACCAAAGAGGAACTCTGCCTTAACCTCAAGAGACCAAAAATCACTCTGTGAGGAGAAAAGAAATGAAATATTTCTGTTTCCCTTTGCCGAGTTCCAGGGAGAGAAAGAGACAACTATACTCATTTTTCTGTTCCCCCTGGCTATGTTCCTGGGGTACTCAGACTTCCTCCTGAAATCGGAGGAGGAGGGGCCAATTTGGCCACTTTTTCCATTCTCAAGATGAGCTAGCCTTGTGCTTGCAGATGGAGTATGGGCAAGACTGACAAGAACAGAAGCAAGACTCCAGAGTGTAGAGACAAGACTCAGTTAAACTGGTAGAATGCTTGCCTGGCACACGCAAAGCTCTGGGTTCAAGCCCCAGCACTACATAAACCTGGAATGTAATCTCAGCACTTGGGAGACAGAGGCAGGAAGATCACAAGTTCAAGGTCAGTCTCGGCTATGCAGCAAGTTCAAAGCCAGCCTGGGCTACATGAGACCTAGTAGGGAGCAAGAGAGGGAGGGGAGAGGAAGGAGAGGCAGGCAGACAGACAGACAGACAGAGACACACAGAGAGAGAAGGGAGAAGAGAGACAGAGACAGAGAGACTCCAGTTGTTTGAAGTGCTGGCCCCTCATTACTGAGAATCACCCCCCAAGAGTGGTGATCAAGCAAACACGGAGGACACCAGACTGGACAGTGAGGAGAGACTGAGTACAGTGAGGAGAGAGGAAGGAGGGAGAGAGGAAGAGCATGTCAATACATGAGAGGAGAGGGTCAGGCGGGAGTCCCGCCCATCCCCAGGCCTGGAGAGACCCCTAGAGAGAACACGATAGGGACTCACCCAGTAGACTCCAGACAGCTGAGGGGTCCCAGGCCCCTCTGGGTGTGTCCAGGACAGAGAAATGAAGGAGAAGCTGATGGGTACAGGAGAGACAGCAGGAAACAGACAGCTCCAGACCCTGCCTCAGAAAGAAGGGGAGACTGAAAGACTGAAGAAGATGGTCTCCACATGGACATCTCCAGGTCTCTGTTGGCCCTAGAAATGAGTCCCTCTTTTTATGGATTTCCAAAGAACAGTGGCAGTGTGCCCGAGTACAGGCTGTTACCATCCTGTGACAAAGGACAGGGAAGAAATGTGAAACTGAGTGAAAGTTTGTTACTGACCAGACTTGGCCACTCCCGGAAGGGAGCTGTTCTCAGTTCATTTCCCAGGCTGTGTGATAAGGACCACCTGGAAGAGTGGGTGGTTGGATCACCAGATAGTAGGGTTTGGGGGAGGAGCTAGAAGGTAGGCAGAAGAGACATCACTTATGCACAAGAGAACTGCCCATGAGACACCCCCAACAATGCAGGGACCCAGAAAAAAAAAACTGTGTCTAAGAAAATGAATAGTGTGTGTGTGTGTGTGTCTGTGTGTGTGTGTGTGTGTGTGTGTGTGTGTGTGTGTGTGTAGACCAGGAGTCCAAGTTGCCACCCCTTACGTGTTTATACTGGAGCTCATGATCAGCTCAGCTGGCTGGCCTGAGAGTTCAGGGGATCCTTCTGTGACTGCCTCTCCTGTGCTGGGACTGCAGCTGTGCCTGACTCTATATGGATGCTCGTTATCCACTCTGGACTCATGCTTGAGCTGCAAGCATTTTCCTGATGGATAAAGCCATCTCTCCAGACTGCGGAGTCAGCATTCTTCAAGTGTATGTACTTATGGAACACCACGTGATGTTTCAAAACTTCTACAAGTCCTGTGGAATGAAAATATCCCAAGTTCTTTCCCCTGGTTTCTTTTCATTCTTCTCCTTAGACAGGGTCTCACTGTGCAGCCTTGGCTGTCCTGAACTCACTCTGTAGACCAGGCTAGCCTCAAACTCACAGAGATCCGCCTGCCCCTACTGCTGGGATTAAAGGCGTGCACCTCTACACTCAGCTCCTCTAGCTTCTTGAAGCCTGGTCATCATGCACAGTTGCCACACCATGCAGCCACAGACCAGCTGCCCTCTACCTCGGCTCCTATGTGAATGTCCCTTTGGTGCCCACTAATCAACCAGAATGTCACTTAGAATTTCCTCCACCTAGAAGTTGCAAAGATCAGATTTCTGCCTTTCCAAACAGGGAAACCTCCTCTGCCATCTGGAGCCAGGTAGGTGATGGGGCTGGAGGAGGGGAGCACAGTAGGGTAGACAAGGGGGCCTCCATCTCAGACCCAAACTCAGCCTGTCACGGAACCCCGGAGAGGCGCTGATCTGACAGGAGTCTGAGCTTCTCTGATTTTCTTTTTGGACCTGATTTTTATGGTTTATTAATATGATCATGGAGGGTGTATCCTGCCTGAGATTCTGTCCATGGATGAGAAGAAACAAGCAAGAAGGCTGCTTACAAGGAGAATTGGCAGGAGACAGTGGATTTGCTCTCTAACCAGGCCGGTTCCCTCCATATCGGCACTAGTGAAGTTAGGAGTCCCGGAGCACCACAGAGCCCAGGCCCAGCTCTTCACTCTGCAGCCCCAGCCTTTGTCTTCAGGACCACACAGAATGAGCTGCCAGTTATTGCCAGGAAGGGAGGGAAGAGCAGGCAGGGAAGCTGAGTGCATCTTCAGCCAGCATGGAAGATGTCATAGAACACCCAAGGAACCCATAGGAGGGAAACTGTCCACCTGACCACACTGGTCAGGAGTTAGCACGAGCTCTTCAGCAAGGAGGAACCAACGCTGATGACAGCAAGAGCTGTGGCAAGGGTCCTGCCACCCATTCATTCAGGTGTCACACTGCTCCTTGGGGGATGGTGGAATGAGAGCTGGTGGTCAGTGTACAGTTACATGGTGTGCATGAATCACAAATGACATGCTTTCTCAAGCCTCACACACAGTTTGGTGAAGTTACTTGGCCTTGACCACAAAGATCTGGCTTGCTGATCAGATTGAGATTCACAGAGCTCAGAATAGGCAAAAGTGTCCAGCTCCGTGTACCCCATACACCACAAATTAAACCTAATTCCAAACCCAGAGAAAGAATAGGGACACCGGGCAGGAGAGATAGCTCAGAGGTGAAGAACACTAGCTGTTCTTTCCGAGGTCCTGAGTTCCATTTCCAGCAACCACAAGGTGGCTCACAACCATCTATAATGAAATCTGGTGCTCTTCTGGCATGCAGACATATATACAGAACACTGTATACATAATAAATAATAAATCTTAAAAAAAAAACCAAGTAGGGCCACCAAGACCATGAAGTCCTACAATCTTACATCTGTGGGGTTGTCAACTTGATAGGATTTAGACTCTCCTATGAGAGCCAGGAGGTGACTGAGTGGGTGAAAGCCCTTGCATAGCAAGCCTGCACCTGAATCCAGAACCCACATCAAAAAGCCAGATGTGGTGGCACACGTCAGTGATCCCAGCAAGATGGGAGGCAGAGACAGGAGAACCTCCCAGAAGCACTTGGGCCAGCTAGCCTGGAATACACAGCACAGCAAAAACAAGCAAACCCTTGCCTCCTTAGCAATCTCTCTGTCTCTGTCTCTGTCTCTCTCTGTCTCTGTCTCTCTCTTTCTCTGTCTCTCTCTGTCTCTGTCTCTCTCTGTCTCTGTCTCTCTGTCTCTCTCTCACACACACACAATAATAAGAATGACAATAATAATAATAATGAAATGTTTTAATGTAAAGGAGACACACTTCTAGGAGTGTCTGTGAACACATTAATCCTCTATGGATTAATTAGGGCAGTAATTCTCAACTTTCCTAAATGTTCCAACCTTTTAATACATTTCCTTATGGTGTGGTGACCCCCAATCATAAAATTATTTTGTTGCTACTTCATAATTGTAACTTTGCTACTGTTATGAATCGTAATATAAGTATCTGATATGCAGGATATCTGTTCTATGGCAACCTAGGGCTCATGACCCACAGGTTGAGAACCACTGCTCTAGAGGATGAACTGAGAGGGTAAGGCCCACCCTCAAGTGGAAATTACCTCCTAACAGTTGTACCAGTTATAAAGAAGGTTGATGAAAACCCCATGTCACCAGTCGGCCTAGAGCAAGTGATTCTATCGCTGCTGCCTCCATCCTCTGTGAACATCGGACCCCTTCAGCCTTCCAGTGTGAACTCAGTAGCAGCAGCCCTCCAGGGAGCTCCAGGTCTTGTGCATTAGATGGGAACTGCTGTGCCTTGTGAGTGGAGCAGCTGCAGGGATCTCAGCCTCTCTGTCTTGCAGATGGTCACTGTTGAATTTCCCAGATCCTGGATGTATGTAAGGCAACCCAATCCTTTCAAAATATGGATACCTTCTTTTGGTTCTGTTCCTCCATAGTTCCCTAATTCAATACCACATATCCCAGCAGGACATCTGTCCTCTGCAAACTACAATCATTAGATCAATAAAATCTATAACCCCAACAAGTGTCACAACTGGGTAGCAGCTTAGGAGTATCTCTGTCACCTCAACAGTCAAGTAAAGGGAAATAATATGACATGGAAGAGGCTGGAGAGATGGCTCAGTGGTTAAGAGCACTGGCTGCTCTTCCAGAGGACCAGTGTTTGATTCCCAGCACCCACATGGCAGCTCACAACCATCAAAACTCCAGTTCCAAGAGATCATCTCTCCTCTTCTGGCTTCTATAGGCATTGAGCAAGTACATGGTACACAGACATTCATGCAAACAAAAAAATAAGAATTTAAAAATGAAAAATATGCATTACATGGAAATGCCCAAATCAGTAGCACTAAGCATGATGTGTCCCATGAGGTACCATGGAGGTCACAGGTGTCTGAAAGTATCTTGCTGCTCTAGCTCAGGGTTAAGGTCCTTGAACCAGAAAGGGGGAAAGACATGAGCCATCTTGTGACCACAAAGTTAGATGTCCTGACTCAATCCCTGCCTTAACTGCCTTAGAGCCTCAAGAGAGCATATCAAGTCTTGAAAGAAGCAGTCCACTACCACCTATCAGTCACAGACCACAAAATACATTCCCAGGGATCAAAACAGCTCTGGGATCCTCTCAACTTTATCACATGACTTCTGTGTACCAAGTCCAACATATGTATGCAGCAAGTAATGGGAGGCAGAGGCAAGGAGTCCAATCTCAAGATCCTGCAAGGCCACTTCCTACTCACACCACAGGACAAGGAATGTGTTTCTCCTCAGGCCTCAGAATACCCAATAATGAGGCTTTTGTCCAGTGTTAGACTCCAGGAAGCAGAGAAGAGACACTGGCTACAGATTTGAGATCAAAAGACTGTGACACTCTTAAATGCCATCGAAGAGACACAAAGTAAGGGAGCGATGCAGAGACTCCAGGATGAGGTGTAGCCTGAGCCCTGATCTGCTGGGAGTTCTCTAGCCCCAGAACACGCTCATCCATTTGTACCAGTGCCACCAATAACAGGCCTTTGCTGGTGGAGGTTCTGTCTGTAATCTCCAGAATGAAGAGTTCCTCTATGCTGGCCACAGAGGCCTGGCTGCCCACCCACAACCACCACCACCACAATGCCCTAAGTGAGCATGATTCCCCATCGTGAATGTGGCTCCTGATCACATTCTCAAAGCAGGTGACTTGCCAGGGAAAACCCCTGGGATCTGGGTACTTCCTTGGAGCAAGATCCATCCGTGCCACAAAGCCCCCATGCTTGGCCACCAGTGACATGGTAGGAAAGTGACATATGTGTTTACAGGAAACAAAGTCCCTCTCCAAAGATGGCACAAAACTCTAGGGATAGGATGGCATTTCTTGGGTGTGAAGGCAGTGGGGTATGTAGCAAAGGAGCAGTAGGAACCAGTGGAGGTTGGATGGAGGGTGGCTGAGCAGAACTTGTGAAGGGATATTCTACATAACTTTGTGGCATCTGGGGAAGCTCCTAGTTTTGGAAGTGTCTCTGTGACTAGCAGGCAATCTTGTATAAGATTTTATAAGAACCCTTCCTTCCCCCTGTCTTGCTTTTCTCATTTTATTGTTGTTAGGGTTGACACTAATGACTCTGTTTTGATTCTGACACCTTCATGCATCCTTCTCTGATATTTTCAGATCTAGCTGTCATGGTCTGTGACTCTGGGTCCACTCTTACTGAAACAACCACAGTTTCCTTCTTTATGTCCTGAATAATTGATAATAGCAAGCTTCTCCTGCAGAAAAAAAAAAAGATGTTAAGAGAGTAGAGATCTCTTTGTTTTTTATTTCCTTTCCAGTGGGTCAACAGACCCTGTTCCTAGCACAAAGCACCATGGATGTGTGCAGTGGCCAAGGCACACTGGTCATCAGCATAGATGGTGACAGCATAGCTATTTCCCCACCTTAGTGCCTGGGTCAAGGCTATCAGTTCTGCCTTTAGAGCTGATGTCTCTTGGGCAAGAGATTGGGACCAGATTACCACCATGAGCATCACCACACCTGTTCCTGCATACATAACCCCATCTTGTACATAGTCGCTCCCACCCAATCATATCTGCCATCCCCAGAGGCTGGTCTCAGAGGTCTGGGCATCCATATTGGTCAGTGACCTGGGCACAGTCCTGGGCTGGCTGCTCTTCAGGGTCAGGAAGGAAGGAGGCTGGGTTCAACATTGCAGAAGGTGAGAAACAGATCCTGGGTACATCTAAAAGGAGAGCTTGATAAGGGTGAGGCGTGTGTTCCACATCCAGTGCTCAGAAGTTCTCGGAAGGAGCACTGTAATGGAGTGAGGACTGGTGACAACCAGCTCCTGTCCCATGGTCAGTTTATCAGTTTCCTTTAGCAATAGTGCATGGCAGCAATGGTCCGGATGCAGGTGGCCATCCTGCTGCAGCAAGGTGTAGGCATTTAGATAAATAAGACACGGGCCTTTTCCAGGGTCCCAAAGTTTGAGTCGGTACATCTTTGGCCACCCCATTTTGTTTACCCACAAACAAGTGGAAAGTTAACAAAGTCAGGTAACCCTGAGTGCTGGGCTGACATCAAAGCCTTCTTGAGCTTTTGGATTTTCTACTTTTCTTTGATTCCCAGCTCAGGAGACCATTTTCTCTTAGGACCTGGTATAATGGTTTTGCCATTTCTGCAAACTTGGGTATCCATATCTACAGTATTCAACTGTGCCCAAAAAATTCTCTCACCTGCCTTTTATCTTGTGGCTTGGGGATGTTTAAGATAGCTTGGATCCTGCTTGGGGACAGAGTCCTGTCGCCACCCTCTAAGCAATACCCCAGATAAGTTATCTTATTAGAGCATAATTGGGCCTTTGGGGCAGACATGCAGTAGCCCAGCAGCTGGTGCATTTTAAGCAATTTCTCAGGTTTTTCTGGCACTGTGTTCTTAAACCCCTGTGGTAGTTGGGTCCAGGTCAGTTGTTCACTATACCCTGACTTGGGTCTGTCCATTCAAAAGCAAATATAGTTGGCTTATAGGGATCTGGGGTACAGAGAAAATGGTATCTTTCAGGTGTATACCGTTTTCCTAGATCTAATAGGCTCTCCAAAGTGTATTTGTTTGGCCCAGATGGGTAGATAATTTCCATTCTCTTATTGTTTGCCTTAAGTCATCAACAGAATGATAGTATCTAGTGCCAGGCTTAACAACAGAGAGCAGTAGAGTGTTACAAGGTGAGAGCAGGGGACCAAAATTCCCGCATCCATAAAGCAGATGCTGTGCTTTCTGATAGCCACCTTAGCTGCTCTTGAGATGGGCACTGCTGTGGGATGGTCTGTATGTCAAATTGCTCTGATTGGTCAATAAATAAAACACTGATTGGCCAGTGGCCAGGCAGGAAGTAGGTAGGACAGGGAGAGAGGAGAATTCTGGGAAGCAGAAGGTTGAGGCAGAGAGACACTGCCAGCCGCCGCCATGACCAGCAGCATGTGAAGACACCGGTAAGCCACCAGCCACGTGACAAGGTATAGATTTATGGAAATGGATTAATTTAAGCTATAAGAACAGTTAGCAAGAAGCCTGCCACGGCCATACAGTTTGTAAGCAATATAAGTCTCTGTGTTTACTTGGTTGGGTGTGAGTGGCTGTGGGATTGGCGGGTGACAAAGATTTGTCCTGACTGTGGGACAGTCAGAAAAACACTAGCTACAGGGCACTGCGTAACCCTTATATGCAAGGCTGAGCTTGAGAACTGAACAATTGGCAGCTAATATGCAGTAAAAAAAAAAAAAAAAGGTACCTAGTAACGTCTTACAATCAGCCCAGGTGGGTTGATGGGTAAAGAAAAGTTTCAAACAGGCTGATGAGAGCCTTAGGCTCTCACAGAGAGGGGGTTCTGTATCTTCCATTTGTACAATCACTGGTCAAAAAAAGAGCATAAACTAGAAAAGAAGGTCTGGGCCTCTGCTCCCCATCAGCCCCTTTCTCTGGCAGGGATGGGCACCCACTAGGGGGTGCTTCTCTAAGAGAGAGAACAGCAGAGGACTGGCTCATCTGAAGTGGAGCTAATAAGCCAGTCCACTCCTAGAGTGTGATGTAAGGACAGATATAGAGAGATTCCTGAACTGCAAGCACATCATCCCCTTCAGAAAGTCAAATCCTGAACTGGCTGGATGTTTGGATTGTGAGGTGAGGAAACCTCTGCTGCTACCTCCTCCTCCTCCTCCTCCTCCTCCTCCTCCTCCTCCTTCTGTTCGTCCTTCTCCTCCTTCTGTTCATCCTGCTCCTCCTCCTCCTGTTCCTCCTCCTGCTCCTCTTCCTCTACCTCCTCCTCCTGCTCCTCCTCCTGTTCCTCCTGCTCCTCCTCCTTCTCCCTTCTTTTTCTCCTTCTACTCCTCCTCTTCTCAATCCACCTCCTGTAGCTCCTCATAATCATCATCCTCATCTTCCCCAGCCACCTCTTCCTCCTCCTCCTTCTCTTCCTCCTCCTCCTTCTCCTCTTCCTCCTCCTCCTTCTCTTCCTCCTCCTCTTCCTCCTCCTCATCTTCTTCTTCCTCCAGGACTAGAACAGAAAGTCCAGGCATTTTGCTTAGGTTTTTGCTCAGCCACTGACTCATTGACTTGGTGACTCAGAGGAACCTTTTTAAGGGACTAACATCTCTGCCAAGTAGGAGACTCAAGAGGAGGAAGAGCCAGCAGTCAGTGTAAGGAAACTGTCAGGGGAGCCAAGGTTGCCTGTGACTACTTGCTAGACTCTCTTGGCAGTTTGAGGGTCAAATGGCCCTGTATCAGGCCATCCCACATCAAAAGTGGGCCGTTCTTGTGCACAGAGTGAACAGCTGTCTAGGTGACATCTTAGCTCTGTGGTCTGCCTTGCAGAACTCCTGGAAATGTTGCAGCAACTGGGGCAACTTGGCTTGCTCAGGCTGGTTCCTATTTCTGCAAGAAAACATATAAGCACACCAGAAACATGTCTGTGTGCCTGGAGACTGGGTCTGTGACCACTTCTAATCTCCCCTATGTCTCTCCAAATGTCCAGAACTCTAGAACAACTCATGATGGATCCTATTTTAAGCACACTACAGCTGGCAATTATTTGGTTTTGTTTTTATTTTGTTAATATGCAGTGATCACAGGCTGGAGCTCCCCTGGGAACCCAGGTCCACAAATATGCCTGCCCCCAACTAGGGCTGTTCACCCCCAGGGCCTCTGAGTTGTGGGACTTGCCTTCATCTAGCACCCAACCCCAACTATTGACTCTATACTTTGTGGCAGCTATGGAATCAGGCTTCCCAGGCCTCCAAGTCTGCCCCAGACTTGCCCTCAATAGGACCTATCCAGGACCCAGGCTCTGAATCTGTGTTCTCCCAGGATCTTGGTGGGTTCTCCAAATGTTATGGAGCTTGAGACTATTGGGGGGTGGGGGAAACACCATCCTCAGTTCATATTATTATTAGCCAAATTTATTAAAACTGCTAGCAGGGCTGCAGTCTTTAACCCAAACCAAAGACATGCCACCCAGAGGCAGGTGAAGGAAGGGCTTTTAAAGGCAAAAGCCACAGTAGCTGTTCTGCTTGTCCAAGAGTGAGTGGTCAAGGAGACTTTAAAACAGTTCTTGAATATCTACCAAAGCAAGTTACAGAAGCCAAAATATAGCAGTTTGTCATAGCATAACAACAGATGGTCACATCATGGCTGTGCATTTCTAAGTGAGGGTCAAGAAGCCAAGGTTGCAGGAAGCTTATCTTCCAGGAGGTTGAGTCAGGAATAAAATGGCTATTAGGTACCAAGGTGGATGCCAACCACAAAATGGAGTTTCTTTAGCCATCACATTGAAAACTAAATGGAAGGCAGCTGGTTCCATGGTGTTGTGCTAGACAGATGGGGAGCTTTTAAACAGGTGATTGTTAAGAGCAAGGGGCCTCAGGCTGAGGTCTTTGGAGACCTGGGAGGCTCAAAGATGTCCTGACCCTAAACACAAGCCTACAGCCTGGTGTGGTGGGGCAAACCGTTAGTGCAAGTACTGAAGAGGTGAGAGCAGAGACAGGCAGATCTCTGTGAGTTCCAGGCCAAGCAGGACCACGAAGAAAGACCCTGTCTCAAAAAATAAAAACAAAAGTTCTACCCTCTGCTCTCCATCCTAACTGCACTCTTAAGAAGGGAATGTCTCACCAGGCTGTGGTGGTGCACCACTTTAATCCCAGCACTCGGGAGCAGAGGCAGGGAGATCTCTGTGAGTCTAAGGCCAGCCTGGTCTGCACAGTGAGTTCCAGTACACCCAAGACTACACAAGGAAACCCTATTTTGAAAAATAAAAATAAAAATAAATAAAGGAATAATGGAATGAAGGAAGATAGGAAGGAGGAAAGAAGAAATGAAGAAATGAAGGAAAGAAGAAAGGAGAGAGGGAGGGAGAGAAGGAAGGAAGGGAGGAGGAGGGAGGAGGGAGGGAGGAAGGAAGGAAGGAGGGAGGGAGGGAGGAGGAGGAAGGAAGGAAGGAAGGAAGGAAGGGAGGGAGGGAGGAAGGAAGGAAGGAAGGAAGGTCTCTCCTGAGATTCCTCAATGGAGTCCTGCTCACACCCCCTGCATTCTCTCTGCTGCCCCCTGTTGGTGACCCCTGTTTTCAGGCCTTGGTCTCAGGATTCTAGCTCATGTCTTGGAAACCCAGACTCTGTGAAGAATGACGACCTCACCAAGTTCCCTTGGGGAACAGAGCTAGAGAACAAAGGTTGACTACCCAGGAGCTCCAAAGAGAGGCTTTTGTCAAACCTAACCATAATTAATAAAAACTGAAGATAAGCCCTGCCTGTGGTTATTGGTTTGTCCAGGACCAGACAGCCCTTATTCTTTATTTTTTATCCTCTGTCTGAATGTACCCCAAGACTACATGTTCTTTTAGGTTCACAGTGGCCACTGGGAATGAAAACCTGCACTCCAAGGCTTTGAGCCAAGAGGTGTTTACAGCAGAGAGGACTTTGTCTGCACAGGGCATAGCAAGAGAGGGAACACAGTGGAGAGAAGAGGTAGGAGACCCAGACTGCTGTGGTGGAGGGGTCCTGAGCATGTGATGGCCTGGTGGCATGAGGTAGGGCAGCTCAACCAGGGACTCAAAAGAAGGCAGAGGACCTGCCAGTCCCGACCTGCACTGGGTTAGCTCAGTCAAGAGAAAATGGGATTCAAACCTCAGAGAAAGTGGATAAAGAGGAGATGGAATATGGTGTGGACAGGGTGACCAAAAACAGCTATTCCCACAGAAACCAGCCAGAGGCCCCTGCCAGTGCTCCTAAATAGACATACGGGAATTGTGGTCTCAACTAGAGAGAGCCTCATGGCAATATGGGAAGAATCCCTTAGTTACCCTGAAGCAAACTGTCCCCTCTGCCAAAACAGGATCTTGTACACCAGGCTGGCCTCCAACTCACTATGAAGCTGAGGGTCACCTTGAGCCTCTGATTCTCCTCCTCCACCTCCTCACTGCCGGGACCACAGGTACGCACCACCACCCCTGTTGTGTGGTCCTGCAGCTCAGACTCGGGTCACTAGTGCCAGAAGAGCACTTTACCCTGAGCCACACTCCAGCCTTCTGACGGACTTGTGTGTTTTGTTCTTTCTGTTATAATTTAAATTTACAGGACTGAAGAGATGGGTCACCAGTTAAGAACACTTACTACTCTATCAGAAGGCCAGGGTTTGGATGTCAGCATCCATGTCAAGTGGTTCATAAACATCTGTAAACATCTGCTTTAGGGGATTGGAACGCTCTTCTATACTCTGTGAACGCGCACACACACACACACACACACACACGTCAAAAAAAGTAAGCCTTTAAATTTATTTGCAATGGACACATAAAACATGAAATATTTACACACTTTGAGAGTAGCATGAGGTGTTCAATGCATGTATAAAGTGTATAGTGTTTAAATTGGGCTAAACATGTCTGTGTCCTCAAACACTGGTCATGTTTGAATGTAGCTTTAATATATGGTCAGCAAAAGCTTCTAAGAAGGATCAGGAAAACCCAAACAAAATATTCTGCAGATATTGGGGTACTGACCTGCCTCACCTGGGCAGCAGAAACATCTACATCTTCTCCATGTCCAAGCCCTTTTAACCCAACCCCCTCCAAGGCCCTCCAGGGACAGAGTTCCCAGCCAAGACAGATGGACAACACAATATGTTTGGGACATTTTCAAGCAAGAAAAACTTAAGGTGCAGAGCAATCTTGGATTGTCAGGGAGAGAGCATCTCCTCAAGCGGGATCACTGTTGGAACACAAATGCTGAACCCAGGGCCAGGCCTGTCATGGGACTGCCTAGATACCGGGTCGCTTACAGATGAAAAGGAACTTATAGTCACAGGAAGCATCATTCCAGGCCCTGGGGGAGGCCACCCTGATATTGGCACAATGTTCATTGCTCCCAGTATTGTTGGGTTCACCTGGAATCCAGAACCTACCAAGTGAGAACAAAGACACTTTATTCACCTAGTGGAAGGCCTGCCTAGAATGTAGAGAGGCCTGCATTGGATCCACAGCACCAAGTACACTGGTATAGTGGCATATGCCTTTATCCCAACACTCAGGAGGTAGAGGCAGGAGCATCAAAGTCAACCTAGGCTACAGAGAAAGTACCAAGCCAGCCGGAGATACATGAGATACTGTCTTAAAAAGGAGTTATTTTAGACACCTCAGTGGGTTAGGACCCTGGCAAGCAAAATTGATGGTCTGAGTCTAATCCCCAGGATCCACATAGTATGAAAGAACCAACTTGGACAAGTTGTCCTCTGACCTCAACACAGATGTGGCACATGTTCTCCCTAACACAAACATCATATACACACACAATAAAATAAATAATTGTGATGGGCTGCTACAATCCCAGAGTTCATCCTTGGAGACAGTAATGCAAGGTGCTGCTCCCAACCCTAAGAAGGTGAGTAGACCTTCCTCTCTAAGCCTGTTGCTGCGCCCCTGCCCCCTTCTCTCAAGGCTCTCACAATCCCATACCACATAGGCCTGGACTTGGGTCACTCCCTCACCCAAGCTGGGCAGAACATCTTGCTGCCAAGACCACAGGACATACAGGGTCCTAACTGGCCCCAGGTACCACCCTGTGAGCAGCAGCAGCAGTGAGCTGGGTGTCCACCCCAGCTGCCACTGTGCTAGAAAAGGGCAGTGCACAGCCCTGTGTTCATGGGAACTCTCCACCCAGCAAGCCAGGCTGGGGTGGCCACAGCAGACTCACTCACCTTCTACTTTCCTCCATGTTGAATGAGGTCTTATCCACCCAGTACCAGTCCCCTTCATTCCCTGCCTTGGTGAGACCAATCCAGAGTGGAAGCCCATTTGCTGCCTTGTAGAGAAACTCCTGTGAGGAACACAAAGTAAGTGAGGGCATGCCACCAACACACCTCTGAGTACCTACCTGTTGAGTACTCTACACTTGTGCACAATGGCAGCCCCTGAACTTGACAATGCCCCCAGGAGATTCACAGAATCACTGGTACAGCATCTTCTCTCAATGCCTCATTGCCCAAGCCTGGAGCCCAGAGCCCACTTCCAAGTCCTAGATGCTCTTTGCTTATCAGCTAGCAACTTGGAGCCTGTGCTCTCCAGTGAGGTGCTGGAGAACAAGGGAGACACAGCTGGCCGGGCATGGCAGCAGATGCCTGCAGTGCCTGCACTCTGGAGTCTGAGGCCAGGGGATTGAGAGTTCAAGGCCATCCTGAGTTGTATACTAAGACCCCCATCTCAAAAGAAAAAAAAATGTTGAAAGAGAGAGAGAGAGAGAGAGAGAGAGAGAGAGAGAGAGAGAGAGAGAGAGGAAAAAAGAAAATTCAGCTAAACTGAAAAAAAAGAACATCAAGGGATCGTCCTAATGGTAATATCTAAATTACGTGATTAATTTTGCCAGAGACTAGAAGACCCCTATGCCTCTGTCACTCCTTTACCCTCCAGGGCAGGCACTATTTCATCAATTCACTTAAGGTGAGGCCTGGGAAAAGTAAGTCATCTCCCCAAGCTCCAGGACAAATTTGATGGCAGACTGTGACAGTCGGCATCACTCTGCTTCACTCCTCCACCTCCCAGATCATGAGCCCATCTACACACCATCACCAGGAGGGAGGCCTCCTGAGTCCTGGGATATCATTAATGTTGTTCACAAATTATGTCTATTCACTGGCACATGGAAAGAGCGCCCCCTCTTTGAAGCTAGCAGGTTTGTGTGACTGGCTCTTGCTAAGGACATGTGAACAGAAATGACATGTTAGCTGAGTGTAGAATATTTAACATCAATGAAGCTGGCAGTGTCTCCTTGCTGCTTCAGCAACTGTGAAGTGTGGTGAAATAAACCCTCCCACGGCTTAGGTCCTTGATATCCACACTTAGAGCACACCTGCTGTCCCTCAAAGATGTGCAGTATACATGAGAAATAAACCTTCAAGGGTGGTGAGCCTAGGGAGATGTCCCAGTGGGTAGGAGACCTTGCTACACAAGAATGAGGCTCTGTCCTCAAATCCCTGGCACCCGTATAACCCCAGCCTTGTGGAAGGCAGAGACACAGGATCACTGGGACTTACTTGCTAGCTACCAGTGAGTGCTCATGAAAGAGACATAGTGATCTAAAAGACAATTGATGTCCTCCACATATGCATGGGTGCATGCTCCTGCACCCATGCACACACAACACACACACACACACACACACACACACACACACACACACACACACGCCTGCACACAAAGAAATGAGCCTTCATCCTTAGATCATCTACTATTGAGGAATTTTTGTTACTGCAGCAAACTCCTGCCCAGCCTCTCTCACATGCCTTCCACACAGTCTGTGATGATTGCACTCACTTGCTCTGATTCTGAGGTCACTGAGGTCAGATGAGCTTCCTTAGAAATGCAGAACTGTTCTGCGCTGTACCAGGACTTTGGGGTGTGTGAAAAGTAATAGAAGTTCCCCCCGAAGTACTTCCAGCCTCGAGACATCATCTCCAGAATGTCACCTGGAAAGCAAAGGCTGAGGTAACAGCAGTGCTCCACATTCTTCTGCATCCTGACTGGCATGGGGTGTTTGATGGACTCCTGGGGACAGCAGTGAGTGGATCCAAGGGTCCTTGGGTTCTCAGTGTCAGGAACTGGGGACACTCTATTGGAACCCTAAAGGTCTGAGACTTGTGATAGACCCTCTGAGGGTAGAAAAGGCACAGGGGCAGGGAGGGGAGAACATGAGAGGAACACAAGGGCCATTACCCCTGGGCCCTGGCTCACAGTAAGGGACTTCATGGGAAGAAGCAAGATACAGGCCATGTGTACATATTATATTAGTGAAATGTCATTATGTGAGTTAATGAGAAGCTGGCTCTGGAGGGGTTTGCCCACCCCTCCCAATTTCATACCCAAGCATGTTTGTCTCAAAGTCCCCTCTAAGGCCCTTTGTCTAGAGATGAACTGCCCCCCCAACTCTGTGACATTGAGAGAAGAGGACAGGAGAGCAGCCCCAAATGAAAATGTGGTGTGTTTGTGAACAGCTAGAAGGCAAATCATTTCCAACACAGGTTACTACTGCTTGTTCCATGGTATAAGGTCCCTCAGTGGGAAAGGGAAGCTCGAAACTCAGCCATGGAGAGGAATCTCAACCTGGAACTCCAGCTGTCTGCTTCAACTTCCCCAGTCAGTTTTTGCTGGATGTTCGCAGCTCCCCACTTGATGATGTCACCTTCCAGCTGTTATTTGTTCTTTTACTTGAAAGCCTTACCCAAGGGGATAATCTGCTCCTCAGGGACTCTCTACTGGGAACTCCAACCGAGGGTCTCAGTCAGGTTTCCCCAGTTGATTTCTGCTGCATGTTTTGAGTGCCCAACTTGATATTTTGCTATATCAATCTATCACCTATGTATCTGTCTGTCTATCAGTCATCTATCCATCTGTCATTTGTTATTCATTCTTTTATTTATAGTTCACTATATACTTAATAAACTCACTCTCTCAAAACCTAAAATACGCCTTTTTTAGACCATACGGAACACCAGGACAGACTCCCTAATGCTTCTACACTCTGCACCTTAGTGTAGAGACCCAAGCTAGGCCTGGTGTGGTCTCTCTCACTGGCCCAAGTTCTCTCAGTCTGACAGTTAATGTCTTCCTTGTTAACTTTCCAGCCCACCCCCTTCCCTGTCCTCTGTCTACCCACAAACTAGCTGACCTGCTGTCCGAGACAGGTAGGGTGTTATGGCCAGTGGTCAGCCTGCAGGGTGATCTTCTCTTTACTTACTCTGTCTTTGGAGCACTTTGTTGACATTCTCCAAGCTGCTCTGCAGTCCTTGGACCTTTGCATTTAAGGTGCTGGTTTTATCTGGATCTCTTTGCAGCTCCAGGATTTTAGAACTGAGATTATCAACTTTTTCCCAGTTTCTTGTTAATACCTCGATATGAGCACTGGCTTGTGCCATGCTGGTCCTCAAAGACAGAATCTGAGAATGCACTCGGGTGAGGCTGGTGTTCAGTGTCTGCATCTGAACTTCAGTCTTCTCTACACGGCCTCTGTCCTTCTCAAGAACAGAACCCAGGGTGCTGATATTGTCTACACGACCTCTCAACATCTCAGCATCACTCTTCACATCCAATATTTTGTCCATCAATCTGGGATCTGGAGTTGAAAAGGTCAAAAGATCAGTTAAGGAGTTCCTAAGCCATGAATGTGAGATGCTGTCCAAAGGAAATCGCAGGATCAACGCTGGTTGGCACAGGCAGGGAGGAGACCAAGAGGCCTCATGAACAAGCAGAGGGAGAGCCCAGCCCTGAAATTCCTTAGTATGGCCAGGGTGAACTTGGTAAAGAGGCACCCTTAGGCACCCCCTCATCACTCCATCACTGAGTCCCCTCTGAGCCTATGAGGCAGTCCCCAGCCATCTCCTGTCAAAGACACAGCCACCAGCTAGGGCAGCACACCCCTCCCTCGTCTGCCCACAGACTGCTGTATGACCAAGGGCAGGGCTATCTCTATGCAGACTCCAGAACATGAGAAGGATATTAAGCTGTTACTGCCCTTCCCAGGACATATATTTCATACTCTACTAGGATCATAGGCATGAGAACCAAAACTCACCAATAACTATCAAAAGAGTCCTGTGGGACTGAAATAACTCAGCAGGAAGAACACTTATTCTTGCAGAAAACCTGAGTTAATTTCCCATTCCGTATTGTGTATAGCAGCTCATAACCATCCGTAACTTCAGTTCTAGGGAGATCCCATGCCCTCCTCTCTCTTCAGACTCCGAGACATGTAGTGTACAAACACACAAGCAAAACATTCACATATATAAAATAAAATTATAAAAATGAGACCCCTTCAAAAAAAGAGTCCTGTGAAAAAGGCGGTGCTAGAAGCCAGGAACAGCTGGGCATGGTATCACACACCTTTAATCCCAGGGCTCAAGAAGCAGAGGCAGAGGTAGGCAGATCTCAGTGAGTTCCAGGCAGGCCTGATCTACTGAGTTCCAAGCCAGCCAGGAATACACAGAGACCCTGTCTCAAATAAGAGGGGAGGGGGAGAAGAGAAGAGTCAAGACCAGGGGTCTAGGATGAGGTCAAGGTCAGTGATGGGGTCCTGGGGCCTGGAAGGATGCAGCTAAGAAACTGAGACCCTGCTGCAAGAGAGATGGCTCAGTGGTTAAGAGCACTCTCACTGCTCTTCCAAAGGTTCTGAGTTCAAGTCCCAGAACCCACACGGCAGCTCACAACTGTCTAATGTCCTCTTCTCCTGTGCAGATGTATATGCAGACAAAGTACCCATACATAAAATATATAAATAAGTAAATCCTTTAAAAAATTCTATATATATATAAAAAAAGAATCTGAGACCACACACGTAGTCCATGAGAATAGAAGATGTTCCCTCCCTATACTTTCTAGAGACTTGGCAGAAGGTAGAAAGGTATGACCACAACAGAGACCAAGAAGCTTCTAGAAGAGGACTAAGAAGGCTTCAAGTGTGAATATACAAGAGAATTAGGAGACCATCTGGGAGATTTGCTGGCTTGGTCAAGTTCTCTATCTGCTCAGTGAAAAACTTTGTCCCTAGTAGGGTCAGGAGACATCACACTCAATCTTGGGAGCTATCCTCAAGGCTTTGAATCCAAGGGCCTCAGAGCTGTGAGTGACAGGATGCAAAGGGCGGCAAAGGCAGAGATGTAAAGCTTGGTGACGGTTTCCTTAACACTGAAGAGTATCCCTGAGAACAGATCTTTCCTAATGTCAGTCAGAAAAATCTTCAAAGAAACCTGGGATAGAAGCAGCAGCAGGTCAGCTTCCAGAAACATCAGCAAAATTCCTGAAGCATGACACACTGAAGACACCAAGGAAAGTAGAAAAAGGGTTTGGGTATCTGGGCACCTGGTGACTTACAGAAAATAGCTTGAAGCACAATAGAGGTGACCAGCACCAATGCCAGACAGATGAAGGCCACTCGGAGGCTGAGAGGTTTCCTTAGGACTGGAGACTGATCAGGCTTGGGAGGAGGCTCTGGAAAGAGACACAGAAGTTTGTTAAGGGTCAGTGTAGAGTGGTGATGGGCACAAGCACCAAGTGGGCATGGAGCAATAGCTGGCACTTGCCTGGAGGCCAGAGGGAGATGTTCTGCTTGTCCACTGTGAAGTGTGCATCGGGGGCCTCCATCTCCTTCATCTCCACCTCTGGCACAGGAGCTTCTGGCTGCCTGTCTCCCCAAGGGCCTTTTATCCAGAAAGAAATGGGAAATGAGTCTCAAAGCAGGTCACCGTGCCATGCCCAAGTTCCTTGTTTTTGGCTTAGACACTTTGCCTGGGTGAGGTCACAGCTTCATCCCCTCTACAAAGATCTAGGCTTTTTTTTTTTTTTTGATGGGGGAGGTCACCTGACATCTTCCCTGGGACACAGACCTTTTAATCATCTAATCCAAAGGCTCTTCTATTTCTCTTGTAAAGAGCCCTCATCTGAAGCAGGTGAGAGACCTGTCCTTCAGCTGCACCACCACCACTGCCACCCACTGGATTCTGATCCCCCAAGACCACTCCACTGCCCAGCCCCACAAACCAGGTCATCCTCACCATAGTCAGCCCTCCCCCAAAACCCCAGCAGACTACATAGGCACAGGTATACCCCATATCAGTTGGAAGAACAGATGAGTAAACACCCATATAAAAATACATTCAACAACAGAAAGAGCAATATGGCACTACCAGAACCTTGTGATCCTACAACAGCAAGACCTGAACATTCTGATGCAGTTGAAACACAAGAAAACAATCTTAAAAATGACTCTGTGAGATGATAGAAGCCCTTAAAGAGGAAATGAAGAACTCCCCTAAAGAAATCGAGGAAAAGCCAAACAAAAAACTGGAAGAAATTGACAAATCCCTTAACGAAAGCCAAGAAAGTCAAGAAAAAGCAATCAAATGGGTAAAGGAAATGGTTCAAGACTTGAAAATTGTAATTGAAGCAGTAAAGAAAATGCAAACTGAGGGAATTCTGGAAATGGAAACTCTGGGTAAGCAAACAGGAACTACAGATGCAAGCATCACCAACAGAATACAAGAGATGAAAGATAGAAATTCAGGCATTGAAGATACAATAGAGAAAATAGATTCATCAGTCAAAAAAAATGTTAAATCCAGTAAATTCCTACCACAAAACAGTCAGGAAATCTGGGACACCATGAAATGACCAAACCTAAGAAAAATAGGGATAGCAGAAAAAGAATCCCAGCTCAAAGGCACAGAAAATATATTCAATAAAATTATAGAAGAAAACGTTCCCAACCTAAAGAAAGACATGACTAGAAAAGTTACAAGAAGCTTACAGAACACCAAACAAGCTGGACTAAAAAGAAAAAAAATTCCCCTTGCCACATAATAATCAAAACACTAAATATTCAGAATAAAGAAAGAATATTAAGAGCTGCAAAGGAAAAAGGCCAAGTAACATATAAAGAAAGACCTATCAGAATTACACCTGACTTTTCAATGTATACTCTGAAAGCCAGAAGGTTCTGAACAGATGTTTTGTAGATACTAAGAGACCATGAATGTCAGCCAGAATACTATACCCAGCAAAACTTTCAATCACCATGGATGGAGAAAACAAGATATTTCATGACAAAATCAGATTAAACAAAACCTATCCACAAATCCAGCCCTACAGAAAGTACTAGAAGGAAAACTCTAACTCAAGGAAGTTACCTGCACCCACAAAAACATAGGTAATAGATAATTGAACACCAACAAAACCAAAAGAAAGGAAACACCACACACCACACCACCACCACCAAAACAAAAAAATAAACAGGAATTAACAATCACTGGTCATTAATATCTCTTAATATCAATGGACTCAATTTGCCAATAAAAAGACACAGGCTAACAGAATGGCTATGAAAACAGGATTCATCATTCTGCTGCATACAAGAAACACACCTCGACTTCAAAGACAGACATTACCTCAGAGTAAAGGATTGGGAAAAGATTTTCCAATCAAATGGACCTAAGAAGCAAGCTAGTGTTAGCTATCTTTTTATCTAACAAAATAGACTTCAAACTAAAATTAGCCAAAGAGATGGAGAAGGACATTTCATATTCATCAAAGGAAAAATCCATCAAGATAAAGTCTCAATTCTGAACATCTATGCCCCAAATACAAGGGCACCCACATTTGCAAAAGAAATATTACTAAGGCTTAAATCACACATCAAACTCCACACATTGAAAGTGGGAGACTTCAACCCCCCTCTCACCAATGGACAAGTTTGCCAGACAGAAATATAACAGAGAAGCAAGGGAACTAACAGATGTTATGACTCAAATAGACTTAATAGACATCTACAGAACATATTACCTAAAAAGAATATACCTTCTTCTCTGCACCTTGTGGAACCTTCTCTAAAATTGACACATACTTGGTCACAAAGAAAATCTCAACAGATACAAAAAAATTAAAATACCCCCTGTATCTTATTGGATCACTATGGGTAAAAGTTAGAATTCAACAATAACACAAACTACAGAAAACCTTTAAACTCGCCGGGCGGTGGTGGCGCACACCTTTAATCCCAGCACTTGAGAGGCAGAGGCAGGTGGATCTTTGTGAGTTCAAGGCCAGCCTGGTCTGCAGAGGGAGATCCAGGAAAGGCGCAAAGCTACACAGAGAAACCCTGTCTCGAAAAACCAAAAAAAAAAAAAAAAAAAGAAAACCTTTAAACTCATGGAAACTGAACAACTCTCAACTGAATTACACTGGGTCAAGGAAAAAAATAAAGAAATTAAAAACTTCCTAGAATTCAATAAAAATAAATCCACATCATAGCCAAATTTATGGGACACTATGAAAGCAGTCCTAAGAGGAAAGTTCATAGCTCTAAATGCCTACATAAAGAATTTGGAGAAATCTCACACTAGTGACTTAACAGCACACCTGAAAGCTCTAGAAGAAAAAGAAACAAACTCACCCAGGAGGAGTAGATGACAGGAAGTAATAAAATTGAGAGCTGAAATCAATAAAATAGAAACAAAGACAATGATACAAAGAATCAATAAAAGAAAGAGTTAGTTTTTAAAAAAAAAATCAACAAGATAGACAGATCCTTATCCAAACTAACCAAAAGTCAGAGAAAGAATATACAAATTAACAAAATCAGAAACAAAAAGGGGAACATAACAGCAGACATTGAGGAAATTAAGAGAATTATCAGGTCATACTTCAAAAACCTGTACTCCACAAAATTGGAAAATCTAAAAGAAATAAACAATTTTCTGGATAGGTATCACATACCAAAACTAAATTAAGACCAGATAAGCAATCTAAATAGACCTATAACCCCTAAGGAAATAGAAGCATTAAAAGTATCCCAACCAAAAAAAAAAAAAAGCCTAGCACAGAATTTCAAAAGAAGAGCTAATACCAAAACTCGTCAAATTGTTCCACACGACAGAAACAAAAGAACATTGCAATATTTTTATGAGGCTGCATTTATCCTGATACCTAAACCACACAAGGATGCAACAAAATAGAGAATTACAGACCAATCTCTCTCATGAACATTGATGCAAAAATACTCAATAAAATACTGGCAAACCAAATCCAAGAACACATGAAAAAATCATCCCAGAGATGTAGGAATAGTTCAACATATAAAAATATATCAATGTAATACACCATATAGACAAACTGAATGGAAAAAAAAACACATGATCATCTTATTAGATGCTGAAAAAGCCCTTGACAAAATTCAACACCCCTTCATGATAAAGGTCATAGAGAGATCAGGAATACAAGAAACATACCTAAACATAATAAAAGTAATATCCAGCAAGCCGACAGCCAACATCAAATTAAATGGAGAGAAACTCAAAGCAATTTCACTAAAATCAGGACTAAGACAAGGCTGTCCACTCTCTCCATATCTATTCAATATAGTACTCAAAGTTCTTGTTAGAGCAATAAGACAACAAAAGGCAATCAAGGGGATACAAATTGGAAAGGAAGAAGTCAAACTTTCACTATTTGCAGATGATATGATAGTATACATAAGTGACCTCAAAAATTCAACCAGGAGCTCCTACAGCTGATAAACACCTTCAGTAATGTGGCAGGATACAAGATTAACTAAAAAAAAAAAAATCAGTAGCCCTAATGTATACAAATGATAAGTGGGCTGAGAAAGAAATTAGAGAAACAATAACCTTTACAATAACCACAAATAATATAAAATATTTTGGGGTAACTCTAACCAAACAAGTGTAAAACCTATATAAGACCTATATGACACAAATTTTAAGTCTTTAAAGAAAGAAATTGAAGATATCAGAAAAGATCTTCCATGCTCATTGATAGGTAGGATTAACATAGTAAAAATCTTGGCAATTTTACCAAAAGCAATCTACAGACTCAATGCAATCCCCATCAAAATCCTAGCACAATTCTTCACAGACCTCAAAAGAACAATACTCAACTTCATATAGAAAAACAAAAAACCAAGGATAGATAAAACAATCCTGTACAATAAAGGAACTTCTAGAAGTATCACCATCCCTGACATCAAGCTCTACTACAGAGCTATAGTAATAAAAACAGCTTAGTATTGGCATAAAAATTAACATGTGGGTCAATGGAAATGAATCAAAGACCCTGGTGTAAATCCACATACTTATGAACACCTGATTTTTGACAAAGAAACCAAAATTATACAATGGAAAAAAAAGAAAGTATCTTCAACAAATGGTGCTGGCAAAACTGGATGTCTGGATGTAGAAGAATGCAAATAGACCCATATCTATCATTCTGTATAAAACTTAAGCCCAAGTGGATCAAAGACCTCAACATAAATCCAGTTACACTGAACCTGATAGAAGAGAAAGTGGGAAGTAGCCTTGAATGCATTGGCATAGGAGATCACTTCCTAAATATAACACCAGTAGCACATAGACACTGAGATCTACAATTAATAAATGAAACCTCCTGAAACTGAAAACTTCTGTAAGGCAAAGGACATTGTCAATGTGACAAAATGTTCCAGCACTTGGAGTCCAGTTGAAGAGAGGGAGGGGGGATTGTACAAGTGGGGGGGTGGGTCAAGATCATGTTGGGGAAATCCACAGAGACAGCTGACCCGATTTAGGGGGAGCTCACAGACTCTGGATGAATGGATGGGAAACCTGTAGGGGACCAAACCAGGCCCTCTGAATGTGGGTGACAGTTGCATGGCTTGGTCTGCTTATGGGGCTCCTGGCAGTGGGACTTGGATTTACCCCTGGTGCATGAACTGACTTTTTAGAGCCCAAACCCTATGGTAGGATACCTCATCAGCTTTGATCCAGGAGAAAAGGGCTTAGGCCTGCCTCACCTTGATGTGCCAGACCTTGTTGACTCCTCATGGAAGGACTTATTCTCTCTGAGGAGTGCATGGGGAAGGGATGAGCAGGAGGAAGGGAGGAAGGGAGAACTGTGTTGGTATATAAAGAATGGGAAATGATCTTCACTAATCCTACATCTAACAGAGGGCTTATCTCCAAATAAATAACTCAAAAAACTAGGCATCAAAATACCAAATAATCCAATTAAAAATGTTGTAAAGATTTAAGCAGAAGAATCTCAAATGGCCCAGATACACTTAAAGAATTGTTCAACATCCTTAGCCATCAGGAAAATGCAAATCAAAACTTCTCTGAGATACTACCTGTCAGAATGGCTAAGATCAAAAACACTAATGACAGCCTATATTAGAAAGGATGTGGAGTAAGGGGAATGCTCCTCCACTTCTAGTGGGAGTGCAAACTTGTACAGCCACTTTGGAAATCAATATGGCAATTTCTCAGAAAAATGGGAAGCAATCTACCTCAAGACCCAGCTATACCAATTTTGGGCATATATCCAAAGGATGCTCAATCATACCACAAGGACACTTGCTCAACTATGCTCATAGCAGCTTTATCATAATAGCCAGAACCTGAAAACAACCTAGATGGCCCTCAACCGAAGAATGGATAAAGAAAATGTGGTACATTTACACAATGGAATATTACTCAGCAGTTAAAAAAAAAAACAATAACATCATGAAATCTGTAGGCAAATAGATGAAACTAGAAAAAAATCATCGAGTGAGGTAACCCAGACCCAGAAAGACAAACATGGTATGTACTCACTCATAAGTGGTAATTATCTGTAAAGTAAAGGATAACCAGGTTACAATCTATAGCCCTAGAAAAGCTAGGTAACAAGGAAGGCCCAAAGAGAGAGACATGGATCTCCCTGGGAAGGGGAAATAGAAGTGATCTCCTGGGTAAACTGGGAGCAGTGATGGGGATGGAGGGATGGAAACATGAGGGATCAGATCAGGTTGGGTAGGTTAGGGGTGAGATGGACAGGGAGAATAATGAAAGCGATATCTTGATAGAGGGGAGCCATTTGGGAGTTAGGAGAAAATCTGGTGCCAGGGAAACTCCCAGGAATCCACAAGGATGACCCCAGCTAAGACTCCTAGCAATAGTGGAGAGGGTGCCTGAACTGGCCATCTTCTGTGATCAGATTGGTAACTATACTACTTGTTATCAGAGAGCATTCATCCAGTAACTGATGGAATCAGATGCAGAGTTCCATAGCCAAGCACTGGGCCAACCTCCAGGAGTCCTGTTGAACAGAGAGAGGAGGGGTTGTACAAGCCAAGGGTATCAAGGCCATGACAGGGAACCCTCAGAGACAGCTGACCTGAGCTTGTGGGAGTTCACCAACTCTGGAGCCTGCGTGGAACTGACCTTGGCCCTCTGCTTGTGTGTAACTGTTGTATAGCTTGGTCTGTTTGTGGGGATCCTAGCAGTGGGATTAGGTGTATATGTAATTCTAAAACGGTCTTACTAAATAAGAAACACAAAACCAAATAAAGAGTTAAAAGCCCAGAGATTGAGCAGTAGCCAAGAGCTAAGACCACCTTATTTTACCACTCACTGCTTTCCTTCCCCTGAGAGAGAGACCTTCTTCCTATGACCTGTCTTTTTATTGCCTTCCTGTTCTGCCTTCTCATTGGCTGTAAACCCAACTACATGACTTCCTTGTCACTGCCTGTCTATACAGACCTCCAGGTCTCTATGGTTCATACTGAGATTAAAGTCTCGGGTTGCCACTTGGCTGTGTCCTTGTACACACGAGATTCTGCCTGCCATGTGATCAGATTAAGGGCATGTGCCACCACCACGGACTTCTGCTAAATGGCTTGCTCTTAGCTCTGATCTCCAGGCAACTTCATTAACATACAAATAAAATCTCATTTCAGCACAAATAAAGTATCACTATAGTTAGGACCTGTCCTTGGCACTTGAGCTGGCTTTTGGGAACCCAGTCCTCAAACTGGGTTTCCACGCCCAACCTTGATGCAAGGGGAGGAGCTTGGTCCTGCCTCAACTTGATGTGCCATGCTTGGTTGACTCCCATGGGAGGCCTATCCCTTTCTGAATGGAGATGAAGGAGGAGTGGATTCTGGGGAGAGGTAGAAGGGAGGTGAAGGGAGGGAACAGGAGGAGAGGAGGGAGGGGAAACTGTGGTCAATATGTAAAGTAAATGGAAAAAATTAATAAACAAAAAGAAATGGTTTTCAAAAAGAAAAAAGAAAGAACCCCCTCATTTATCATCCAGCCAACATCTATCCCCCCCCCACCCTACAAACACACACTGAGAGCCTTCTAAAAGCCAAACCCAGGACCCCAGAGATGAACTACTCAGTTTTCTCACTCAGGCAGCCTGACAGAAAAAATAACCTGAGCAAGTAAATTACAATACAGGGTGGAGAACATGGCAGTGGATGGATATGCACTATCAAAGGAGATACAGGGAGCAGAGTGATATGAGCACTGACTGAGGGATGGGCACACTCAGAGTCTGGGAAATAAGACTAATGGTATCTAGAGGAACTGTGGATAGCTCTGGTCCTATGTACATAGGATGTATGTAACAGGAGGTGGGCATGACTCCTTTGAGGCTCTGGCTCTGACCCCAGATTGGACCATGCCAAGCCCATTTCCAGACAAGGACACAAAATTGACATTCCCTTTGTCCTTTCTTCACGTCCTCTGAGAAAGTCTTGGGTCAATCTGACTCTCAATGAAAGGGGACCGACCAGTGGAAATAGGGAAGAACAAGAAGAGAGGGTAAGGGGTTCAAGGAGAATATGCCCAACATACTATATACACACACTCACACAAAAGCTTAAGTAATAAAATTTCTTTAAGATTGCTTTCTGTTGTGTGTAATCCCAGCAATCAAGAGGCAGACATAGGAGGATCTTTATGACTTCAAGGCCAGTCTGGTCTAAATATTGAGTACTAGGACAGCCAGGGCTACATAGTGAGACCATGTCTCACAAAAGTAGAAATTAAAAATAAATAAATAAATAAATGACTTTTGCCAAATGGCAACAGATCTGTATGCTGAGTTGGAGATGGTCCCAGCGGTCCCAGGAGGCATCATGAAGCCCCAATAGGCTAGGGTCCCCTTTATGGGAAGGACAGGGTGGAAACATTTAGTTCAAATGAAAACATGTCCAAAGTGGTGTTCTGATCTTTGAGCCAAAGGCTGACCAGTGTGAAAGGGCAAGAAGCAGGGAGTCTTGGCTTGTGAGACACCTGGGGCTTCAGGAGGAAAAGTTCCAGGCCACAGAAAGTTTCATTTCCTACTTTGCCACCAGGAAGGAGTGAGTGCAAGCCTTCTTCCTGTGGAATTCACAGAGCATCCCTACCTGCTGCTCCTACCTGCCAGTCCCTACCTGCTGACCCCTACCTGCTGCTCCCCAGCCTCCTCCCTGAGAGGAGACAGACACAACAAGGTATCTGCTGTGGCCTTAGAGTGAAGAATCCAGTTCTCCAGCACTCTCAGGAGCAAACCAGCTCCTCCTAACCAAAGAGGAACTCTGCCTTAACCTCAGACACCAAAAATCACCGTAATGAGAAAAGAAATGACTGCCCATATTTCTGTTCCCCCTAGCCATGTTCTTGGGAGAGAAAAAGACAACTGTGCCTATTTTTCTGTTCCCCCTGGCTGTGTTCCTGGGGTTCTCAGACTTGTTCTGGGCAACAGCAGAGGACGGACCAGCTTGGCCATTTCTTCTGTTCTCAAGATGAGCTAGCCTTGTGCTTGCAGATGGAGTATGGGCAAGGCTGACAAGAACAGAAGCAAGACTCCAGGGTGTGGAGACAAGACTCAGTTGGGAGAATGCTTGCCTGGCACACGCAAAGACCTGGACCAGCACTGCATAAACCTGGCATGTAATGTAAAACCTGGCATGTAATGTAAAACCTGGCATGTAATGTAAAACCTGGCATGTAATGTAAAACCTGGCATGCAGTCCCGGCACTTGGGAGGTGTTGTGCTAATCAAGCAACCACGGAGGACACCAGACTAGACAGTGAGGTGAGACTGAGTACAGTGAGGAGAGAGGAAGGAGGGAGAGAGGAAAGAGCGTGTCAATACATGAGAGGAGAGGGTCAGTCGGGAGTCCCGCCCATCCCCAGGCCTGGAGAGACCCCTACATAGAACATGATAGGGACTCACCCAGTAGACTCCAGACAGCTGAGGGGTCCCAGGCCCCTTTGGGTGTGTCCAGTACTGGTGACAGGACAGAGAAATGAAGGAGAAGCTGATGGGTACAGGAGAGACAGCAGGAAACAGACAGCTCCAGACCCTGCCTCAGAAAGAAGGGGAGACTGAAAGACTGAAGAAGATGGTCTCCACATGGACATCTCCAGGTCTCCGTTGGCCCTCTGCAAAAGCAGCCAGTGCTCTTAACTACTGAGCCATTTCTCCAGGCTCTATTTCCATTTTTAAGTATAAACTTTAACTTTCAAAGTCCACAGTTCCACACAGTTATTGCTCAATAACTTGATACCTTGGAACAATATTTACAATGAAATGTGTATTCCACCACCCCACCCCCACCCCTGAGTTAAAACTTAAGTTGTTAAGTTGTCCCAAGAGAGTAGCTTGGGTCCCCTCTGTGTAGCTGGGTTTCTTCATTGGTGGGTTCACTGTGAATGACAGGGCCATGGTGACCATGTAGGACTGGCTCTTCCTTGTCTTTGGTGACCTTCACCTCCATTGTTTGTGTGGTTGGTTGCATGGCTTTTTTGTTTTGTTTTGTTTTTTTTTTTGTTTGTTTTTTTTTTTTTTTTTTTTTTTTTTTTTTTTTTTGGTTTTTCAAGACAGGGTTTCTCTGTGTAGCTTTGTGCCTTTCCTGGGACTCACTTGGTAGCCCAGGCTGGCCTCGAACTCACAGAGATCCGCCTGGCTCTGCCTCCCAAGTGCTGGGATTAAAGGCGTGCACCACCACCGCCCGGCACATGGTTTTGTTTTTTGAGCCAGGGATTCTCTGTGGGATTAATGGTGTGCATGATCACCGGGTGGCTTCACCTCTATCCTTTTTTTTTTTTTTTTTTAAGATTATTTATTTATTATGTATACAGTATTCTGCCTGCATGTACACCTGCATGTACACCAGAAGAGAACACCAGATCTCATTACAGGTGGTTGTGAGTCACCATATGGTTGCTGGGAATTGAACTCAGGACCTCTGGAAGAGCAGCCAGTGCTCTTAACCACTGAGCCATCTCTCCAGCCCCTTCACCTCTATCCTTAAGTCTTCACTTTTCTTATTAGTCCCTCTCTGAAACCTTGGCAGGTAATCTTTCCTCATACTTTATCAAAACTACCAGAAAGGAGTGAAGGGAAATATCTGCAAATAATCCTACAGGTTTCGGGGAGTGGTGTGGGCCAGGAGCCAACTAATTGCAGAATCCACTTCCATCCAGTGAAAGGGGAGACAAGAAGGTAGAAGACCATGAGGCTGGGAATATGAACTGGTTGGGACTGGGCTGGGACTGTGGCTGGCAGGGCTGGTGGTGGGGCGGGGTCTGGGGCGGGGCTGGGCTGGGAGCTTGGCTGGGGCTGAGGCTGGATTTGGGACTGGGCTGGGACTGTGGCTGGGCGGGGCGGGGTGGGGCGGGGTCTGGGGCGGGGCGGGGCGGGGCCTGGGCCTGGGCTGGGGGCTGGAGCTTGGCTGGGACTGAGGCTGGATTTGGGGCTGGGCTGGGGGCTGGGCTGGGGCTGGGGCGAACTTGCATTTGGGGCTGGCGCTAGGTTTGGGGCTGAGGCTAGGTTGAACTGGGGCTGCGCTGGGGCTGGGCCTGGGCCGGGCCGGGCTGGGGCTGCAGCTGAGTTGGTAGAGTGCTTGCCTACCATTCGTGAAGCCCTAGATTCATTCCCCAGCACCGACGGTACATTCCTGTAATCCTAGAATTTAAGAAGCAGAGGCAGAAGGATCAAGAGTTCAAGGTCATCCTCAGCCACACAGTGAGGCTAAGAACAAATGTGGGCTACAAGACAACCTCTTAGGGGAAAAAAAAGGGAGGGGGACAAGGAAGATCGAAGGAGAGAACGAGTGATACCAATGATTGTGTGACGCCCTTCGTTCCCTAAACCAGGAATCCAAGATATTTAGCTGATGTGAATGTAGCCCCAGGATCTGAATGTGAAGAGAAAACCAACCTGTACAGGTTGTCCTCTGACATGCCTTACCCCCCACCACACACACACACACACACACAAATATGTAAATAAATATAATTTTTTAAAAAAAAACACGTTGTTGGTGGTCTAGAAGGGCCTGTTGATGGATTCACAACATGCCTCCACGGTTGGGCATGTTTGCACATGCCCAGCAGACCTAGACACTTCTGCCTAGCCAGTTCCAGGTCAAAATAGCCATTTCCAGGTGAAGGCATCTCGCATGACCAGGACCCCGTGGCTTTGCATGGTTGCTTAAGAGCGTGCAGTGCAACCATGTGATCTGCGCATGCGTGGAGTAGCCATATCGACCTGTGTACGCATGTGCCACCCAGCCTTTATAAGCCGGCGCCATATTCCCGGCTCCTCCCTTCTTCTTCTTCCCTGCACACGTGTCTCTCCGCAGGCCTGAGCACTCATCTGTCTCTTTTATCTTAATAAAACTCTTGTTAGTGGATTCTGTCGTGTTTCGTGACATTTCCTCGCAGGGTAAGAGCGCCGCTAAATAACCAACACCTGTTCTTCAGCAGTCTGCACAGATGTAAGACTGGAGGCTGGATGCCAGAGTCATTCACCCCTAAACTCCCTCCAGCTCTGGCCCTTCCACCCAGCTTGGCTCGGGGGCTGTCTCTGTGACCCTCCCGAGTGTAGCTCATGCGTTGTGCTTAGCTAGCCATGTATCATTCTGTGTTACCTCTTGTCACCTTGCCCTGTCTGTCTCCCCTGCAGACTCTTCAATGGCCTCTGTGAGAACAGGGAAGTCAAGCCAGGTGGCCTGGGCCAAGGGTGTGTTTTATCATCCTAGCACCGCCCCCCCCCCACTACTCAGAAACCACTTCTGGAATGAACCAGATGTTCTTAGAATTTGGTCCCACTCTCCATTAACGAACCCCTTGAGATGATGTGGAATTGGAGAGAGGGTACCTGGAACACACAGCAGATGCAGCCACCAGTTTTCCAGCCCCACCCAGAGGGCCTGTGTGTGCACAAGTGATCGGCAGTGCACTTTCCAGAAGGTCCCCCAGGCACGGGAGCTCCCAGGCACCAGTCGGGGTGTCAAGGAGAGAGAAACCGGCACTGGTCGAGGGACGTACAGAGATCCTTGTGCCCACAGATAAACACACAAGGTTGTCCCTTCCAAGGGAGGGACATATATCCTGTTTTCTGCCCAGAAGACCTGGGGCAGGCGTGGTTGTAGCATGAATCTCACCAATTCCTCAGCTGATCCTGTTTCCTCAGACTGGAAGCCTCTGAGTCCTCATCCAAATGGATCTCAGCTGAACTGCTTCTCAAAAGCCTAAAACCTTAATCAGCTAAAAGCTTCTAGTTTCTGGTCTTCATGCCTTATATACCTTTCTGCTTTCTGCCATCACTCACTGGGATTAAAGACTCACTTTCTGGGATTAAAGGCGTGAGTCACCATACTTGGCTGTATCCTTGAACACAGAGATCCAGGTAGATCTCTGCCTCTGGAATGCTAGGATTAAAGGCGTGTGCTACCACTGCCTAACCTCTGTGTTTAATATTGTGGCTGTTCTGTTCTCTGACCCCAGAAAAGTTTATTAGCGTGCACAATATTTCAGGGAATACAATACCACCACACGTGGTTAATAGCCTGGTGATCTTTGCACTATCTGTGTGGCTGAGACCTCACTGGATTCTCCCCCGACTCTTACTATGAGCTTGTCAATCTATCTTTATGGGAGGTGTCACATGTATTCAATCTATAGAACCCATCTTTATGGAAGACGTCACAGGTACTTCACAAAGAGTTTTGATGTAGTCATGTCTTGAGCTTTTTTGTGCACGCAGGATTGAGTTAATTATCACCTGGAAATTTTCCACCAAATTCCTCTGTGCTCAAATGTGCCTAAAATAGACTACTCGGAATCAGACTCCTGAGGTTTGAACCAGCACTGGCTACTTAGCCCATGTTGAACCAAACTGCCTTCTTGCCTCCAGGATTGTTACTCTGCTGGCCATGGTGCCCACAAAGACCACCCCTGCAGCTAGTGTCAGGGAAAGTTACTCCCAGTGGTCTGAGCCTGGAACACACGCCTGGTCCTCAGGAGAGAGAAGTTACCAGCTCCATTCTCCACTAACACAGTTAGCACATCTAGGCATCTGGCCTGGTGATGGAAGAAACTGGCTTTGCCATGGCTGTGTGGCTGTGGACAAACTGTCTGCACCATCTGAGCCTTGACTTCCCCCATCTATTCAGTGGGCAATTAGGACTCCCTGGATGGTTAGGGAACTCAAGAACCCAAGACTAAAGGCTTGACCAGGGGAACCCCTTTGCATTTTTCATTTCTTTTCTTTATTGAGTATGCGTGTTTAATCTGTGCACCACATGCATGCCTGATGTCTGTGGAGGCTAGAAGAGGGACTGGATCCCCTGAAACTGGAGCTGCAAATGGTTGTAAGGTAATCTTGTGGGTGCTGGGACTTGAACCAAGTCTTCTGTAAGAACAGTCAGTGCTCTTAAGCACTGAGCCATCTCTCCAGCCCCTTAGCACTTCTCTTGACACTCCACACTTGCCTGAATGAACATCTGTTTTGTGGCCTTTTCTGGGGAGACATGAAGGTCCATTCACTCCTGAGTGGGCAGCAAACACAATCAAAGTGGCCAGTCCACCCAAATCTACCTGGGTGAACCAAGGAGTTTATTTGGATTACTTATGGGAGTACAGGTGCCCTAAAAGCACTTGTCATTACTGAAAGGCCACCCCAGGGAGGGCGACAACTCTGGAAGGCTGCAAGCTTGGCTCTCCCTGCCCAGCTTTCAGCCAGTTCCTCAGGAGAGTCTCCTCTCCCCAGCAATCGTACTGTTTATACAATCCTGGGGAGCAGCCTTGTGTGTCCCGGAACCTCCTGAGTCCGCTGCACCTCCCTCCCTGCAGGAGAGAATGTTTCCACTAGAGGGAGCTAGAGTCCCTCCTTTCACAGTTGGCTTAGGTGTTTGGGATCTCTCTCTTCAAGATGCTCCTTGGGTAGATGACTCTCGTCAGTCATCTTGGCCCTGCCAGGACCCAGCACTGTCCCAGATGGAGATGGCTGCCCAGGGAGCTGATATACAGCCCGAAGGCTAAGCAAGGCTGTGGTGATTGAATGAGAAATGGCCCCTATAGTCTCTGGCGTTTGAGTACTTGATGTCAGATGGAGGCATCGTTTGGGGAGGTTTAGGTGGTGCAGCCTTGCTGGAGGAAGTGAGTCACTGGGGATAGGCTTTAAAAGTAAAGAGGCCTTATCTACTTCCAGTTGACTCTTTCTGCTCTGTGCTTATGATAAAGGATATGCATTCTCAGCTTCCATGCCTACTGCTCCATCTGCTCCTTCTGCCCCTGGTGGACCCTTATCCCTCTGGAACGGTAAATCAAAACCAAAACTCATTTGTAAGATGTCTGAGTCACGGTGTTTTGTCACAGCACTAGAAAAGTAACCAAGACGAGGACACAACTGTCAGGCCCTCGCTGGCCCTCAGTCCCTGGCTCAAACCTCAAGCAGGATTAGCCCCCTGAGTCCTGTCCCATCCCCTCAGGTTCCAGCTCCACGGAGCATCCTTGAGTCTGACCTTTGCTCAGAGAAAGGAAGAGCTGCTCTCAAAACCCACCTGTGTCCACTTGGCAGCCCACCTCCTCAGAGTCCCAAGTACCCAAGGGACGCCTGCCTGGATCTCCATCCATTTCTGTCACTGCATCTGGGGTTCAGTCTGGGACAGGGGACACCATTACAGCAATGCATTATTATGCAAATATTTCCTACATTCTAAAGTCCTGGAACTTTTGCTGGACCTGAGAGCCCAGTTAACAATACACCTTGAGGTCACTTAAGACTTAAGACTGCTCTCCTACTGTGTGCTATGTCTGCTTGTTTCACCCGCCTTTAAGAGAACAGTGTAACAACCAGCCTTACTTGCCTTGGATTTCTCGTGTAATCAGCTTTTACAACCTAAGTTAATGCATAGTTGCAATCTTAAGTTATATGCTCTCCCATACCCCTGACCCATGAGGAATGCATGTGTGTGTGTGTGTGTGTGTGTGTGTGTGTGTGTGTATGTGTGTGTGTGTGTGTGTGTGTTGTTTGCATGTTAAGGTAATAAATGCTGGAAGCAGCAAATCAGTTGAAAGCCTCATACAGCAAATATTAGCCATGCATGTTGGAAACAGCGTGCAGATATTATTCGATACATGAATATTTGCCTTTCTTGGTGCTTCTGGGTCATTTGGAGTCAGAAAAGTTCAATCTCTTGTAAAACTCTCTTAGAGATTTCTGTATAGTTTCCCTCATTCTTTCTGCCCTGTCTATAGAAAGAGCAAAGCCCTTTGTTAGGGACAGATGAGACAGCTGACATTATGCAGGCCCAGGGACACAGATTCAGACTAATGTAACAGACAGATGGAACACTGATGCCTGTTGGTGACTCAGAGTTTATCACTAATTTAACTGACACGTATCATCTCTTTCTCTTTGCCCTCTCTACCCTCCTCTCCCTCCAAGAATGCACCCAGTTACCCCAACCTAAACCCTGTGAGGATTCAATGCATCGCATCGCATCGAGGGCTGCCTCACTGGGGACTGCTGGGAAGGGGTATTTCCCCTTCAGGAGATAGTTCAGGAGAGAGAGGTCCTGACAATATCTACTGGGTGGCTTCACGTGGCTGTTCTGGGGTCAGGGAGCCTTGGGCATTGTCTTCTTACTGTGGCTCAGAGGCAGGGCCACATCTACCCACACAGCATCTCTGGAGAAGCAGCTCAGCCTTTGCTCACTGATTGAATGTGGTCACCTTGCCTGGGCACAACTTGCAAAGTATTCGTGGCAGAGCCTGCCAATCTCATGGGCCAAGAATCTCCTTCTCATCAGGTGAATGTCCACTTGCACCCTCCACATGCTGGGCCACAAGGGCTGACCATGTTCCCGTTAGCAGAGACTCCCTTCGGTGGATCTGAGGGAGCAGTTCCCAGAAGCTGAGGCCTCCTGCACCCTGCCTTGCCTGCACACCGTGGCCAGCACCTCTGGCCAACCCATGCACTCAAGTTGCTCCTGGAGATGTCCTCACCACCTGCCTCCAGCTTCAAGGGCTCCTCCCATCTCTGAAGTAGAGAGTTCTTCTCTGTGTGGCAGCCTTTCTCGCCAGCCCTCCATCCCTGATGGGATGCCTGCCATCCACTATAGATGTGAGTGCAGATACACAGCCATGGCCAAGTACAGTGTCTTCAAATGTGTGTCTCACACCTACAGACACCATTCGTGGGGATTTACTCAAAGGGGTTCTGGTGTGGGTGCAAATATATAAAACTAAGGACGGCTATGGGAGCATCGCGCGTTTGTATGTGTGTGGTGGGTATGCATGGGTGTTAGTGGAAAGCTTTCAAAGTGCCCATTTACAGAAAACTAGTTTAATGCTTTAAGGGCCGCACAAGCTATGGATTTCTATACATCTGATAAAAAGCTTTTCAAGCCGTCTTAGTGAAGAGAAGAGCTGGAGAACAAAAGGGGTGAGCTGATCCTATGTAGGTTTTAAGCAACTCTAGGCCCTTTGTGGCTAAGTGTTCAAACAAAGCCTACTAAGACATGTTGGGAGAACACCCAAGATTACCAGAAACCAGAAGCAGGGAAATCAAAGCAACAACAAAAGCTCCTTCAACTTTAGCTTGTCCAACAGGTAAGAAGAGCAGCCACAAATAAGACATTTACATCAAACACCTCCCCCTGCCCGCCCCCAAGGTTCAGGGACTTTTTGGAAAAAGAGGCAGAAAGACAGTACACACCTGGGGAGGACCAGAGTGAAACAGGGTCTTCTGGACATATCAGGACCTCGAACTCACAGCAGCCTGGACAAGACCAAGTCAATCAACATCCCAGCGCTGAGAGGGAGGGCCCCACAAGCCTCCACTTCTAGCTGAGGAGCTGCTCATAGTTGAGGTCGGTCAGGCGAGGGAGAGTCGGGTTTCTTTATTAAGAAACTTACCCCGGTAAGTCGAGCATCATCCACTAGGTGGCTCCACACTCAGGGGTACGTGGAATGCAGTAATTGTGCCCAGTAGGCTAGGAGAAGGAAGAAGAGTGTGAGGGAGGAGGTGGTAGCACCCAGTTGGAAGGGAGACTTGGGGGGCGGGGGGTGGGACTTGTATTCAGGAGTTAGAGGCGAGGGGGTGAACAGAACCAAAATACATTGTATATATGTCTGAAATTCTTAAAGAAAAGTATGTATTTTAAAAACTTAAGAATAGGAAAATACAGGGCTGGTTGTGGCAGCACACGCCTTTAATCCCAGCACCTAGGAGGCATCGGCAAGTGGATCTCTGTGAGTTTGGGGCCAGCCTGGTCTACACAGGGATTTCCACAACATCCAGGGCTTCCTCCCCACTTGAAGGTGAGAAGGACGCGAGTAAGTGTGACAGACAGCCCTTGCGGAGTGCTGAATCAGACAGACACCGCCTTGTCCTGGACCCAGGGGCGCTACTCCTGCTCAGAGCTTCTTCTCTGCGGGTGGTTAGGACAATCTGCACAAGGAGGCTTGTAGTGGTGGTTTTTGAGGTGACAGGGGCGGATGAGTGGGGTCACCTGAATCTTATTTTCTGGAGAGAACAAGAAGCGGGAGCGGTCACACACCACACTGCAGTCTGAGGGAGAGAGTGTGATCTTTAAAGCACACCGCTTCTTTTTCTTCCTGAAAAGCCCCCTCAAAAGCCAGGAGGTGGAGCCAAACCAGGCCAGGTTCCCTACCAGCAAGGAAGGGTGTGTGCCCACAGCAACCTATGGCCGAGAGAGCCACCTGCACAGTGTCCGGAGTGGGTGGCTAAGCCCCACCCGAGGGTCCATACTCCTCAGACGGGGCAGTACGGTGAACGTAATAACGCAGCAGGGGGCTGATGGAGTCAAGTCCAGAGGAGCCAGCTTTCTCCGCGCCAGGTAGAAGAGTGAACGGGAAAAGGGGAACAGCAAGAGGGGGTGGGCCCAGGGGGCAGAGTGCTTGCCTAGTCTGCAGAAAGTCCTGGCTTCAACCCCCAGCACTGTTTGAACTGGGTGTGGGGGCTCACGTCTGTAACCCCAGCACTCGGGAGGTGGAAGCAGGAGGGTCAGAATTTCAAGGTCATCCTTGGCTATACAACATGGGGCCAGCCGGGGCTACGTAAAAACCTGTTCCAAAAAATAAAGAGAAGAGTGTCAAATGCCTTTGATCTCAGCACCCAGGCAGAGGCAGGTGGGTCTACACAGTAAGTTTCAGGGCAGTTAGGGCAGTTATGTAGTGAGGCCCTGTCTAAAGGGGGGGGGGAGAAGGGTCAGGAAAAGGGGAGGGAGGGGGAAGGAGAGGAGAAGGAAGAGCAGGACGCGCTGACGGGTCCTTGGTTAGTCCTTGGCGCGAACTTATGAATCTGAATAAATGAAACTGTGAATGTGTGGGTAGACTCCGCCCTTGGGGAGGCTTGTACCTGAACTCCCCAGCAATATGGCCAAAACCAGAACCCAGACCCCGCCTTCTAAATCATGCTACATTAGAGAACCAAGATTCTCGGGAGAAAGAATTGCCTGAGTCAAAACTGTAGCCCAGAAAGCCACATGAGAAGTGTGAATCTTGTGCGAGAAAGTAAGGAAGGCTCCGAGAATGCTAAGACTGGGCGGAAGGAAGCAGGGCTTTTCTTATTTTTCTTAAGATGCTAGGAGGAAACCTGGAGCCCCACACACTCCAGGCAGCATTTACCAGTGCGCCACAGCCTGGCCCCGGGGATCCTTTTCTTGGTAATGATAACATTCTAAAACTGACCAGAGGATGGTGGCTATGTGATTCGGAGAGTTTGCTCAAATCCACTGAACGGTGCACTTTACCCACGCCAATTCTGTGACAAGTAACTCAGACCTCAATAAAGCTGTCACCAAAAGACGACCTTACAGGATTCCAGCATTGGAAAGAATTAAATAAATAGAGATGGCAGCTAGTAATCAATATAGCCCAGCAGGAATCCATCCGATATGTAGTCTCAAAACTCTTCCCCGTAAGGTGCTAATTAATTACAAAGCAACACAGTAACTTTCAGGGAGAAAGCCTGTGTCCCATTTCATTCTGTTGCTGTGATAAAGCACCCTGAAAAAGAAAAGAGCTTGAGGGGCAGGGTTTATTCAGCTCACAGCTCCAGGTCACAGTTGATCCTCGTGGAGACGTCATGGCAGGCGCTGGGAGGAAGCAGTCACACATTGCCACTGTCAAGAGCGGAGAGAAACGCAAGCAGCGCGTGACTGCTCAGCTCCGCTTTCTCCTCTCTTGTACAATTCTAGATCTAAGCACAGGGAATGGAGCCACCCACATAAGGCTGGGTCTCCCCACATCAGCTGTCATAATCAAGACAACCCCCACCAAAAGCTGAGGGCCAACCTGATCTAGAGTCTCCTCCCAGGTGATTCTAGCTTGTGACAATCAAAACTAACCATCGCCCTCAGCAAATGCTGTCTCTCTCCAACCGTCAGGTGGCTTCTTCAATAAGGGATAAATCACGTGCTACCTGAGAGGCTGCAAGGAGACCTCAGAGTAACTGCACAGATGTCCTCACCGCAGGGGCACAATCTGAGTTTGGTCACCAGGACACATGAGGCAAATCCATACTGAGGGACATTCTACGGGACAACTGGCCATGAAGGTCAGGCAAAGACTGTCTTTAAGTGTCCCCAAACCGAAAAGGACCAGAGAGAAACAACAACCAAATACAAAGCCTAAGAACCTGGGTTCATAAATGAGGAGCGCTTCCAGGACACTGGTGAGGCTTCCCAGGGCTGGGGACTTGGGGACAGTGCAGGTTTCCCGATTTTGGTGACTACGTCGTGACCCCAAGAGAATGTCTTTGTTTATTAGGATGTAAAATAAAGCATTGTGACTTCAACTTATGTGCAAATAGGTCGGGACAAGGGTTCTTTGCACAGCCCTTTCCTGTGGCAGGCTGCTTACACTACAAGAGCAGGCAGCCGAGGCAGCAAAACCATGAGTTTTCAGGCTAATCTGAGCTATGTAGTGAGACCCTGTCTCAAAAAAAAAATCAATCAATTAATTAATTAGAAAACTAAAAATTGTGCAAAAACAGGGTGTGCCCTTCCAAAATATGTTGCAACAAACAAAAATAAATAAATGAATTGTTTCTTGCTAAGAGAGACTAAAAGGATTTTTAAGACAGAATGCAATGGATAATACTGGATTAAAATCTGAGCCAAAAAAGAATAAAAAGGATAGTATTGATATAGTTGTTAAAATCTGGATAGGATGTGGAGGCTGTATCAATCTTGAATTGTCCTGATTTTGTCCCCAGCACTGAGGTGGGTGAAGTCATTCTCGTCCAGGGAGACAGACGCACTGTAGTAATGAAAAGCAAGGACATGATGGGTGTCTGTGATTTACCCTCAACCACCCACAACACTAACCATAGAAGAGGTAGAAATGGATAAACCAGCTGTGGTGGAGTCCAGTGTGCTGTGGCCTGTCTACTCTTCTGGTAACTTTCATAAATTTGAAATTCTTATTTTCTTGAAACAAAAACTAAAATTAAATGAGAAAACATTGCCACAATCACAAATTTAGACACAGACACACAAAACAGCGTATTTTGTGGGAACAGAGATAGAGACACTAAACACAGTGTTTTGGGAGGAGAGACAGAGAGGACGAATACTCCAGCGAAAGAGACTATCCATTATTATCATTATTATTGTTATTTTAAAGACTAGAGAGGGCATCTGGAAGAACAACCCTCAAGTCTCTCTCTCTCTCTGTCTCTCTCTCATATAACCCAAGGTGACTTGAAATTCAATCTGTGACCAATGGTGGCTTTGAACTTCTGACCCCCCTGCCTCATCACACACATCTCCAGTGCTGGATGACAGAGAGTGCCACCAAGACACAGAGTGGCTGGAGTAGCAGGAAACCTTGTTGAAAAAACAGAATAGCTTAGACACACCCAGTGTTCCTGCAGCCAGGCGGATCCTGGAGCAAAGACAGAGAGACTTCTACACACTTGTGACTAGTTAGGGTATGAGTCTCTGCTGAGTCCTAATTTTAAAATTAATCTTACAACACATACATATTCTGATTATGACAAAATTTAATGCTTGCATTGTTACACTGTGGCTTGGAGATGGGTACACACGTGTCGTCCCAGCATTGGCTGGTAGAGGCAAGAGGATCAGAGTTCCAGGCCAGCCTGAACTCCAGACTGTGTCTCAAGAAAGAAACTGAAATAGGTGTCAGGGTGGCTCGGGAAGAAACTGTTTTTTAGAAGACAATTCTCAGGAAGAAAATGTCTCTTTCAACAAAACCCAAACCACGGTAATTATGTAATCTAATGATACTCTAGCCTTCTCAAATCCTACTAATGTCCAGGGATGAGGAGACCTGTTTCCCAGCCCCCTGACCAGGATGGTCAGAGGTGGCCTTCCCTGGCTTTCCCACCTGTTCTCTGAGATGCATCCACAGCTATAGAGTGTTTGCAAACCCCAGAGCCAAGAGATCTGTGCCGGCCAAGATCCCCAGGTTTCTTTCCTTCAGCCACTTGTCTGGACTTTCCAGGAGGAGCAGCCTTCCTGTACCTCCCAGATGGGAGAGAGAGCGCTTGCTCCAAGCTCCCATGGCTGCCTCTTCTTCCTCTCTAGAAGTAAGACTCTCCACCTGTGCTCTTCCAGGGATACCCCTGCATAGGTTCCGAAGATAAAGGGTGTTTTGGAGTGGGGACACTGTGTTGGCGTCTAGGATCCCGACTCTTACCAAACAAATTCCAAAGTAAATGCCTTTGCTGGCTCCTTTAGAAAGCAGAGCAGTGGTGGGTTCCCGACGCTTGAGATTTCTTGGTGCCGTTGAGTCTGTAAAATAATGATCCAAAGGTTCTGGGTGGAGAAGGCTGCAGACCGGATGGCTTTGGTTGTGGGCTATTTCAGCGCTGGCTAAATGAATGTCCCAGACGTCTACAGCTAAACAGTTAAGCAAAGTAGAATAGGATATTAACTGGCGTTGAAAGGGACACTGTTGAGCCCACTTACTGACTTATAAGTTAACCTAGGAAAACCCAAAATCAGACACCTGACATGGGACACCGGTCTGTTACCATAGTAAGGATCGGAAGTTCAAGGTCATAATGAACTGGAAGCCAGCCTAGGCCACCAGGTCTTGTCTCAAAAACTTAAAAAAGGGATGGAAAACTGGCTCAGTGGGTAAAGGCTCCAGCCGCCAGTCAAGCGGATCTATCCCCAGACCCGATGTGGTAGGAAAGAACTCATTCCCGAAAGTTGTCCTCCAACTCCAGGCTTGCGGGTGCACATAAACATAATAAATAGGTGGAATTTTAAAAATGGTAGTTAGGGGGGCTAGAATGATGGCTCAGAGGTTAAGAGCGCTACTCTTTGGCTCCAGCTATAAGGGATCCGATGCCCTCTTCTGTCATCCACCAGCATCTGCACGCGAGTGTGACTGTGTGCAAACACACACACACACACACACACACACACACACACAAACTAATAAAATGAATCCTTTAAAAAAATCTAGTTTGTTTTTAAAAAGAAAGGGCTACATACAAAAGGCACTTTCACGGTAAATTTATTCACAAACAAGGATGAGCAGGGATGGGGGCGGGGGACCCCAGAAGAGCGGAGGGAGGGAATCAGTGGGAGGCTTTCCTGCCTTCAGCCCCATTATTTCTGGGGCGCCGCCGGAACGCTGTGACGGCCAGATAGCAAGCAGCGCCGAGAGGAAACCCGCCTCCTTTAAACCGCTGAAGAATGAAGAGACCGTGCCTTCGGCCCCGGGCGCTTTTCCAGTGGAGAGCTGCCGGGCTCCGTGGAACTGGGAACCGTGAAGGGCATTTGCATTGTTTCTCGGAGCCTAGCCACGTCCACTGACTCCACTCGGACCCAAGCCCCGCGCGAGCTGCGGTTCCATCGGAATCCCTCTCTCTGCACGGATTTGGAGTCTGCAGCCTGCAGGTCCCAGCCGGCACCCAGGGCCTGCAGTGAGGAAGCATTTCCGAGAAATCCCGGGGGCCGCCCGGCACGAGGGCTGCAGGGCTGGGGGACGCTCCACGTTCTGAAACCAAGATTCCCTCGGCGCCACAGCCCAGGCTTCTCCCAAGCCACCTCGGCTCTCCACCGCTCCTCGCCACCTGGGTCTGGGTCCCCAGGGTGCAGGAAATAAGAAATTTCTCCCCTGCGGGAGTCCACTTGGTGTTTCTCCAAAAAGCTAACGGGAACCGGGTCCAGACCCGCGGGATTTCAACAAGACCAAGTCCACTGCTGGACCCGATTCCCCAGTCGGCCCAGCGCGGGAGGGAAAGCAGGAAAAAAAGACAGACGCTAGGTCCCAAGTGCAGGCTGTGGGCAGCTTGGAGTCGCTGGAGGTGACGACCCGGGCGGGGCCACCTTCACCCGGAGACACTGAGGTTTCATCCCTCTACCCCGATTGCTTTGTGAATTTTTCTTAGGTGGTCAACAAGGCCAGGATTTCGAATTCCGCGGTAGCGCTACGTTTGTAACCCATGAGAACTTAGGGGCCTTTAGAGAAAAAAAGGGAGGAATGCATACGGGCTCGGAGTCACACGAACACTTCTTTATATTTCGGAAAGAGAAGACGCCTGAGTCTCAGCGCCTCCCCGCTCTCGCTCTCTACCGCAAGATGAACGGGAAAAAGGGATGCGATTATTTTACACTGTGTCTCAGAAGCCCCCACCCACCCCATTTGCTCCACAAGGGGGAGGAAGAGAATCTTGAGAAGAAAATTTTACCTGCATGTGGGTCGATATATTTATCTGGCCAGAAAGAAAAGGGATATTACTGAAAAGAAAAAGAAGCAGAACGTGGTAAGTCACGCCTGTGATCTCAGCATTCCGCAGGCTGGGGCAGGAGGATGGCTGAGAGCTGGAGGCCAACCTGGGCCACAGAGTGTCTCAAACAGAAAGGGAAAAAATGGAGAGAAAAACTTAAAATGTAAAAGAATAGGGAAACCCGGTCCTTCAGATGGGCACCGCTCAACTAGGGAGCTTGGGTGGGGTCCTGTAATTGTCGCTGGCGAGCTTGGGGTCCCTGGCTAGGCAACGCCAGGCCTGTGCGGCTGGCTCCCTGCAGATCCCCCCAGCCTGCCTCTGCCAAGGACCTTGACCTAGCAGGGACTTGGTCGCCACGCTTAGCTCCCCCTGACCTGCTTTTGAACCCGCTAATCCCACCCCAACTCTTTGCCCGATGTTCGCTCCACGCGCTAATTCCCGCTCGCCCCGCAACCCCCACTCCCTCTCGGCCCGGCCCCGAGACTCTGAAGGGCATCACCAGGGCTCCACACGGTGTCCCCGGCTCACGCCCCGAGCTCCACACCAAAGCAAAGGGCCTCAGCTACAAACACCTCTCCTCTTGGCGCTCCTTAATGTAATTCGTTTAAAGAAAATAATAGCCATACAAATATCACAGTCTTCTGTAACGGCAACGAATCTGGCAAAGTGGCGGTGCAGTGGAGCCTGGGAAGGGGAAGGGGGCCCCGCCAAAGCCAGAAAGGCTGCAAGAAACGCAGAGCCAGTGCAGATCTAGCGACTTCACTCCAGGTTTTTGAGGGAGTTTTAGGTCTGAGATGAGGCAAGTCCTAGAGATGGGGCCCGAGTCTGCAGGGACTCTTAATTTGCCCTCTTATAATTCTTCCCATCTAGAGTCTTCTCTGTAAAAATTAAAACTGGTTATTATTTTAAACGTTGGCAAATTAGTCCACACTCCCACACCTGCCCAAGCTGTGAGTCTGCAGGTTTGCTGGAAGTTGTTAGTTTTGTTTTGTAGCTGCAAGGTGCTGAGGCGAGGAGCTTCCTTCCTGGTCCTCCGAGAGAGCAAGAGCAGCTGTGTAAATGTATCTTCTGTTAGGCTGAAAACCCGAGCTTAGGCCTGGTTGGTGCACATCTGTGAACCACCTGGTGGGGTGACCCAACCAGGACCTCTGACATCCCCAGCCTTGGCTCTGCATCACACAACACATTTGACTACTGTCCAGGGCAAAGCTGGCGATCTCCAGAGATTCGTGTCTGTCTGTAGAGGGATTTGGGTCTATTTGGCTCCCAAAGGTGCCCGACAGATGAAGGGTATTCTGGAGCAAGCAGCTATTCCCAGAGAAATGAGAAAGTCATTAGGGGTATCTTAGAAAGTCCTTAAGCTGCGACCTGAAGTGGGGGGCTCAGCCAATCGCTGGCATCTTCAAGCGTCCCCAGGAAGCTCGGCAAGCACCTCACAGGGCTGTTACACTGTTGTTCAACTCCACATCTTGGAAGTCATTTCCCAGAGTCAAGACTAAAACTGAGCATGTAGCTCATGCAAAAGATCCTGTGTTCAATCCCCAATGGGGCGGGTGCAGTGGGGTCCCTGTCACCCCAGGCTAGGATTCTCTAGAAATTCCTCAGCCATAGGCCAGAGAGCAGAGAGGCCTCAGATTCTCCCCGAAACAACAGGGCTTCTGGATCCTCAGTGCTGGAGACTTGGAAGAGGATGGTTGGTGGCCTTATATGGGCAGTGTTCCTGCCAGTGCAGAAGGCACAGCATCCAGAGAGGAAATTCGATCTGTTGCTCTAGAGGCAAAATCTCCCTGCAAGGCCACTGGAATCAAGCACGTTTAACATGCTGTCTTACTGGATTCATTCAACCCGTGACAGAACACAAATATTTTTTTTGCAAGATTTTTTTGTTTTTGTTTTTTGTTTTGTTTTGTTTTGTTGTGTTCCCCCCCCCCCCCCCCGAGACAGGGTTCACCTGCCTCTGCCTCCCGAGTGCTGGGGTTAAAGGCATGCGCCGCAAATTTTCCCCATCCTTCTTGGCTACCATAACCTCCCCTGGTGGAGGACGAGGGGAGACCATCAGGAGCTATGGTGTGCGCTTGGCTCAGACACCTGAATGACGCAAACATCTGGTTTTCTCTGGCGCCAATGACTACAGGCATGGGAACAAGTGTTCTCCTAATTAATTTACTTGTGATAACAATTCCTTAGGGTGGAACAGATGTTCCCATTACATAGGTGGGGACCCAGGGCACTTCTGGAAGCGAGGCATCAGTTGGTGACAGCAAGGATTAGTCAAGACGCACAGCTCTGAGTTATCTCTCCAGACACCATCACCTCTGCAAGCCCAGCAGCCCCGCAATCCCTCCTCATTGGGCAGCGTTGTAAAGGACGCTTCCAGAAGGTGACTGAAGGCATACATACAGCCAGGTGACTAGCAATGCTGCCCTGAGCCTCTCCTCTGTCTACTCCCCAGAAATTCCCCTCCTAGCTGAGCTGTGGGCTGTACACCCAGAATCAGTACGGCTCACACAATGTAAACACACAAAAGTGCCACTGTCATACAGTGGGTGCTAGTCGGCATAGGAAGGAGTGGAGTGCTGGACACATGCTACACACGAATGAACCTTGAAACACGCTGAGAGAAAGAAGCCAACCACGGGGGTACGCACTCATACCAAACACCCCAAACAAGTTAATCCACAGTCACAGCTCAGTGCTGAGAGGGAACGGGAGCTTGTAAAGTGAGTTTCCCCACAAGGTCTCTTGTCCTTCCGGGCTGACCTTAAACTTGCTATGAAGCCAAGGGTGACTTGAGTTCCTTATCGGCTCATCTCCATCTCCCAAGAGTTGAGATTACAGACATGGCCACTACACCTGGTTTCAGGTGTCTGGGAATTGAACCCAAGGCTTTCTGTTTGCTACGCAAGCACTCTGTCTGGACTGCATCCATAGCCCATGAAAATGCTGTATTTGTGGTGGTGATGGCTGCACTTATCTGTGATACCCTCAAATCTACCAAACCATACACCATAAGAGGGTGAGCTATGTGATCGTTGAATTATATCTCAATAAAAATGCCGCCATCACACACAGCTCTACCACTCTTGTCCCAGCTCTATGGCCCTCAGGTGGGAATCACCCGGAGGTTGTCTATGTATGTCTGTGAGGAACTTCTGGGTAACCATGTAGCTGCAGCTGAGCACCAGAGATTTTATTCTAGGTGCTCTCGGTAGGTTCCTATTGAAGAGGCCCCCCCCATCCCCTCTTTCTTAAAGTTCTCTGACTCTAATGTCAAAGCTAGGGCCAAAATGAATGCTGCCTGCTCCACACTTGCCAATTATCAGACCTCACCTGTCACCATGTGTCCTTACTGTGTCGGACCTCACCTGTCACCATGTCCCCTTACTGTATCAGACCTCACCTGTCACCATGTGTCCTTACTGTATCTTTCTTGCGGACCCACAGTCTCCACAGGGTAGTCTCCAGGCAAGACCCGAGGACTCAGCAGCTCTGGAAAGTTGCAAGCACCCTGCTAGAGCCTGGCACATGGAACTCTGGCAGCCTGGCTAGGTTTCCTGCAAGAGCTGAATGGACAGAGCGAAGTAGGGGAGAACAGCCTGGATACCCCACAAGAGACAGCTTGTGTCAGAGCGGCATCTTGGAACTTGAGTATTGCAGGGGAAGAATACAGCCACACTGGACTGATAATCACCTGCCCTGTGACCTAGAGCACTTCAGCCCACTAGGGACTTCTGTAGACAAAGGCCAGCAAAAGCAGAGCACCAGGGAGCAGACCGGTGGTGAGTCCAGAGGTGACAAGCTGGCTGGAATAGTTGGTATCCCCAGCTGGAATCAGTAGCCCTAGTCTACTTCGGTTTCTGCCCCAGCCTCAGCAATGACCTCTTATGTGCTGTGCCCTTTCCATTGTCCTACAGCACAAGGGTCCAGCTCCCTGCAGAACCCAGGCCACAGACACACCTTCATCATCTTGTGTTGCATCAGTAGAGGTTGGAGGGGATGGCTCAGTGGTTAAGAGCACTTTCTGCTGGTGTAGAGGACCTGGGTTCAATTCCCATCACCCACATGGCTGTTTACAACCATTTGTAATTCTAGTAACTCCAGCTCCAGGGAATCCAACTCCTTCTTCTGACCTCTGCAGGCACCAGGCACATACATGGTGCACAGACATACATGCACACAAAGCACTCATACATAAAACTAAATCTTTTTTTTAAAAAGGTGTGCGTCAGTACATATGACAAACAGTGGGGTGTTTAACTTTTTTTTTTAATGTGTCTGTGAGCCTGTAGGGTTCAATTCAGGAGGAGACTAGGCACCAGAATGTGAGGCACCATGTTCAAAGCACCACAGGGACCTGCCAGAGAGCTCATGGCCACACCTGCTCCCTTCTCTTTCAGCATGGCCACTCTGCTCAAATGTCATCATCTTCCTATGGGGAGGGGATGGGCAGGACAGTGGGTTTTCATGTAGCATGTCGGTACAGAGGTCTGGCTCCCAGATGGGAGGCTGGAAAAGGAGGTGAGTGGGGTAGACTCTTTCTGTGAGCTCTGCTTGCTCTCTGAGCTAGCACGGGGGTCTACAAGCAGTTTTCCCTGCTTACCCCAAACTCCAAGCTCCCATGGTGACAAATCTAAGCACTGGATTCTCTGGGGACAATGCAAAAATGTGACTCAGGACCTCCCCAGGGGTCTTTGAGAGGACTCCCAAATCAGGAACGAGGCTGGCAGCGAGTGAGCAGGCAAGCTCAGCACACACTGCTGGAGGATGGCCCACTCCGCCCTCAGCAAGAGGGAAGCAGCCATCGAAAACTGGGCTGAGCTGGGCCCTGGTCCGGTTGGTGGCTGTCAGCACATCCTCCCGTCCTCCCGGCCTCTTCCACCATTGCAGCAGGCTCACTGGGGTTCTTCAATAGTTTCAGAGGGGAGGCTGATGAAACTCAGGTGGAAGAGCGCTTGCCTAGTGTGCAGGAAGCTCTGAGTTTGATTCCCAGCCCTGCCGTAACCCCAGTGTGATGACACACACCCATAATTCCAGCATTTCGGTGGGGCAGAAGGATCAGAGGTCGATCACAGCTACGTAGCTGTGAGTTTAAGGCCAGGTTGTGCGGGCTTGAGACCCTGAAGAGGAAGGGAGGGAAAGAGGGGAAGGAGGAACCGGAAGAAGGGGAGGGGGAGGAGAAGAAGAAGGAAGAAAGATTCTCGGGGTTGTGGCCAGGTTGGGATGTGAGTGAGGCGGCAGGTGGGCACAACGGGCCAGGAAAGAACAGTGGGAATAAAACCCAGGCCTCCTGACTCCCTAACTTGTGTGAGAAAAACTTTGAATTCTCATCAGATAGAACTCAGATACCCCCTGCTGCCAGCCCTGGGAGCAGAAGGGGTCCTCTGAGCCACGCCTCTTTACAGGTCCCCCCTTTCCAGGACACACCCAGACACTCAGAAGAAGCCAACATCATCCTATCACCCACCGCAGACTGTGGCACTCACTGGCCAAGGGACTGCGCGCTAGCACGAGTGTACCCAAACTTCCTCAGCCAGGACAGCACTAAAGAATGCAGTCTCCCTGAGAGGAAGGACACACTGGCAAGGGACCAGGGGCACCGAGGGACCAATCACCCGAGTGCTAGCAGATCACTAGGGGACCCAGAACAGCCCATACCTCCAGACCCTGGTTCCAAAGCACTCTGCAAAACACTCAGCCTCTCCAGGAAGAATGTCCCGGCTCACTTGGGGACTGACCCCAGAAGAGGCTCATGAAATAAGACCAACTTCCTGCCAATAGTGAAATGATTTAAAATGGTGAAAAGGAAGGATCCAGAAGGTGCCCCCCTCCACTTCTATCAGTACAGAAACAGCTTCATAGGAGGCAGGAGGGAACGCCTGGGCTTAGAGTGAGGTCTAGCTGCCGCTAGCTTGTTCTTTTGTTTGGGTTTTTCTACACTAGCTGTAAGACATAATTTTAAAAATCCAGAGAGCCAGAGATGAGATAAATGCAGACGGCGCAGGTAAGGTGGCCAGTGTAGGGGGGCACACCCCGCGATGGGGCTGCTGAGAAGTCCTACTGCACTCCAGAGGCCAAGCTGGGGAGAACCAGTGTGGGGCTGGCCACACTGCCACGACATAAGGGGGGAGGGGCAAAGAGCCAGCCTTAACTAAAGCACTGATGCTCCTCCTCCTCCTCCTCCTCCTCCTCCTCCTCCTCCTTCTCTCTCTCTCTCTCTCTCTCTCTCTCTCTCTCTCCCTTTCTCCCTCCCACAAACTCCTTGTGAACTCCAGGCACCCGCAGTTAGTCCACACTGCTCCCCCTCTGCAAGCTCTATAACACACATACCAGGGGAGACATTCCTCCTCTGTAGTCACTGCTCAAAGCATTCGGCAGTGTCTTCTTCCTTCTCCCACCCTTCCGGTCTTCTCCCCTTCCTTCCTTTCCTCTTATGGGCCAGCAGGCATTCTCTCTTTACCCCCTCCCTTCCTTCCCCCTTTCCTTTCCTTTCCTTCCCTTCCCTTTCCTTTCCTTTCCACACTTTACAAGGATCAGTGAGAGTCACCCAGTCACTGGTGCATCTCTGCAAACCTCCCCTTTGGCTAAGGACACCGGACTTGGACAATACACACAGCTATTTTCACACACAGAGAGAACGTGGGCCAAGGCACTGACTGACTCATCACACTTACATACCTATTCACACTCAGCCCTGCTAGAGAGACAGAGACCCAACAAGCTTACCCCTGGTGGTCACAGACACCCTCAACCAGATCTCGAGGCCTCCTGAAGTACCTTGGCTTGAACTCACTCCGAGCATTTGGCTCACTCCTGGTTCCTGGTTTATCCCAGCTCTGCAGGTGGAAGAAGGGAGAGGTCTGGGAGGGGTTCCCGCCTTTAGAAAAAGAGCCAGGGACCCTCGGTCACACATACGTCTTCTCTCTCAATCTTTCCCCAAAATCTCTTTAAACCTGAGCCAAATAAAATGAAACTGGTCCCCACACTTCCTGACGCTGTCTATAGAAAAGCTGGACTCTGCAGAAAGTGTAACCAAGGGGACACCGGAAAGCGCGCCGGGCTCGCGCCCAGGGCTCTTGCTCACAGTCTAGTTCTCATAGCCCGAGGCAGCAGCGAGCAAGGGACTACTCCGGTGTCAATCCCAGGAGTAACAACCTCAAAACTGCGGGAGAGCCAGCGTTCACTCCGGTGGGACCTGGGTGTCTGCCTGTCCAGCTGGGCACCTCACCAGGGTCAGGGAGAGTGCGTCGACCTCCTGAGCTTGTCTGGCCAAACTTGTGGGAGTTCCGCAAGAAGTAGCGTTCTGTGCGCCTGAGTGTGCGTGGGCTTGGGAGCGGGACGGGCGCTCTGAGCCCCAGGCCTGCATCCTAGTCTCCACCGCCCCCCCCCCCCCCCGCCACCAACCCACTAAGTGCTGGAGCCCAGCAAACCTCTTGTTTTCTGCAGAGTTGTGCTGGGTCGCCTCCCTCGCGCAATGGATTATCCATCTAGCGGAGCCAGCCTGAGCGTTGGGCACATTTCCCTGAGGATACAGGGGACCGAGAGAAGAGGCGGTTAGAAGGACCAGTAGGGAGTAATTAAGTTTAGCAGAGGGTGTGGGGCGGTCTTCTCTACGTCTGGGCGGTCCAGTCTGCCACTGCCAGGCTCTAAACAACGCCCCACGCGAGGAGGTAAAAGGACACCGCCCCCTCCCCTTTTCTCCTTTCTATTCCTCCTATCCATCCTCCTTCTCTTCTCTCCCTCCCCCTTTCCCTCTTCACCTCCTCCCTCCCCAATCTCCCGCTGCGCTGCGCCCGGGAGATCCACCCAGAATCCCAGAACCCTAGCTCGCGTCCAATCGCCGAGGGGGGCGGGGCCTGTGGAAGGGGCGGGGCAGAAGGAGGAAGGGGCAGGGAGGGGTGGGGAAGGAGTTGCTACCCCGAGCTTGGGCCAGCGAACGCTGCGACCCAAGCAGCAGTGGTGGCGGGCATGGGCGATGGGGGCGCGGAGCGGGACCGCGGCCCCAAGCGCGGTGGCCGGAGCGGACGCCACGGCGACCACAATGGAGCGGAAGACTTGCGTGCTGACACGGGTAGCAGGAGTCCAAGGGAGGTTGCGGCGACCTCGGTCTCCAGTCCCGCAGGCTCCAGGGAGAGCGGCGCAGACAGCGACGGACAGCCGGCGCTCGGTGAGACGGACCACTGCCGCCGCATCCTGGTACGAGGTAAGGGGACAGCCGCGGCTCTGGTTCCTTGGGTCACCATGCTACCCTTCCTGGGGCCTCCGACCTCTCTACAGCGTCCATCTCACAGTTCATATACTGGTTCATTCATTCGTCAGTACATACAGCAATTATTCCGACTGCCTATTGTGTACGGGACACTGAGCTGAACGCAGGGGACAAAGCAGAGGCTGGAAGGAGTCCTTGTTTCTCCGTCCTGCAGTTCATCCTTCGGGGCTGGTTCTCTCTCCCTAGGCCCATACCGGCTGGTTGCTGTAGTAAGGATGCGAATCGGCTGGGGAAGCAAGACACCGAGAGCCAGGGCCCTCGCGCAACGGTTCTCAGAGCAAGGGAGGAGAAAGTGTCACGCGCGCTCCGCAGGGACAGGATAGGGAGGGACCCGAGTGGGCAGCTGCTGAAGAAGGCCGGCCCCGCAGGCCTGCGGAGTGCTTTCCTTCCTCACCCCAGCCATCTTTCCCAGAACCAGGCCTTGCAGGGGTTGGTGGTCAAGGGAGGGCTCGGTGGGCGGAGGTAGGCTGGCCCGCCGAGGCTCCGCTGCCCCAGTTTCCACTAGCCTGGTCGCCGACTCCGGGCGCCCCTCCACCTAGCCTGGCTGATGCTTTCTTCCTCTGCTTCACCCAGTTTCCCAGTCCTGTCCCTGCGGCTGAACTCGGCTTCATAGCACTCTCCTGCCATCGCCCATCCAGACCCAGGCCCCCAGGCCTCCTGGGTCTGGGCCTCTCCAAGGTAGAAAGTCTGGATCCTGGGCCTGAGGCCTGTTGTCCTCCGCCATCCTGGGTTTTCAGATTGGCTCACTTGGCTTCCCCTAGCTGCCCTTTCTCGAACTTATTCATCCCATGTACCCATCCTGGAACCTGTAGGCCTCAGGAAGCCACCAACCATACCCAATTTCCTCTCTTCTGCCTAGGAGAACCTAGGTTTCTCTCGCCTTGGAGCAGATGGAGTACAACTTCCCTGAATCCCGTTTCCCGAATGTGAGTGGCCCTGGGGATCTGAGATTCAGCTAGGGCAGGGCATGGGGACAGCCTACCTGAAGGCATAGGAAGCTGACTTGAATCCAGAAGGGAACCTGCATAAAGAAATACTCTTGGGAATAGGTGTGGTCACTAGAAAATTGGGTGGCCACTGCCACTCTAGGGACCCGAATGGATTAAGGCAGTTACACCACCAAGATATGAGGACTTGTTGGTCACTTGGAGTTAAATTAGAATGCCATTCTGTCATTTGAGGGGTTCTGAGTCCAAGAAGTGAACCACCAGTTGAGTTTCACTAAGAAATCTGCAAGGCTTCTAGAGATAAAGACAGTCTAATGTTTCCAGCTCCAGGGGTAATGTCTTGAGTCCTTGCCAATATTATGCATCACACCAACCTAAAAGCAGGTTTTCCTCTTGTCAAGATGACTGAGTTCTGAGCCCAAACATGATCTACCACTCTACCAACCTTTATGTAGAACAAATAAATCTCATTCATGGGCATCAGTGGGATTGTCTCTGGTGCAGACTCTTAGAGGTGGGAGTAAGAAGTGACTCTCTATCCTCTGGGATAGAGCCACTTAAGTCAGGCAGAGACACATATGTGGGGTTGCTCCGGTACATCTTCATGATACACTTTTGTAATGTACTCACAAAGGTAATTCTCTTACATTTGTAAAGCATACTGGAGATATGAAATATGAAGTACAGTTATCCACCTGAGTGAAATGGAAAGCAAATGCAGCCCTCACAAATCCCTCTGCCCCTCCCCCATTTAATGACAAGGATGTTATTACAGGCCTGAAATGCCCAGGATGTCTTTTACTGCTAATCCCTCCTAGGCAGGGTCACTGGTGTCAGTCACTGCTCAATTACTTGAAGCCCCACCACTTATGGAAGGCCTCCATAAGTGAAGCCAGCTCAACACTCAGGAAGGGGAGCCTTCGTTGTCCACAATAAACAGCCTCCCATAAGCCCTAAGCACATTTTACCCTTGTCTTCTGGTACTCTGAAGACATACCCCCCTCATGTCTTCCAGGGAAGCCATTAAAAGGTACAAGGGACACCGGGTGGTGGTGGCACACGCCTTTAAACCCAGCACTCAGGAGGCAGAGCCAGGCAGATCTCTGTGAGTTCGAGTTTGAGGCCAGCCTGGTCTATAGAGCGAGATTCAGGACAGGCACCAAAATTACACAGAGAAACCCTGCCTCCAAAAAACCAAACCAAAACAAAAAGGTGCAAGATTATGAGGATTATCTGCCCTGGTTGCTGTGAGGCTAGGGCACTCCAAAAAAAAAAAAAAAAAAAAATGGCTCCACTCTCTCCACATCTTTCACCCTTCCTCCCTGGTTATGGGATTGCTTGAGAGAAATCTTTAGCACTGGAAAGTCCAAAGACAGCTGGAGCCAGAGGTGAGCAGAATTGGTGTCTCATCTCTGGCCTTGCTGCCCCCACCTCCAGGAAGCTTGCTAAGGATCCAGGGCGCTGCCAGGCACACAGAGAGCACTCTGCAGGCTTTCCATAAATATTGTTGAGGGGAGGCATGAGTCGCCCTGGGTGACCTACAAAACCTGTCTAATGGATGGGGTGGTGTGAGTTGGTAGTCAGAAGCCCCTGTTAACTGACACACACACACACACACACACACACCATGGACCCAAGGACTGAGTTGCTGTGGAAAGTCAGCAGTTTAGAGGTAAAGAACAACTGATAAAAAGAAAATCAGACCATCTTGCAAACAAGCAGTGGGGTTCTCCTCTGGGTAACCCTGTTTGACCAATGTCTCAGATTTCCTCAGAGAAAACAAAGCTGGGAGCCCTGGAGCCCCCCTGTTCTGCTCACCCTGCCTTCAAAATGGAGGCGTTCTCTCCAGCGGCTGGCATAAATACTGTGCCACCAAGATGACAGACATGGGCACACCACGGGCTTCCACACAGTGATGCTTCTTCCCGGACTCCAGTCTCTAAGGCCCCTAGACACCCCCTGTGCGGTTGTACCAGGCCGTTGGCCAAGGAGGGGTAGTGTGGAAGGAACCTTTTGTTTTCATTTGGAAGGGGCTGGCCAGTGGAGGCAGGAGGCCACCGGAACGCGTGGGGCCTCCAAGCTCTAACCTCACCCTGCAGTTGGCCAACCCTGTGCTGACTCTTTCCGTGGAGAGGGATTGGGACAGGCAGAAGAGAGACAGCCTAATTCACAGATCCCTGCAATTGGCAGTCCAAGCCTGCCGCCACCTTTGGCTCAGACCAGTGGTGCTTTCCTATCAATCCAGATGAGAATCTAACTGGTCTTGATAGATCTGAGAATGCTCCATAGTTCCATGGTCAATGCCAGGAGGCACCAATAATCTACTCTGTCAGAGGTGCCCCCCTTGGAGCCTGCTGCCTCCTGGGCAGGTCTCCAAACACTAGCCAAGACTCATCGTCTGCACCCCAGCCTTTCTAAGAACCGTCTCCCAACATGGCAAATCCTTCGGAGGAGTGATGCATCGGTCATCTTCCCGGCTAAAACGTCCTGGAGAGGAAGCTGGACAGACGCACCCGGTGCTTGGAGGCCCCCCTGAGAACACTGGGTCTTTGCCTTGAAATGGTTTGAAACGACTTGAGCACGATCTGGCTCTTCAAAACACGCAGCCAGTCGGGTGGTAGCGCCCAGTACAAAGGTTGCATGGGGCTGGTCTGCCTCCTACAGTTGCACCCGAAAAGCCGCCCAACAGACTGGCTCCCAACAACTAGCTGCAGGGACGGACATTTCCTCCAGCATTGAAGGCTCCGCTGGCTTTCCACCGGTCCTTGAGGAAACCTCCAGGCTGCAGGCCCAGCCTTGCTGAGCAGGCACGGTGCAGCAAAGCCAGGGCCGCATTGAACTGCAGAGAGCTGGGCAAAGCCCCAATCCTGGGCCTCTTTCGGGGGCAGGGATCTCCATATCTCAGTCTGTGGATGCGTTTGGAAACCTGGCCCAACACATGCCTGAAGCAGATGTTGAGAGCCCTAGAGGACTCGTTCAGAAAACCGAACTTTCGGAACTTTTGGAATTTAATTTTTTTTTTAATTTTAGTGTTTGCGGAGAGTACTTTAAATTATTTTCCAGTGGTTGTTTCGTTCTGTATTTTTTCCGTCGCTTCGTTTGTTGTCAGCAGAAGAACCGCATTCTCACCGCCGGTCTGTGCGGCAGTCATTTGGTTCTGTATTTTCCCTTCTATGTATTAATCACCCTCCCACCCCACAGGAAACCGAAGTGGGCAGCAGAATGAGGCCTTCTTTCTGCTCTTCCAACCAACCTCATTTTCAGAGAACGAAGGCGACCATTTACATGGCTCTGTTCTCTCAAGCTTTCTTCCCCTGCATAGTCACGGTGGATTTCCACATCTACAGGACCCAATGAGGGGGCGCTGAGGACAAATCTTTGGAAAGCTGGAGCTGGGGGTGAGGATCGCTGGGGCTGGGGAAAATCAGAAAATCGAGATGTGACTTCCCTGCGTGTCGCAAGGCGGTCTCCGCTCCAAACTCACCTTCAGGGTTCCAGCACCATCCGTTAGAAATGGCATCTGTGTATCGTGCAGGCCTCGACGCCATTGCTCAACTGCCTCTGCCTCCTGTTTCTTTCCATTCCATTTTAATCGGGGGCGACAGCGGGAGCCTATGAGGATTTTTGTTTTTGTTTTTATTCTTATTTTCGTTTTTTTGCTTTCTCTTTCTTGTTTGTTTCATATGAGAGAAATTGGCCTGGTTCTCGGGGGATCCGGAGGCGGTATAAGCCTCTATTCTGCACCGCAGGTGGAGCTGATCTTAGGAAAGGCGTGGAGAGCAGCGCGCCCTCCCCCGGAGACCCAGGGTAGCCCAGGAGCTTGTGCAGAAGGGCTGAAGGGCGGCTAGGACTTTTCCAGACGCCTGGGTTTTCCAGCGGCCTAGACAACTGCGGAGAAGGGGCAGCGACAGGCGGGGAGCTGGCCTCGAAGGCCAAGGGTGGGTGCAATGAAATCCAGGCTTCGTTGTTGTGACCTGCAGCCTGGTGTCTGCCTGCAGGGGCGGTGCCCTCTCTAACCATTTGCTCTCAGAGCAGAGACCTCCTTTCTTCTTGACTTAGTCCACAGACACCAATGAGCACTCCTGTGAACCTGAATGGTTGAAGCCAGGGATGCCTCAACCTGGAGATTTGCTGCGGAGACTCTAGGACCCAGCACTGGGATCCTAGGTCGCGCAATGGCGGGAAGGGGGAGGTGTCAGGAGAGCAGGGAGCGGGATTCTCCAGTCCCTTGGCGACCCTGGGAGGTGGACACCATGTCTGCCAAGCCCACTCCATTTTTTTTCTTTCTCAGCAGACAGCAGGCACTCAAATGTTTGCCAAATAAATGAAAGAAGACCATTGTCACTATTACCTATTTCCTAGGCGTGAAGCGACTAGTGACCACTCCCCAACGGACGTTCGGAAATTCCTATTTTGAGGGTGGACAGGAGGAGCATACAATGTAACTGTTAAAGTACGAGGTCGACAGAACCTTTTCAAATTCCCAGCTTTGGGAATCGCTAAAAACTAAGACCAAACAACCTTAATTTCTTTTGTTGCGCACGTGGGCGGGCATGTGTGTGTGTGTGTGTGTGTGTGTTCTGATCATAGGGCTGGAAAGGCATCGGGGAGTCTCTTGCAAGGTCATAGGAAGTGCAGGGCCGCCGTGGATGCGCTGGTAAGTTTCCACCAGCAAAACTAGAGTGGTGGCCAAGAGCTGGTAATGCCTGCACACTCCAGAAGGCAGAGACAGGAAGATTGCCTCAGGTTCAAGGTCAGCCTCGGAGTCTATCAAAAACCAAAAGTTAAAAAAAAAAAAGACAAACAAAAAAACGAAAACAAACCAAAACAACAACAACAAAAATTCTAACAACGAACTAGCTTAAACCACTAGATAAATCTGCATCCTGCCAATTCACAAGCGGCTTAGAAAAATGGAACTGTTCTCTTTGCCCAGGTTTGACCTCCTCACTAACGCTGAGGTTTGCGCGATGCCTTCCCGGACTTGCAGGGAGGATCCCACACTCTCAAGGTCCAGCTTAGGCCGGCCTCACTCAACATCATCCACTAGTCCATGGAGAGCTTTAATTCCAGAATACAAGCTTCACAGGAAACAGAACCAAAGGCAGCAAAGGCTGCCAGAAGCAGCTTCCGGCGTCCCCTTGTCCCCTTCCAGGCGATTTCCCTGTGCTATTTTGAAATTCACCTTTAAAAAATCTTAAAGTGCAGATCCACCAGACCCGTGTCCTTTGACGGTGCAGTGAGCTGATTGTGTAGACCAGGAAGGACTTGCACTTGGTCTAATTTATTATAAATACAGTGAAATGAACTCCCAGGCCCCCAGGCTTTGTGTAGATGTTTTTAAATGTTTCAGTGACATAAATTCCTAGCAGCAAAACTGCTGATTTGAAAGGCTTACACGATTTTAAAGGCATTTCACTTAATTGTCAAGTAGAGAATTCATCAAAAATTTCCTTCATAAATAGCCTCTTTCAATTTTTTTTTTTTTTTGATGTGTATGTGTTCACTCATGTATAGAGGTCAGAGGACAATTTGCAGGAGTTGGTTCTTGCCTACCATCTGGGTCCTGGGAAGGAACTCAGGCTATCTCTCCCCAGATCTCTGCCTAGGACCTGCTGAGCCTTCTCAGCAGCCCCAAATCTTCCCTTCCCCTTTTTAAAGTCTAAGGCACCACACACACACACACACACACACACACTTCTTAGCAGTGCCCCCTGGCTCAGCCCTCAAGTGGCTGGAAGGTAGCCATTTTTTGTTTAGGTTGTCTAATGTTTTTGCACATCTGTACAGCTGTGTATTTATTTTTCTCCCACTGAATTTTAGACACAAAGAACCCTTGCTTGTATTTAACAAATATATGGTGTTTCTTTGTATGGATCTCTGTCACATGGCTGGTGGACATTGGACTGTTTTCTGTTGCTATTCCATACATGTTGCAGTCAATAAACTTGGGGTTTTTTGTTTGTTGGTTGCTTGGTTGGTTATTTTCATTTGCTGGGTATGTCTGTGAGGGAGTTCCTCAAAGTGGGTTACTGGGTCAAAGGGTGTCTTTAATTGCCTTTGGTGGTGGCAATTTATATTGCTACCAAGAATGCTGGACAGTTACTCTTTCCAAATCCCCTCTGCACCTCAGGTGCAGGCAAGCCCCCTACCTTTGAACTGTTCCCTGTCCCCTTCTCTAGAGCTATTTTGTATGTTTGGTCCGTTGGTTGGTTGATTTAGGGTTGGTTTATTGTTGTTAAATATTTTTTTCTTTTCTTTTTTTGGGTTTTTCAAGACAGGGTTTCTCTGTGTAGTTTTGGTGCCTGTCCTGGATCTCACTCTGTAGACCAGGCTGGGCTTGAACTCACAGAGATCCACCTGGCTCTGCTGGGATTAAAGGCATGCACCATCACTACCTGGCTGTTGTTAAATACTTTATAATTTTATTCTCTCTGTGTGTGTGTGTGTGTGTGTGTGTGTGTGTGTGTGTTGTGCATACATGAGGCCAAAAGAGATTGTTTGGATCCCCTGGAGTGGGAGCTACAGACCCGACAGTTGTGAACTGGATCACGCTCTGGTCCTTTGCAAGGGCATATACTCTTTCTATAAGAGAGTAGTACTCACTAGTAACTGTTAAGCCATCTTTCCAGCCTCTGGCTTAGTTTTTTTAATTAATTAATTTATTAATTAATTAATTAATTTATTTATTTATTTATTTATTTATTTATTATTGTAAGTATGAGTGTGAGTATTTGGAGGTTGGAGGACCACTTATAGGAGTCAGTGCTCTCTACTATGTGGAACCAGGAGATGGAACTCAGGTCCTTAAGCTTGGCAGCATAGCACTTTGACCAGCTAAGCCATCTGGCTGGCTCCTAGTTTTGGTTTTTGAGACATTGTGTACATGTAACCAGGCTGGCCTAGAACTTACTATGTATCTGAACTTGATCTTTAACTCTGGAATCTTTATCTCCACTTCCTCGTTGTATATGAGAGCCACCACACCTGGCCTGCTTACAGATCGATAGATAATGTCAAATTATTCTGCAAAAGAGGTCTAGTAATTCATACTCCTCCCTTTGCCTCATCCCTAAATATTGTGGATCATTTAGACACTGGAGTAGCTGGCATTTAACTTCACTTCTTTGTTAGTGAAGCTGGGTGTCTTCCCACACCCGTGAGCCCAGGAGCATCTCCTCTGCTGACAATCGCTGACTCTTCCTTTTGACCATATTTTCAAATACTCCTTTCCTTATTAGTCCACGGAAATTCTGTATTATAGTCACCCGAATACTCGCAATATTATTGCGATTGTTCTAGTTTATAGCTTGCTTTTCAACTTTATGATGGCCTTTGTTTTCTTTGGTGTAAGATGTCCTTTCAATCATGTAGTCCATGCAGCTGGTTTGCCTTGCCATATATATACAGAGAGAAGCTTCCCTGTTTCCCTGCATGGTCATATCTACTCCAAGGATGCCCCGAGTAACCGAAAAACAGAAGTGTGCGAGTTATGTATTGCAAAATCAGGCAATGTTTTCACAAACTCCTTTTCTTATTTAGTAAATATTGTGTGGAAATATATCTAGAATCCCTTCATTCTTTTTTTTTTTTTGAATAAACAATACAATGTGCAATTGTGTAGCTAGCATGTTATTTATTTAACTAATTTTCTGCTGATGGGTATTCAGGTTGGTTCTTTTTCACAATTCCAAACTCTGTGGTGTGTGTGTGTGTGTGTGTGTGTGTGTGTGTGTGTGTGTGTGTGTTTTATTTGTGGGAATGTGGGTGCACATGCCCTAAGCACCTAGTACAAGTGCAGGCAGAGGTCAGAGCAGGACAAGGCAAGATGTCCCCTATCTCTTACTGTCTCATTGCCTTGAAACAGGCTCTCACTGAACTGGCAGCTGCACATTGCTGTCAGGCTGGCTGGCTGATGAGTTCAGATCCACTTGTCTCTGCCCTCAAGTGCTGGGGCTTCAGGCACACGGCCTGGCTTTCTTTGTGGGTGCTGGGAATTCAAACTTAGGTCCCTGAGCCTACAGAGCAAGCTCTCTTATCCAGCGAGCTATCTCCCCAGCCCCAAGGCTGCATCTTAATTAAACAAGCAGTTTTTTAAAATCTCATTTATGGAAAATATAACCACAGTGGGACCATGCATTGTATTAATTGTCACTTTGGTTTTTGTGGTTGTCGGTCTGTTTTGCGTTGTGTTAAAGTGGTGTCTGGCCCTGAACCTGCCTGGATTCTCCTTCCTCGGCCTCCTGAGTACTGGAGGGGCAGCTGGCCCCACCATGCCTGGCATGGAATCGTTGTTCATTTTTATTGCAGTAATAGTACTCTGGTTAAGTGTCTTAGAGGGGTCTTTTTGTGGGTGAAGTAATGTGATGTTTTGCCAAGTATGGCCATACCAAAGAAATAGAACTATTTCTGAGATAATAATAGTGAACACTGGGAGACAGTGAACATCCGTTATACTACTCTCTTTAATGTGCATATGTTTGAAATTTATCATAACAAAATATTTACAGTAATTGAAGTTATTCACATATACATGGTATGGTTATAATTACAGGATAAATTTTTAGAAGCAAAAATTTAAAAACATGCCAGGCAGTGGTGGTGCACACCTCCAATCCCAGTACTCGGGAGGCAGAAGCAGGTAGATCTGTGTGAGTTCAAGGCCAGCCTGGTCTACAGAGTAAGTTCCAGGATAGCCAGGGCTACACAGAGAAACTAAAAAAAAAAAAATTTTTTTTAAATACAACAAAGCTATTATAGGTATTTATATATTTCATGCCAAAACGTGCAAGCTCACATGCCCAGCAAGCAAAAATGCATGTGTCACCTCACTGCTTCCTTCCCAAAGAGTCTGCTTTTAGAGTAAAATGTTTCCAAGTGAAAAACCAAAAACCAAAACCAAACCCTCACAGTTTCCGACTGCTAGTGAGGCTAAACCTGGTAATATTTATTCTGCATTTTTATTTTCTCGGCTGTGCATGTAATTACATCTGTGTTGAATTGGCTTCTGTTTGAAAGAGCTCTTTTTAAAAATTTTAAATTTACTTATCTTGTGCGTGTGAGTGTTTTGCCTGCTTGTATGTATGTGTGCCTTGTGTGTGCCAGCGGATGCTTGTGAGCCACCATGTGGGTGCTGGTTGTGGAACCTGGGCCTTTGCTAGATTAGAATTGCTCCCAATGGCTGATGCTCTCCAGCCCTGAGAGGGGTATTTATACACCGAGGACACAAACCCTCTTTGTGGCTTGTGTTGCAGACATCCCTCCGGTCTTTTTCTTTTTTTAAATCGTTCTGAGATTTATTTTGTTTGCAACTTGAAATTGAAACGGTCATCACATCTAATGGCTGTCTCCTTTGGGGATTCTAGATTTTAGTTCCTGATTAGAAATGGAGACGGGAGGGAGGGAATCAGAATGTGGAAATGCCGAATTTGTGGAGGGGTGAATCCATCCCACACAACCCCATGCAGACACTGAAGTCACTTATAGAAAACGGTGCTGGTGTCGCTTCAGCAGCAGACATACTGAGGCTGGGAGGACACGGAGAGGAGGAGGGAAGGGAAGGGAAGGGAAGGGAAGGGAAGGGAAGGGAAGGGAAGGGAAGGGAAGGGAAGGGAGCGAGGGAGCGAGGGAGCGAGGGAGCAAGGAAAAGCAAAGGGTGCTGGGCACACTTGTCCATGCATACCCTCCTGGCGTTTTTCTTCACCAGCAACACTCAATGGCATGCAAATGCTATGTTAATAGTTGTTAAACTGCATTGTTTAGGAAATCCCTAACTAAACTTTGATCTGCATTTGCTTGAGTCCTTGAATATGTGCAAACACACGTCTTCCGAGTCGGGAGGAACGCTGGAGGATGGTGGGAGAGCTCCTGTTCCTTTGCTCCAGGCTCTTGGCACCAGCCTTAGTACTGGGGGGAAATCATTTTGCCTTCAAAGCAAACTAAATACTTCAAAAAAATTATACAAAGGATGGTGGGAGAAATTTTCCTTCTCTGATCAACTTCTAGTTCCAAGAGGGAGCAGAAGGCGGGGTGGGGGTGGGGGTTTGCAAGCCAGACTTGCTACTGTGTGGGTACACAGGAACACATGGGAGTTTACTCTGCAAATATATAAATAAATACACACACACACACACATACACATAGATGCATACATACACACACATAGATACACACACACACATACACACACATATACACACACACATACACACACATATACACACACACATACACATAGATGCATACACACACACACACATACATACACATAGATCCATACATACACACATACACACACACATAGATACACACACACATACATATATACACAACCTCACACAGACTTGCTGTTGCAGTTGACAGTCTCTGGTGAATGTCCATCCAGGTTAGTAGGTGAAGACATTCCTCATTCTTACCAATGGCTCTAGAGTAGCCAAAAATCACTGGTTTCATTGACCAGTCTATTATCAAGCTTTTGGGGGTTTTTGTTTGTTTTGCTTTTTAATAAAACTACATCACGGTGGATTTGACTTCATCAAACTCCAGCATTTCTTTAGGACGGAAGCTCTTCGAGGGTTCTGGGAGGGCCTCGTATTTACTGTTTTTTGCTTGTTTACTGGGTGTACTGAGTTTATGTTACTGGTTTTGCACAGACGACAAACAGCTCTCCAGTACACCCTCAGTTCCCTCTCCTCCTCCCCTGCCATCCTATTTCCTCTTGCTTCTCTTCTGATTTTTTTTTTTCATTTTTTGAAACCAGAACATTTATTTTATGACTGACTGAAATCCTCAAGATGAACTGGATGCTGCCACAGCCGCCCTCTGGGGTTTAGGTGATGTCCCTTCACGGAATCCACGTCTGAATCTTCCATAGACAACTTTTAGGTGTCTCATCCGCCCAGCCCTGAAGTGCTTCATCTCTTAGCCTTGGCACTCTGGTTATACCTTCTCCTGCGCTTGGCAGGATAGCCACATTTGCCACAGGTCGGCTTCTGAAGGTGGTAGGCCGCAGAGCCACAGAGGTGGCACCACGTGTGTGCATCTTACGGTGACACTTTCCAAAGGATGGTGTTCCTTGCTTCTGCCACCGAGACCAAAGAGGCTGGAAGAGCTCTCTTCTGCTTTCATGTCGTGTGTGTGTGTGTGTGTGTGTGTGTGTGTGTGTGTGTGTGTGTGTGTGTGCGTGCGCGCGCGCGTGCACATACATATATAATTTCCAGTGTGTCTGAAGGATTCTAGGACCCCAAAGTGTGAGAGAACAAGTATTTTTTGTCTTTCTGATTCCGCCTTATTTTACTTAACTTCAGTTAATACAATAACCTCCAGCTGCATCTATTTCCCAGCAAATGACGTCTTTAATTTTAAGCATACTTCTTTAGTAAAGAGAACTCATTTTTTATAAATCTCTGTGTGCATGTGTGGCAAGCCACAGCACTTGTATGGCGCTCGAAGGACAACTTCCTGTGCGTCTGCTCTCTCCTTCCACTGTGTGGATCTGTGAGATGGAAACCAGGTCACCAGACCCAGTGGCAAATGCCTTGACCCACCGAGCCCTCACCAGCCCCCAATTTAATTCTTCTTCATGGCTGAATAAAACTCCATTGTGTTACCACGTTCTATTTATCTGTTCATCTGTTGATGGACACCTCGGCAGATCCTGTATCTTAGCTATTGTGAATGGGGCTGCAGTCCACCGCCCCCCTAGCCCAAGTACTTTTCATGTTGTATCCATTTGTGTTTCTATTAGCAGCTTCAGAGAACCTAATTACTCTGACTCTGGCCAGCAGTTTTCCTCGTCTGAGAAATACAATGTTTCAAAAGTCCCAAGGACCCTCAAGCTGCTCCCCTGGTCCCTTCTGTGACTTAACGCGAGCCTGAGCACTTTCTCGTTTTTTTACTTTATTTTTAAAGATTTGTTTGTTTTTACTTTATGTATATGAGTGTTTTGCCTGCATGTATGTCTGTGCACCACATGTGTGTGCAGCATCCATGGAGGTCAGAAGAGGGTGCCCGATAACCTGGAACCAGAGTCCCCCGGTCAGCTGTGAGCTGCCATGTAGTGCTGGGAATGAAACCCCTGTCCTCTGAAAGAGCAGCCAGTGCTTAACCACTGAGCCATCTCTCCACACGGCACTTTTCACTTTAATTAACCACTTGTACTTCTTCTTCTCTGGATGCTGTGTTCAGTTTTCCACTGACTGGCCAGCTTTGGCCCTGGCCTTGAGCAGCTGGGTGTGTTCTGACTCCAGACTCTTCTCTGGGTCTGTGTTTAACCCTCTCACTCCCTGCAGAAACACGTGCTCAGAAGCACTCTATTGGCCACTGCTTCCCTCTGAGTGCTTTTTGTGTTCTTCCTTGATTTGTGAAGCTCCGTTTTTCATATTTAAGTGTTAATTTGGTACTGTATGCAATGTCAGATGGATCGCCTTATTCCAAACAATGAGCTAACTGTCCAAGGCCCACGTCTTTAACAGTCCTGTCTTTCCTCCAACTAATTTGAAATGCCATCTTTGTAGAATATTCAGGATCCCTGAGGGCATGTGGATCTGCTTCGAGGTTGTCCTCCGAGTCACACCACTTTAGTGAGTCTGGATTCAGAACAGATTTCGCTGTGTGGCTGTTTAGGCATCCTCTCCTCTTTCTGTTTTTGGTGGTGGTGGTGGTGGTGGTGGTGGTGGTGTGTGTGTGTGTGTGTGTGTGTGTGTGTGTGTGTGTAAGTTTGTAAATACAAAACATTTATTTGTTTATTTGTTTCACACAGGGTCTCTCTATGTATAGCCTTGGCTGTCCTGGAATTTGTTATGTAGACCAGGCTGGCCTCAAATTCACAGAGGTCTTCCTGAGTCTGCCTCTCAAGTGTGCCACCACACCCAGCTTTGGTTGGATGATTTTTATTGTCATGGTCACACTGTACATGATGATGGGTTCACAGTGCCATTTTTTTTTTTTTTTTTTTGAGGCTGGGGAGATGATTTTCAGTAAAGCACCCATGGCAGGGGCGAAGGGGGGCTGTGATCCCTGTGCCAGGAAGTGGAGACAGGAGGATCCTTGGAGTTTGCCAACAGTCTAACCAATCCATGAGCTCCAGGTTCATTGTGAGTTTCTATCTGAAAAACTAAGGTGGAAATAATAGCAGAAGATACCTGACATGGACCTCTGGCCGTCACACACTTGAATATCCACACATACGTATATACAAAAGACATTTTCATATACGTGATCATGGACTTTGACCAATTTCTCCCTCCTTTCCATTTCTCTCCCTTCAATTATTCCCATTTGTTCCCCAAGCCATGCTTCTATCTTTAGTCCTGTATACACTTATATGTACATACATGCTTTCATATATCTACATAATATATATCTAGAGATGAGGATTCTGAATTTGGCTTATTTCAGTTAACAAAATGATTTCTGTTTGCATCCATTTTCATGCAAATTTTTTAAGTTGATTCTTATTTCAGGCTGCACAAAATTCCGTTGTGGATATCCACTACGTTTTCTCTGTCCATTCATCTGTTGATGGCCAGCTAGATTGCAATAAAATTGGATGGGCAGGGGTCTCCAACATGTTAAATTTTGCCCCTTTTTTTCCCAAGACAGGATTTCTCTATGTAGCCCTGGCTGTCCTGGCACTCACTCTGTAGACCAGGCTTGTCTCAAACTCTGAAATTCACCTCTGTCTCCCCAGTGCAGGGATCAAAGGTGTATGAGGGTGTCAGATCCTCTGGAAGTGGAATTACAGACAGCTGTGAGCTGCCATGTGGTGGCTGGGAATTGAACCTGGGTCCTCTGGAAGAGCAGTCAATGCTCTTAACCTCTGAGCCATCTCTCCAGCCCCCTCCACAAGGAATTTTTATAGTGGCAACATTCTATTTCTGGATCAAGGTAGGAAGAGTCTTGTCTCAATTAGAAGTCAACACATTAAAGCTAGGCATGGTGGTATGGGCCTGTAAACCCAGCACTCCAGAGGCTGAAGCAGGAAGACTGCTGAGTTCAAGGCCAGTCTGGGCTACAGAGCATGACCTTGTCTCATAAAAACAAAATGAAAATGAATAACAACAAAGCCACACACAAGCAGCCTCTTGCAGAAAAGGGCCTTCCTGGGGCGAGGTAGGAAGTGAAGCAAGCGAAGGCCGGCCACGGTCGGGGTCCCGTGGGAGAGGGGCCAGAGTGGCTCTGTTTGGCCTGGAGAGTGGGTTTGTAACTTCCAGGTTTGTTTTATTATCTTCTCTGTTCCCACTCTTACCTTGTTGTTTTGTCTAAATTTTATTTTTTTATTGAATTAAAATTAATTTAAATTTATTACTTCTCCTCCTTGCCCACACAGGGCCTCTGGAAACAGAACCTTGTCTACTTTGCTGGTCCCTATGACCTCAGATTCTAGAACAGTGCTTGGCACATTGATAAAGATCTATTGCTCCAATAAATAGATATGACTTTTCTTATTTACATAATGGGATAATACTGTACATGTTATTTATTTTTAACGTATTTTTCAATAATATTTTATTTTATATGTATAACAGCTTCCCATGTGCGTATGCATCTGCACTATACATATGTGTATGTATACCACATACATGGAGTACCTGGGGAGGTCAGAAGAGGCTTCGATTCTCAGGAACTGGAGTTACAGATGGTTGTGAGCTGCCATGTGGGTGCTGGGAACTGAACCTGGGTCCTCTGCAAGAGCAGCCAGTGCTCTTAACTGCTGACCCATCTCTTCAGCCCCCTAAACGTGTTATTTTATGTTACTTTCTTGCACTTTGTGTCAGGTCACATGACCATTCCCTCACTCTTTCTCACTTCTACCAGATGTTTCATAGTATGGGTCACAGTGTGTTCAGTCATCTCCCTGTGGGTAACATTTGGGGTACTTTGAAAAAGAATTTTTCATTGTTTCTTTGAGACTGGGTCTCACTGTGTAGCTCAAGCTTGCCTGGAACTCATAGAGATCCACCTGCCTCTGCCTTCTGAGTGCTGAGATTAAAGGTGTGCACTGCCATGCAAGCCTATGTTTTGAGGTTTTAGTTTGTGTATGTGTGGCTATGGGGTATCATACATGCATGGGTAGAGTCCAAAAGTCAACATTAGGTATCTTCCACAATCGTTCTCCATGTGTTGTTATGATTTATCTTTTGTTTTGTGTGAGTATTTACCTACATACATATACATGCACCACGCAGAAGCCTGAGAGGACTTTGGATCCCCTAGAACTTGACATAGTTGTGAGCCACCATGTGGGTGCTGGGACCAAAGCTGGGTTCTCTGCAAGAGCAGGAAGTGCTCTTAACTCATAAGCCTTCTCTCTAGCCACTTCACCTTGTTTTAAACCTGGAACTCATCAATTTATTTAGCTGGCTGGCCAGTGAGCTCCAGGGACCCGCCTGTCTAGGGCCCCACTCCTGCAGAGATTGGTGCTTGGAATTCGAACTCAGGTCCCCATGCTCGTTCAGCAACCCTCTTGCCCATGGAGCGATTTCTGCTCAACAGTATTTCCACCCAAGTGTTTATTATATATTTTGGTCTTTGGTGTTTTGCTCAGACAAGCTTTCCACTTTAATGGAGTCAGACACATCCTCTGTGTTTCTTCCAGTCTCTTGTGTTCTGTCTGCTTAGTAAGCTCCTAATAGAATGGGGCATGGTGGCGCACGCCTTTAGTCCTGGCACTCTGGAGGCAGAGGCGAGCGGGTCTCTGTGAGTTTGAGACCAGCCTGGTCTACAGAGTGAGTTCCAAGACAGCCAGGGCTAAGACACCCTGTGTTGAAAACCAGGCAAGCTCCTAACAAGCAAGGTCATAGGAAAGTGTCCTGGAGATGGAGAGACGGCTCAGCAGTTAAGAACAGAAACCTGAGTTCAATTCCTAGCACCCACATGGCAGCTCACAACTCTCTATAACTCAGGTTCCAGAAGATCTGATACCCTCTTCTGTGCTCCTGGGTCACCAGGTCCACACATGGTACACAGACATACATGTAGCCAAACACTTATACACATAAAAATGAAATAAAACAAATCTGAAAGAAAAAAATACCTACCATATTTTTGCAATGTCTTTACCATATTAATTTTTTTTACCATTTTAATTCACCCTTTTATAATAGATCACTTGCTCTGTGACTTACTTGAAACTTGATATTTTTGGTGTGAGAAAAAGTTTTCACTTAATTTTATTCCAAATAGATGATTTGTGGCCACCAGTCTATTTAAGCTCTCTTATAAGCGCAGCCTGTCCTCATTTGGAATGTCCCTTACAGGCTGGAGGAATGGCTAAGCAGTTAAAAGCACTAGCCACTCTTGTAGGGGACCAAAAATCAGTCCTTAGCACCCATTTTGAGTGGCTCACAACCAACCGCGTCTAACTCCAGCTCTAGGGGATCCAACAACCTCTTCTGGCCTCTGTGGGCACTGCACACACATGCGGGCAGGGTGGCCATGGCTAGTTTTAGAATGGCCCTAACCACTGCTCCACTGCTGTCCACACATGTCTGACAGTGAGTGTGCCCTCCATCCGATTGCCTGTTCCAGGACTGCCATTGAACACCATTCCATTCCTATCACACTCACACTCCACTTCTTTACTTAATATACTAGTATAGTGCATTCTTGACATTTATTTATTAATCAGGGGAGACATATGTGAAGGTCGGAGGATAAATTTCAGGAGCTGATTCTCTTCCACCGTGTGTGTGTGTGTGTGTGTGTGTGTGTGTGTGTGTGTGTGTGTGTGTGCAAGCAACTTTATATGCTGAGCCATCGTCTCTACACCTCTAAAATTAAATACTCACTTTAGCCTCACCCAGCCATGTAAAATCATGGTCTATTAGTTGCTTTTCTGTTGCTGTGATAAGACACCATGACCGAGGCAGCTTATTTAAAGGAAGGGTTTATTTGGGCTTGTGGTTCCAGAGCAATTCGAGTTCATCACCACCCTGGCAGGGAAGCAATAGCCACAGGCAGGCACGACAGCTGCATTAGCAAACTGAGACCTCACATCTTGAACTGCAACCACTTACTTGGCAGAAAGTGTGTTCTAGGAATTCTCAGATTCTTCTGAAGCCTCAAAGCCTGCCCCCAGTGACACACTTCCTCCAGCCAAGCCACACCTCCTAAACTTACCCAAATACCCAAACAGCACCACCAACTGGGGGCTAAGTATTCAAACCTCTGAGCCCCTGGGAGCTATTCTCATTCAAATTCAACCTACACAGGGGTTAAGGTTTTTTCTAGTAAACATTAAAATAAGTTTTGAAATGGCAGGCGTTTCTCATGTGCTGTTTTAAATCATCTTACAGCCCACAGAGACACGGGGAACCATTACCGGGTTCTCTCTCTGTTGGTGAATCTGTGCGTTGGCTGACACCAGTCCACGCTGGCTTTGTAGTTTGTCTCTGTGGTGGTTAACTTCATATTTCGAAATCAACAACAGGCCCACAATAAGTTGCAGGATTAGTGCAGAAAGATCTGAAGTAGCCACCAGCCAGCCTGGCTTCCCTCCTCAGGAGTGTCTCACAAACATCCATGGCACATTATCAGATCCAGGAGAGAGTCAGGAGTGGTGCGGCACACACGCGATCCCAGCACACAATCCCAGCGCGTAAGAGGCAGAATCAAGGAGGGTCAAAAGTTCAAGACCAGCTCGAGCTACATAGAGAGTTCCAGGCTAACCTGGACTTCAGGAGATTTTGTCTCAAAAACACAAAACAAAATAAAAAACAAACAAGAAAATCACACAGAAAACTGCCAGGTGGTTAGTCCGAGAAACTGAGCCGTAGACCTTCCTTGAGCTCCATCTGTGTGTGGCGTCACTCATCTCTGTCTCCCCTAGTTCTGTGATGCCTTGTCACATGCATGGGTTCAGAACATGACTGAAATAAAGAACCATGGCCCCACCACAAAGGGCTTCTCTTTTCTTTCTTAAAAAAAAAATTAAAGACTTATTTTATTTTTAATCCTACAGATACTTGTGTGTGGGTATGGGCACAGAAATGGGGTGCCCTCAGAGGCCAGGGGTGCCAGTTCTCTTGCAGCTGGAGTTACAGGCAGTTGTGAGATATGAACTGGCTGCTGGCAGCCGAACCCAAGTCCTCTGTGAGAGCAGCAAGTGTTCTTAACTGCTGAGCATCTCTCCAGTCTTTCTGTGTTTTTTTTATTTTTTATTTTGTAAAGCCTGGGCTGTCCTGGAATTGTACTGTGTAATCTAGGCTGTTCTTGACCTCACAGAGATCCACTACTTCTGCCTCCCAAGTGCTGGAATTAAAGTCACGCACCACCATCCCTGGCCCACAAGGACTTTGCAATGCTCCCCTTGTGTGGTCAAATCGTTCACCTGCCCCAGGCCCTGGCAGTCACTGCTCTGCCCCTCCCCCCCTCACCAGTTCGTCATTCTGATGTTATATAAACAGAAGCTTGTGTACATGACATCTGGGAACTGGCTTCCATTTATTTTTTTTTTTTATGTATATGGGTGTTTTGCCTGCAAGTATGTCTGTGTATCACATGCACATAATGCCTGGAAGGCCAGAAGAAGGCATCAGATCCCCCTGGAACTGGAGTTAGTTACCAAAGATTGTGATCTGCTCTGGGTGTGCTGAGACTCGAACCCAGATCTTCTGGAAGAGCAGCCAGTGCTCTTAAGCTTCCAAGCCCCTCTCCAGCTCTGGCTTCTTCACTGTGCTCCCTGAGCACACCAACTTTGTCAACAGTGACCCTTCTTCACTTCTAAGTAGTTTCTCCAACCAGCCCGCTGCTGAAAAAACACTTGCTTAGTTCCCTTTGGAGGCCATTAAAAGGAAATTTGGGGCCAGGGTGTAGCCCAGTTGGTCGATTGCTTGCCTATCATGCATGAAGCCTTGGACTCAATTCAGAGCACCAAACAAACCAAGCATGGTGGATTATGTCTGTAATTCCAGCAGGAAGATCAGGAGTTCAAGGTCATCTTCAGCTACTAGAGAGTTTGTAGACAGCCTAGAATCATGAGACCCCCATCTCAAAAACAAGCAGGGCCTGGAAAGATGGCTCAGCGGTGAAGAGCACTGGCTGCTCTTCTAGAAGACCTGGGTTCGATTCCCAGCACCCATATGGCAGCTCACAACACTAGTTCCAAGAGATCAAATACTTCTTCTGGCCTCCGAGGCACACATGTATGAATACAAGCAAAACACTCACATATATGAAATAAAAATAAGTAAATCTTAATTTTAAAAAAGGCAAAAAGAAAAGCCGCTGTGTACAGGTCTTTGTGTGGACATAAGGTTTCACTTCTCCAGGACAAACACTCAGGAACACAGTCACCGGGTTGTTGGTTGGTTGTTTCTTTAACTCTCTCAGTTACCACAGGCTGGCTTCCAGAGTGGCTGGATCGTCTTTTTACCAGAGATCCGGTGTCTGCATCCTCCGTGGCCTTTGGCATGCTCAGCATCCTTTTCCTTTCTCTTCCTCTTTGCTCCCCCGCCCCCCAGCATTCGTGATGTCTTCTGTTCTAACAGGCACACCTCACTGTGGCTCTAAACCGCTTCCCCGAACACTGGTGATGTGGAACACGTTTCCCTGGGTTCTCCTGTGTGGCTTGACGCCGGGTGGTGGTCAGTGGTTGCTTTTCTTGTGTAGTGGCCCTGAGGGAGAGTCCCAAGAGGCCCATGGTCCCTACAACACACCAATAGCAAGAACCTTCATCCATCAGACATACTGGGCTCCAAGCCTGGATGGGACCTGGGCTGGCAGGATTTTGGTCCCCTCTGAGCAATGATGTCCTTCTTCCCCGACACCATCCCATCCCCACCCCACTCGCCTGCTTCCAAGGCTGATTGCACATGAAGATGGGACCAGAGCCAGAGCACACCCTGAAAGTTGAACAGCCACTGAGGCAAACAGGAGCTGTAAGGGTCAGGCCAGGCCATGGGTGTGGGAAGAAGGGGCTGAGGCTACCTATCTGGAATAGAAGTTCTAAAAGGAAGACTACAGTCCTTGGGGCTGCAAGGCAGGCAGCAGCCCCAAATAGACACCCTGTCTCACACTCTCCAAGGGAACAATGGGCTTTTCCAGAAGATCGCTTCTTGCCCATTGCTGAAGTCTTGGCTGAAACTTATCAACTGTATTAAGGATGTCCCACAGCATGTTCATGAAGTGAGACGAGAGTGACTGGGAGCTGTTGTTTGCACATTGGGGATTGAACCAGGGCCCTGTGCCTGCTAGGCAAACGCTCTGCTGGACTACATCTCCAGACCCTGCTTGTTGCTGTTGCTGTTATTGTTTGTTGAGAAAGGTTCTCACTGTGTAGCCCAGGCTAGCCTCGAACTTGCAGTCTTCCTGCTAACATCACCGTAGTGGTGGGATTAGCACAGGAGTGTGCTAATCAGGGTGTTTCTAGGGTTATTGAATACTGACAGTGGGACCTTCAAGAAGTCACTTAAAACTTGCTCCTCAAGCCGGGCGGTGGTGGCGCACGCCTTTAATCCCAGCACTCGGGAGGCAGAGGCAGGCAGATCTTTGTGAGTTCGAGGCCAGCCTGGACTACCGAGTGAGTTCTAGGAAAGGCGCAAAGCTACACAGAGAAACCCTGTCTCGAAAAACAAAATAAATAAATAAATAAATAAATAAATAAATAAATAAAAACTTGCTCCTCGAATATAAAGTAGGAAATGACAGTTCCATCTCCATGGAGACACTGGGAAGGTTCAAACTCAAGATCAACCCCTGGCCCAGGGCAGGGGCTGAAGAACCTGACCCTTTGTTGCTACTGCTGCCTGTTTACGTGTACACAATGTGTTAGGACTAAAACCACTACCCTGCCAGCCCCACCCTCACACTCTGGCTCCCTCTTCCCCACAAGTCTCCTGCTTTCATATCTTTCAAATATATTTTAACTATGGGTATGTGTCTGTGGGGTATATGTGCACATGTGTATCATACCATGAGGCCAAAAGAGGGTGTAGGATCCCCCAGCGGTGGGGCTACAGGTGTTGTGAGTCCCCCGATGTGGGTGCTGGGAACAGAACCCAGGTTCTTCGCAAAAGCGACAGTCGCTTTTCACTGCTGAGCGGTATCTCCAGCCCCTCTCAGCCTTCTTAGGGCGACTATGTAAGAAGCCTGTTTAGTAGCCTCTAGCTTCCAGCACATAGCAAAACCTGTTTCTGCGCCCCTGGTGGAAATGAGGATCCTTGCAGCTGCAGGAGATGGCATGTTGCAGGGCTTCCTGAGCAAGAGTCGCTCAATTGTTGTTGTCACTCAATTGGTGTTGGTTTTGTTTGGAGACAGGGTCTGTATCCCAGGCTGGCCTGGTCCTCTGGTCCTCGTGTTTCCACTTCCCAAGTGCTGGGCTTGCAGGCATGCAGCACCGTGCCCTGCCGAGCTGGTGGTCAGCTTTCCAGGCTGCTGCTCCTCCATTGCAGGGAACTGCAGCTGGTCTCCTTGTGTGCCTGGTGGATCCCATGGGCACAGTGCTGCCTTGTCCCACCGTCTGATTATTACCTGTGCTAACAGGTTTCACATCAGTGGTGGGGAGCTTAGATTACAGCATTTCCCCTTTCTGAGAGCTTTTGTGGTGCTCTGTGGTGATCGTGGGCTGTAGGCTTTTGGCCTTTCTTAAACGGACCCCAAAGCACTAAAGAGGGTTCTGTGTGAAAGATATTGGCCTAAAGCCTGAGATGGTTCAGCTGTACAGGGACACATCGAGTGGGTTAGTTCCCTGGCGGGAAGATAACCCAGCAGCCCAGCAGGGTGGTACCAGCCTTTGGGCCCCTCCTGGGGTTTCCAGCTTCTCTTCTGCCCTCTGTATCACATCAGCTAACATCCTTCAGGACCCCAGGAGGGACCAGGGCTCCGTGTCTCCAGAAAGCCTTCTGTGACTGACCACACTCAGTTCTAATCCATCTTCTCTGGACTTGAGGACTTGGTCTGTTTTGTCCCAGCTAGTTACTCTGCAAAGGGAACAGAATCCGGGGTGAGCCACAGTGAGGACTCACTTCTGCCCAGGCCATGATGGCCAACCTCACTCTCCCACCTCTCTCTTCCCACTCCCTCCCTCTCGACTTCCCTCTATCTCTACCTACCTTCCTTCCTACCTACCCACCTACCTATCTATCCATCCATCCATCTATCTTTATCTCCATACCCATGACATTTGACTCCCTGCATGGGGCTGATAAGGAAGCTTGGCTCAGAGAGGCTTAGCAAGTTTTCTGAGATCAAGTATTCAGACAGGGACCTGAGGATTCTTGGTAGGATCTTACCAGGCCATGAGTTCAAGGTCAGCCTGGGCTACACAGTGAAACCCTGTGAAGAAGATGGGGGAAGAGGAGGAGGAAATAAAAAAACAAAAACAACAAAAAACCCCTCAGATGATCTAACACAGTGAATTAATCTGACTCCCTTTCATGGCCCTTGCAGATGCCAAGGGAACCATTAGAGAAATTGTCCTGCCCAAGGGCCTGGACCTTGACCGACCCAAGAGGACCCGCACCTCCTTCACGGCAGAGCAGCTGTATCGTCTGGAGATGGAGTTCCAGCGCTGCCAGTACGTGGTGGGCCGAGAGCGCACGGAGCTGGCCCGCCAGCTGAACCTCTCTGAGACCCAGGTGAGAGTCAGGTCAGGTTTCCGCCATTTGGTGCAGGTATCTGGGGACTGTCTTGGTGTATGAGGCCAAGAGCTGACATGGGGGGCATGACTTGGGAGGAACATACACACGTGAGGGGAAAACTTAGAGTCACAGGTAAGGCAGGGCCAATAGTGTCAACAAGAGGGCTGGGCTGTGAGGGGTGACACATGCCCGCAATCCTAGCACTCAGGGGGAGGGGGCTGAAGTATAAAGGATTGGAAGCCAACCTGGACTGCACAGTGAGACCCTATCCCAGAGCAAACAAAATTTAAAAGATGAAGAAGAAAGGGAAGAAGGAAAGAAGAAGAAAGGAAGGAAAGAGGAAGAGAGGAAGGAAGAGAGGGAGAGAGGAAGGAAGAGATAAAGAGAGGAAGGAAAGGGGAAGAGAGGAAGGAAAGAGGAAGAGAGGAAGGAAAGAGGAAGAGAGGAAGGAGAGAAGAAGAGAGGAAGGAAGAGAGGGAGAGAGGAAGGAAAGGGGAAGAGAGGAGGAAAGAGGAAGAGAGGAAGGAAAGGGGAAAAGAGGAAGGAAATAGGAAGAGGAAGGAAAGAGGGAAAGAGGAAGAGAGGAAGGAAGGAGGAAGAGAAGAAGGAAGGAGAAAGAGAGGAAGGCAAGAAGCAAGGAGAAAAATGGGAGAAGATTCAGTGGGTAAAAGCACTTGCTGGGCAAACCTAACAACCTGAGTTCGAATCCCCAGAGGACCCATTGAAAATCCAAATGTGAGCATCTGTAATCCCCATGCCCCTATGTGGAAATGGGAGACAGAGAAGGAGAGTCTCTTCACCCTTCTTGAGGTGAAGGCCAAAGGGTCAGAAGTTCAAGGTCATCCTTGGCTACAAAGTGAGCTTGAGGCCAGTCTGGGCTACATGAGACCCTGTCTCAAACCACATAAAACAAACATGCCTAGAACCGGAAATGGGAAGAGATGAGGTTTAGATGGAAGGAAAGGTGAGAGAGCCTGGCTCGGTGGTCCTCTCCCTCAACTGGCCAAGGGACGGGCTAAGGACAAGTGCCAAACCTCAGGACTGACAGAGTCACGGCTTAAATAAGTGCTACTCCGGCTCTTCGGCAATCGTCTGCAGTCCCAGTACATTGTCCCTGCCCTGGAAACCCAAAGCAGCGGACTAGAGGGACC